>NW_008795405.1:11362639-11377581 GCF_000699145.1 Aptenodytes forsteri
GTCCCTGCCCACGGCAGGGGGGTTGGACTAGATGACCTTTAGAGGTCCCTTCCAACCCAAACTATTCTATGATTCTATGATAATGAAAATGTCTCCATATAATATATTGGGGGGAGGAGGAAGCTGGGGGAGACCAAAGGTGCTGCTGTGGCTGGGCGGCTGCCTCTGCAGCAACCACGCCATAGGAGCCCGGGTACGGTTTTATCTGCTGTTTCTGACCGAATTAGGAGGCTTCCTTCATGGCTTGCATGGGAGCCTTGTGCACAAGAAGAAATACCTTTCTCCCCCCCTGCCCCAGCCCTCTCCATGCACTAGTGAACAACACTTCTGAAAACAAATATATACCCTTTCAATTTTTTTTTTTTTTGAGCAATAATCAGGGATAAAGTTTGTTTTCCAGTATAAACCTCCCTTCTTATTAGAAGGAACTTATGAAAAAAGGGTCTTCCTACCTCAACCACCTTCCCTTTTCCTGTACTTATAAGAAAGGACTGTAACAGAGAGCAAAGAGTCATGGGCACACTGAACCTGTGTCGTGGTTTAACGACATATATATATGTTGTTATATATATCCTATACCAGCTGCTAGGAAGAAAAATAACTCTATCCCAGCCAAAACCAGGACAGCCTGGGAAACAAATGGTGTGTTTTTCATTTATTGTTTCTTTCCATAAGAGCTGAGATAATTTGTACAAATCACTTCACCTCATAGTGCTCATCCTTCCTATTTCTAGATTAGGGATAATAACTCATGGAGAAGAGGTCATTAAGAAAAACATTAATGCCTGGTGGCAGGTATCACCTGTAACTACCATCGTTCAATAAATTGTAGGCAAATCCTGACTTCTTTAATGGGCATGAGCTTAATTAGATACAGGGTGTAGGGGTTTCTTGCTCATTCATGCCTATGGTGTGTACTGAGATATTATGAGGAGAATGGTCCTGAAATGTCAGGTCCCTCTGCTAGCTTAGCACTTCATCTTGTGTGCTTTGATGGTCCTTTGCCGACTTGTCTTAAGAAACACTGCAGCCTGACTGCAGTCCCAGAATCCCTGCAAGGAAATTTAGAGCTTGTTCAGAGCTTTCCTTTCTTGTAAGAGCTAATACGAGTAATATAGGCTGGACTGCAACTGATGTACCTTGACATGGCTTCTTTAATCACCAAGGACCTGCACCAGCTTGCCCTGGTGACAAAAATTTCATTTACCTGGTAACAGCATGGTCACTTCCTTGGGATGTAACAGAGGTAAACACATAGCTCTGCTCCCAGTGAGTTGAAGCAATGTTGTGAGCCCCCAGGTTCAGTAAACTGTGGAGCAGAGAGTGAAACAAATTGGGTTTTTTGTTTGTTTGTTTTGTTTTGTTCTATTTTGTTCCCCCGCCCTGTCCTCCCCCTTGATTGGGGCATTGGTTTGGGACATGAGGCGACTGAGGTTGTAGTTGTTGTTCCAGTGAATAATTAATAGCTATTTCTGAGTTGGGTTTTTTATTATTTATCAAAACCCATGGCTTCATCAAAGCTAAGGAGTCTGATGAAAACTTACTGCTTTTGAGAAAGCCTGCACTGGTGGAATATGTTACTGAGTGTAATGAGAACAAATGCCTGAACCTCGAGTGTTTCAGAGACTGGATCCCCAGCTAGAAGGAAGGCAATTTAACTCTGTTCACATCATCAGTGGCCTTGGGAAACAGATATTATCTAGCAAGGTTACTGCTGCTTGTTCTATTGAAATTTCTCAGAGATGGAGAAATGGGATTGGGGGTGGTGGGGCATGGGGAGAGACACACGGCAAATGCTTGTGGTAGTTTCAGGGCACGTTACCACTTAGGCAGCACCAGCAGGGTTTGCTCAGGTTATAGCAGTAAAACTTTGGCAGTCCCATTAAACCAGCAGAGAGCAGGAGAGCAAGGACAGGTCCCCCTCAGGCTTGTGCTCTCTGTCCTTGGCTGGAGATCCCCTGCACGAGCACAGCTTGCGGTGAGACACCGTGTCTGCTGATTTACTCTACATGCTGTGCCCTCTGTAGTGCTTAACAGGCCTTGTGGTTCCTGGGAGAAAATAACTTTCTATTTAATCTTGGAAATGCTCCCACTTAATAAGTGGAAACACGTTCAAATACTCGGAAGATCTTCGACTAGTCCTCCTGCTCTGCTAGCTGCCTCTGACTGCAAATGCAAAGCAAGGCTGAATGCTCCCTTTGGCCTCGTTGCTCAACTTGTTGCGTGCCAGTGGCCAGGCAACTGATGCTCTGGAAAGAGGGTCAGTGGGGATGCACAGTGCCTTGTGCAGGCAGGAGTGTCTCTTGTCTGTCCCATTTCTACTGTAACAGCACACGCTCAAGGCCCTAACAAAGTTACAGCCACCTGCTGAAGGTCTTAATTTACTCACTGACTTTGCGAAATGAGGGTGGAAAACACAAATGCATAGAGGAGAGCTGAGCAAGCTCCGTCCAAAGCTCTCTGATGTGGTGTTTGAGGTGTCACCACAACTAGACTGGAAGCACGCTTGCGTGCACACATATCTGCAGGTGCATCTGATGGTGCCCTGGGTGTGAGCTGAGCATCCTGACCCCGGGCTCTGCCCCACGGTCTGCTCAGCCTCCCTCCCTGCGCGGGTTCGGGTGAGCCAGCCCGCCACACTGTGCTCCTGCGCCCCATCTCTGCAGGGCAGAAATTACTGAAGACTGCTTTGACTCCAGCTGGGCAACTCATGACTGGCAGGAGGATGGGTCTCAAAGTCCCCGTAAACCCATGCATGTAGACAAGGATGTCATACAGCTGGATATATCATGTCATTGGTATTGGGAAGGTATTTGCAGTAAAGCTGAAGGTGATGGAGGTTGGACTCCCAGGCTGCAAATCGACGTAACATGCAGGGGCATCTCTCTCGAGTCCAGGGAGGAATAGGCGGCACTTCTCACTGAAGGGCTTTGAAAATGGGATAAGCCAGGCTTTAGTACACTGCAATCTTGTTTAACTGGCAATATTTCTCTGCAAATGGATAAGCCAGGCAGTTCTAGAGGCAATGATGATCCTTTAAATTGGTTGTTTGTTTTTGTAGAATGGCTTGCCACTGTTTTATGGAACAAAAATGTATTTTCTGCAGCTGCTCTCAGTCAATGCTTCGAAAGTTTTAATGGGGTAGTGTCTAGTGTCTGACTATTCCCACAGATTAATCACACACACCCCCATTTTTGTTCTGAAGTCCCTAAATACATTTTGGTTTTACTTTGGGGAAATCTCTTTCTGGGGTTTGTTTCTTTTCCTGTCATTTCATTTTGCAGCATTGAGCACCATTGAAATAATTCTTTCCCATGTTGTTCCTGTGCACTGTGCTTTTTAAATTATTCTATGCAGCTTCATATTTGCTCAAGCGGAAATGCTTAAAATCCCTGGCAAGGGGTGTTGTTATCAGGGGTAATCACCCCCCTGCAGAGATGTGAAGTACAAGGTGTAAATGAGTACCTCAGCTCCCAGAGGCAGTGATAGCCAGCAACAGCCACGCTCCAGGAGCCGTCTTAGAGGTATTATGGAATGTCTTGTTTTTCCACATAAATCATTTAAATAAATTACCATGATGGCTGGAAACTGCTGGCTGATACTAAAATGTCTTAAATGAAGACACAAAGATAAACCTTTTAAGCACTTACCATCATGCCATGTTCCATTAGTCCATTATTATTTAATTATAGGCAAGGGGCAGTGGCAGGGAGGGGAGTGGGGGGTTGTGAAAGGACTTTCTCCTTTAGATAGGAGGCAACCAGAGCATGGACTGCAGGTCAAGCTGAGGCCACTACACTTTCAAAAGAGGCTGAAGGATCCCGGCATGCCTGCCCTGTAGTGTAGAGATACCCAAGGTGGCTTTAACCAGCTTGCTGGGGCAAGCTTGCCACCACGCGGACCTCTGTGCAAGTCGGTTTTGCTGCTGCTTTGCCAGGTCCTAGTGCCACTGCCACATTATTATTTATTATAGGCAAGGGGCAGTGGCAGGGAGGGGAGTGGGGGGTTGTGAAAGGACTTTCTCCTTTAGATAGGAGGCAACCAGAGCATGGACTGCAGGTCAAGCTGAGGCCACTACACTTTCAAAAGAGGCTGAAGGATCCCGGCATGCCTGCCCTGTAGTGTAGAGATACCCAAGGTGGCTTTAACCAGCTTGCTGGGGCAAGCTTGCCACCACGCGGACCTCTGTGCAAGTCGGTTTTGCTGCTGCTTTGCCAGGTCCTAGTGCCACTGCCACAGGAGGTCTCCTGGCCTTGTTCCCTCCACATCACAGGGCAGGTGTCAGCCTCAACCACATGGGAGAGGCTTCATCTGGATCTGTCCACCTGTGAGATGGACAGTGGCACCTGAAGTGCATGGTGACTGCAGTCTGCCTGAGTTTGAGATGCACGTTTTGCACGTGCACATCTAGAAAAATAGCACTCCCTTCTTCCCATCCTTCATCCTAGTGATGGGAAAAAGGGTGTTGAAAGAAACTGGGAAGGCTTGGATGCTGCTAGCTCAAAAGAAGAGCAATAGGGCATATCCAGGGAGGGACATCTGCTGTGCTTGAGACAACCTCTTCAAGCAGGTTGCCAAGGTAAAAAGACCAAGCTATGGACAATGTGGCTTAGAGACTGTGTTAAAATGCTCCAAAGCCGGGGTCTTCCAGGTGTGGATGCTGTCTGTGGGCTCGCACAGAACTCAATACTTGGCACACCTGGTTGTGACTCATGATTTACAGCTGATAAAACTACACGGGAAGGCATATTCTGTGATTCATGTGCCAGGCTGCATCAATTGCGCTTACTTTTGCAAAACAGCCGGAGGCCGTACGTGATCGAAAGTGGTCTCGCTGACAGCAGTGTGCATGGGCCCTGCTGACACTGCTCTAAAGCCACCTTTTCCAGCCAGTTCACCATCCACGTTCCCCCAGGCACAGGAGAGGGCAGTACTGTCAGCACTCCATCGCCCACAACTACTTTATCTGCACTGTGGGTTAGCTGCTGCACAGAGGTGGCCACAAAAAGCCAGTGAGGTGCCTACTGGACCTGCTCAGGTACCTCTGGCACAGCCTGCAGCAGGCTTTCCCCATTTTCCCTTTTCTGAAGCACCTCAGAACAGAGCTTGTGATCCCAGACCGGTGATTGACAAGCCTGGCTGAGGCGGGAGCAGGGCTAGCATGCTGGAGACAGGGTCCTGGAGAGGAGGTGACCGTGGGCTGGGGTGTGCTGGCATACTGGAGCAGCCACAGCAGATGTGAAGAGGCAATAGTGGGTCTGAAGTGTCTGCGGTTGTCACAGCAGTAAAGTCTGGTGAGGGGCACTTTGAGCATCAAAAGCGTTTTGGAAGCAGGGAGCTTGGCACCTAGGACTGAGTGTGGATTAGGTGTTATCTATCTCCACCACCCCCTGCCACAGATGGGAGCAGTTTTAGGCCAGTCTGGGGCTCATTGGACATCTGCAGATAGCTCTCTGTATACACCATGGCCATCCGCAACTCCTCTGGACCAGGTGTCTCTTCTCCCTGGGTTTCTTTCATTTTTTTGGTCCTTTCCCTACTGGGGAAAGGTCTGGATTGGGCCAGGTTCAGATGTAAAGGAGGGAGGAGGGCAGATCCCTGGGGTCATATAACCAGTGGTCAGAGCTTCTTGCACCATACCAAGCCTCTGCCACTGTCATCACATGAAAGTCTATGCACCTTTATAGGCTGCCATGGAGGAGACGAGTTTTATGTTGCAGAGAGCCCTGTGTCACAAGTGGGAGTGCACATCACTCCATGCTCATGGAGGTGCCCTTGTATTAACTAAAGGGAGATAAAAAACTTAGGTCTACGTATAAATAAGCACAGAATCTGTATGTAGTGTGTAACTTTCTGCCTTCACATAAGGCTCCTCTGCACAGGCAGGGACAGTTTTTTTGCTATGCAAGCCATAGAGCAGTGCATGCCCAAAAGCTGTATGGGGGCATGTTAAGGTCCACCACTGCAACAAGGAGGTGATGGACCAGAAAGACTTATTTATATTAAAAAGTAGCCAGATGGGAAGCCTGTTGGAAGTAAGAGCCATTATTTGCTGTGCATCTCAGCAACTGATGTGTCTAGCAATACACACACACCTCCCCCCATGCTTGCAAAAGTCTTCCCCCCACCTCCTCATCTTCTGAAAAGCCTTTATATTATCTATATTATCTGCACTAAACAGTCTGTCGTCCCTTCCTCTGTTTGCATAAGGTTGGTGGATGGATGAATGAAGGGAGTGAGAGATGCAGCTCAGAAAGCCCCCTGCCCTGCTGCAGGGCTGGGACCCTCGGGGACCTGTGGTGCAGACCGGGGTGGGGGGCTCACAAGCAGAGCCACATGTTGCCCCTCTGCCAGGCTGCCCCCCAGCCTGGCTGGGCAGCAGGGTCGCTTTACCTGCTGTGTCCCTGGATTAATCCCTTGGATGCTGCTCACTGCACCAAACAGTCCATCCTGAGGTGTCACCCCTGTGTGAGTTCCCTGAAGTGGGAGTTGTTATTGTCTCGTAATGGCAGTGTGAACGGGGTCAGACTGATCCTGAATACCTTCCTGTTTGATGTGCAAAATGAAATGGGAGAGCTCAGGATTATGCACTGAAAAATGGCGTCTCCGTATATTTAAATGAAGTAGGGTGCATGAATTCATTATGATCTGAAAGCTTTTCAAACACTGCCTAAGTAGGTACAACAGCCTCAGATGAGCCTCAGGACTAGTTGCTAATGCACGTATTTGAGAAAGTTTCCTTGGATTTTTCCCAGTGTCTACTTACAGCTGCAGAGCTCCAGCTTGTAAAGAGCATCCATGCAAAAAGAGGTACGCTAAAAGAAGCCAAAAGCTGTAAAAATATCTTCAGCGTAATTTAACTCTCAGCTGTGGGTCTGCAATTCTCAGGACTTCCTCTCCACTGTGTAGACAGGAAACAAACTCTGCCTTGGTTTAGGCATTACTAGTGATAATGATTATAATAATGCTGTGGCAATGAGCAGACATTTTTATGTTGCACAGAAAATAATAACCTTTCTATAGCGTCATATTTTTGAAGCTTAAAAGGTTCACTATGATCATAAGATTGCTATGATCATCTTCTCTGACTCCTTGATTTTATTTTTTGTTTGATTTTTTTAATCATTTAATAGAGAATTTTATCTTGCTGTGATTTTTGATAAGGCTGCAGGCAACAAGCCTGGCATTGCTATTTCCTACAAGGAACCAGAACCAGACCCCAGTCTGTCGGATATTTGTTTACTTACAGGTATGTAAGAAACTAAGAAAGAGCCCTGTAGCTGTGATGAGACATCTCCACCCCCTTCCTTGGTTGTGCATGTTGTTTTTGTAAGTTTGTGCACAGAGATAACTTATATCTTCATCTAATTTTTCATCTGTGCTAAGGAAGCATTTTCATTCCCCACACTGGGCACACGGGTTCCTCCCCTGTCTCATGCAGGGTACAGGTTGCAGACTGTAACAGTTCGCTGGATCTGCAAAACGTGGCTTCACCTTTCCAAACCCTCATGGCAGCTAGGGGGGTTTCAGTCCATTAGCGAGATGAGCTGGCAGCAGTGTTAGCTCTCAAACTCTCCCAGAGGATGAAACGTTTCCCACCACAACATGCCAGCACAAGGCACACTGGGAGGGGAACAAGCTATGCGCTATCATCACCTGGCTGGCACCGGGGCAGGTCCTGCCCTGTGGTCCCGTGGTGGGAGACAGGACCTGCACTCGGGCTCTGGCAGGTCTCCTCCAGCCAGCCATCCCTCCTGCTGTCACCGGCCTGTGCTGTGGGGTGCCCTGGCGTTGGGCACAGTCGAGCAAGATAGAAAGTGCAGCTGCCTACCTGTGATCCCTCACGTGTTATTTCTGACCCTGACTGAGCAAATCCCCAACTCCCCTCCCTTCACAGGGTAAGTTCTTGGTCCCAGACCAAGACCCTGGGAAGTGAAGTCCTTTCAAGTCTTGTTTTCAAGAGCAGATCAGCTCGCTGCACATCCCCAGACGCAGGTGGAGTGTGTTTTAAAGACAGTCCTTCACTTCTAAGAGGAAAAGGTCATGAATATCAGTCACTCTCAAATTCAAAAGGCTGCTTCTTCCTAGTCAGGGAAGTGAAATGTCGCTGGCTGTTCTCTGCAGCCAGTGCTTTGCTCTGAGAGTGTCAAAGATGCTCAGTGTTATCATAGACACCCCTACACCCCCAAATGAAAGTGGATCGCTGGCTGACCAACAGCTGCCACCACCTGGGACCAGGTCTCTTACCATAAGTCCCCCTAAACTGGACACCAGCCAAAGGCGTGCTCATGTCTGCAGTGCAGTGCAAGTCACTGGAGATGAAAGACCAAGAGATAGGGGAATAAGGGACATACCTCAGGCCCTTTCCCTACCCACAATGCGAGTAGTAAATCACTACTGCTGTGCTGGCAGGAGCTGAGCTGTCTCACTGGAGCAATACAAAGCGAGCAAGAAAGAGTCAGAGAGAAACTGAACCACCTTTGATCAGCAGCCAAGGGTTGATGAAGACCCACCACTTGGGTCTCCCAAATAGTGTAGAGCAGATATTTAATTTTTCTACTTGCAGTGGATGTTTGCAAAGAATAAGTACTTGATGGACATGCTGTGCAACTGGAACAGCTTCAAGTTTAAAATTTTGGCTTGTCCAACAGTTTCTCAAAGTTCAGTCTCTTCCTCCTGTGTTCTGGGGAAGTAACCACAGCTTTAGCTTTAGAAAGGACTTGGCTGTCTTGGAAAGATAGGGGTAAACATAAGGATAAAGCCTACTCGTGCAGCTGGGGTGGGACTCAGGAGACTCAGAAAAAGGGAATTAGAGAAAAGGTGGTTGTTTTCTGCTTCTCGGACTCTGAGTGCTGGAACCTTCCACAGAGCAGCTTGGCTCAACCACTGGAGCTCACTCTTTCCCTACCACCATGGGGCCGTTCCGTTTCCAAGGGGGCTTATTCCCTATTGCTCAGCACCTCCAGCAGGGTCCTTGGAAGAAGATTTATCCCAGTGGGAACTAGGGAATGGACCTTTGCTGTTTCCTGGCTGGGAGGCAAAAGCAACTTTTCCCCTGTCAGGGGCTGGCATGTGTCTTGGAGGAGCAGGCGATGTGCAGCCATGCGTTGGAGACCTCACAAGCAGAAAACTGGGTGGATCTGCCTCAGCAAGAGAAAGCACACACTGTCTTCTTGTGTATTATTAGTCATATTATCAGTATTGTTTTATATCTTGCAAAGAGTTGGTGCAGCACTCAGCTGTGCCGAGGCAGCTTTTGTTTGCCTGACCATCCCTTGCTCAGCTCAAGGCAGCTAAGCAGGTCTCCCTGACCTTGGCAGCATTATGGGGATCTGAATTTCTTGTGGATGAACTGATCTCACACAGCTGCTCCCCATGTGTGAAGTGTGAGCAGTTTCCCTGCGCCACACACTTTTTCCCTCCCCAAGGCTAGCAGGCTGCTGGGGCATGGGGTGGGAGCTGGGCAGGGTCAGTGGCGGCTAGGTCAGGGGTCTAGCACTGGAGCCACTGCAGCCTGTGTCCAGCTGAGAGCTTGTCCTGCTCCAACATTGTTGCCTGAAGTTGTGCATAAAGAAAATCCAAATCCAAATGCATTCCAAATGGGAAATCCAAATGCAGTGTGTGCAGTAGGGAGAGCCTGGAGATCGTTAGCTCTCCTGACCTAAAGCACGCTGGGCTCCGCATCTGAGCAGCCTCCTCTGGCCCAAACTGAGACTGGGGAGAGGTGACCGGCAGCCACAAACTTCTGTCACATTGGACTGAGGCCATGCAGTGCTGGTGCAAGCCCTGGTAGAGAGGTATGTATGCTGCCCTGCCCTGACTTAGCCCACAGATCATATTCCTAATAATCTTTCCTGCTTTCTGTCACTTCAAGCTACCACGGTTGATCTGCGATATTTCTAAGAGCCCCAGGTGTTAAAATGTGCTGAGCTGTGGAAATCTGAAAGTTGCCCTGAAAATGTTCCTATTTGGGCTGCAGAGCAGCTGCCCTTGCTGTGCATTCGGCTGCTGGCTGCTCTCTGGTGTGTCAGCTCACACCTGTACCGTGGCCAAACAGCTGCAGCGTGTGGGAAAGGACAGCAAAGGGCTCCGGCTCAGGCAGGAGGCAGCCGTAGGGGTATCGTCCCTTAAGGCCACCTTGCCAGGATGATTGGTATTAGAGACTGATTGATATCTCTAGACTGATACTAGAGGAAAAGACCTTCTTGATTTAATAGTAGCGTAACTAAATCAGGTAGGAAGTTAACTTTATCATCTTCTTCGCCGACATCTTTTGCAAACATTGCAAATTTGTTGTGTATTTTGAGGCTGTGAATAAATTGTGTTATTTATTTTACCTTAGGCTGGCTTGAACCAGATAACCCATGATAACCAGACAGCAAAAGGGTTCTCCTGTTTGAGAATATGGCAACCCATCATCAGGGTATCTTTACAAGTGTTTTAGCTCTGCCAGATGAAGGTCCCCAGAGTAGCCAAAGGGCAGCAGGACGAGACATTGCTTTTGCTCCATGAGAGAAAGGTGAACTGGTATCGCAAGGGTTGGGAGAGACAGAAGTCTTTTCTGGGGGTTGCCCTAGATGCTGGGACCCCAAAGACACCTAAGAGGTTTGCAGCAGTTTAATGTGGCCTGGGTTTCAGCTGAGAGAAAAGAGGAAAGGTACATGGGAAGCTACTGCTACTGAAATCAAATGAGAGTAAAGCAGTAGCTGTGAGGATCTGGGCCAGGCTCCTCTGCCAGCAATAGTGAGAGGAGGGCATCCCTTAACACCCTGCTAATACGCATATCCAAGAGGTCTGAGGAGGCCCAGCAAGGCCTCGTGTGTGGTCTGGTGCCCCCAAGCAATGGCAAAGGGAGGGCACTGGCAAGGGAAATGCTCTCCTCCTGCCAACCACCATTACATTTGTCTTCGCCGCTTAAGTCGGAGCCAACTGTTCTCTCCACTGTCACGCTTCACCCTCCTGGGCAACCGTTAACCGTCTCCTTCGCACAAGATTTCCAACCGAGAGAATACAGCATCCCCTGGGACTCCCAGCTCCTAGACATCAAACCATCACTAAATTGAACAGACGAAAACAAGGACACTGAAAGGGAAGAAGGCTCTGCTGAGGGAAGGGGCCTCATGAGACAGGCTGTACCTGAAAGCCAGCCCCCTGCAGCTGTGTGCACAGCAGGGGAAGGCAATATGCACTGCCAAGACCTGGGCAAGTCTGGGTGCTCGGATGCATACAGTGTGTATGTATAGTGATCCAGATGCAAACAGCATGGGCTGCATTTTGCTTTCATCACTGTCCAACAGCATCCTTGGGGTAATGCTATTTCCCAGCACACCCAGAAACTCAGGGGACATGAGGGTGCTGCTGTCCTGCTCCTCCTGGGTGGCCAGCAGCCCCAGGATGGACTCCAGCGGGTCTATGCCCCAGCAATAGGTAGAGATAGAAAATGGTCCCAGTGCTTGCACCAGGGGCACAGAGGCATGAGGAAGAGATAAAAATGCTCTAACACCTTTCACCTCGTCCGACCAGGCACTTCAAAATTGCAGCTGCACACCAGTATGTGACTGCTGAGCACACCCAGGTAACTCAGTGTTTGGAGGACTCTGGCAGACGGCAGATAAACTTTCAGTTTTATCTATTACAAACTTTGGTTCCCAATCTGCATGGGTGCAATCACTTTCTTCCCTTCATCTGGGAACAGGGAAGAACTGACTCACAAGCTAGTGAATGTGGCCTTTCTGTACTGAGTTTTTTGTTTGAGTGAAACTTTGCAGCATCCTCAGTGAGATGTTCTTGAACTTCTTGCATTTTCCAGGCACTTAAAGGCACTGTGAATTACAATGTAATTGAAAAATGAGCCTGTTTCTTAGAAATGAAGTGTAACCAATAGCCCCGGTCTGCTGACTTAATAGAGAAGCTTAACATCATTATATCTATATTAATAACAAGGCCAGTCAGCCATTAGCAAGAGGAGTTCATTCACTGCATCTCTCTGACGCTTTCCAGCTTGCTTTTTTCATGGTAAATGAGTGTTGCTTGTGCTCATTTTCTATTCAGATAATTCCCATTAGCAAGATAAACATATGGGTGAGAGATCCTGCTTTCCTCTACTTCTAAATAAGAGCTGTTAGCAAGATGATGATAGAAATAGTATCAATCTATGACAGAGGAAAATACAAAGAGAAAAAGGACCCATGGAGAAAGCAGTCCTGGCACAGGAGAGCAGAGGAGGATCAGGAGGAGGGACCCGGAGCCCTGACCCAGAGCAGTTCAAGCCTTTCTAGCAACTCACCCCAAGCTAAAAGAGACTCACTAATGGACAGCAGCACTGAAGGGCCTGGGACACAGAGACAGACAGCTGAACTCACTGGAAGCTTATTGTATTTAGCTTTATAGCAAGCTCCTAACCGAATCAATATTAGCCACATATTTGCCCACTGGTCTTTCATTCTGCCCCACAATCTTGTTTTGAATAAACATCTCAGCATTTGAGAGACACGTCAGACAGCTTGGATGTATTTCATTGACCAGATGCACTTAATATAATCTGCTTGATGTAACACTGTGAAGGATCTGTTCCATTTTCCTCATCACTGGCAGATGATGTGTAATCAACAGGTTAGCTCACCTACCTAAAAAAATCACAGCTCTGCTGGAGACTAGGTATTACCAACTCAGCAAAGACATCAGTTTTGTGGTCTATAATAATCTCCTCTCTTCCCCTCACAAAGCTGCTCTGGGGTTAGCTGTTACCCTCTGGGCTGCAGGACTTCATCATGTCTCCTCTTGCTCCATGCACCTGCTCCATGGGTACCAACCAGCCTTTGCTTGTGATCAGTCAGTGCAGTTATTTAATCAATTATCGTAACTAAATGAGACTCAGCTTGAAGCTTGATGCCTATTTCAGACCTTAAGAATGATCTCTGTATTTAAAAGCTTACCTGCTTTTTCCAACTGTATCAGCTGCACCGACAAAATTAATTTCTATGCCCTTTTGCCTTGCTTCCATCTGCCTGAAGCAGAACAGTGTGAAGTCTGGCAAATGGCAGTTTTTAAGGGAAAGCTATTCAACTTCTGATGTGTAAAATGCAGATGCAACTAAACAAAGTACAGCCGTCTTTTGTGTCAAATGTACAGCAATCAGAACTTATTTTTCTACAAGCCTTCCTGGAAATGGTTTATCTAAATCTTCTGCCTGCAAATCAATATTCCCACTACCAAGCAATATCTCCAGAGCCAACAAGCATTCAGACTCTTAATGCTCACCACAGTTGCTAAACACCAGGCTGATACGGCTTTTGTACTGGCAATTAGGGCTGCCTGCACGCTGCAAACAGCGTTTGTAAATATTTGTGAAAACCCCCAAACACTGCTGGATTCATCCATGTTCCTGAACCATACACTAGTTACTTTTTCAGACATTTCTAGAAAATTCCCCCCCTCTCCTTTATAATTGTTGGAGAAAGATTTTCATGACTGAAGCTCAGCCTGTACAGAAGACTAGAGCAAAGGACAATGAGGTCCTGGTATGTTAAGGCTTCTGTGTACTACAGTTGCAAAAATAATGCCGAGTGGTTGATGGGCATGCTTGTGCATTAAAATACAAAAGCAATTTTAGACAAAAAAACCTTCTGAATTTGTTCAATCTTCAGTCGTTCAATTTGTTCAATTTAAAATTGTTTTACTGTGGTTTTATCTATTTTTACTCATTTTTTGGTAACAGCTATTCCTGGGAAAGGCATTCACATAACAAAATTAGACTCAGTCCAGTGGTGACAATAGGTGTTTAAAAGGTTTTAAAAGTCACTGTTAAACAAAAAAACCCCAGCTAATAGTGCTGATCATTTTGTAGGGCCAGTTATTTTTTTTTTCCTACAACAGCTTTGTAAAAGGGGGGTGTTTCATTCAGAGCGTTTGGACCAGGTCTGCAACGACATTTTCAAACTCCACTTATTCCCTGTGCAGCTGGCGTGCTGCATTCACCCTGTGGTGGCTGGCTGCACTGGCCTGGATGTAATCTTGTTTGCATAGTCAGTCACACACAAAACCAAGAATTACTCTACTGTATGAATGGGGTATTCATTACTTGCTACATCCCATTTTAAAGGTTTCATTCACCCAATCAAGAAACAAAAATGACACAATGTGACCTAGCTGAACTGACATAAAATGAATTAACCCATTAGCTGGAACTTGGGTTACCTAAATGGTCCAGGAAATCATAACTGGATAATTAATGACTCATTCTTAGAAAGAAAAGGAGCTTTATTTTAGTCTCAAGGAGTTTCTGACCAGGGTGCTTGCATAAATATGAACTAAAGGAACAGCAAGAAGAGAAGGAAGAGACTAATGCATCTGCATCAAGCCAGCGAGACTACCATGCCAGAAATCCTTGGTAGTATTCAACCGGGCCTGTCCTAAAGGTGGCACACAAAAGTTAAACAACAAAAGCTGTTCAGGGACAGTTTTGTTCCTAGATATTCTGGGATCACACCATGCTTATAGGCCAATTCAGCTGATATAATAAGCCTTGCCAGACTCTTGATAGATCTATCGCTTCTTCCCTCAAAACACATTTAGCAACATCCCCAGTTTGGTCTGCTGAGTTCCTTGCACTGGTAGAGACCCTTCGCAGGGAACAGGGTCTGGTCCAGGGTCTGGCACACCGGGCCACCCCTATTTGAAGCAATCCTACCTGGTGACAGAGGTGGGACACTCAGGTATCTGTGCTCCTTTTCTTAGCAAGTATCTGGATGTGATGGCCACTAGATTGCACAAAATACCAGGTGTGTTCAAAATCACAGAATCATAGACTAATTTGGGTTGGAAGGGACTTTTAAAGATCATCTAGTCCAAACCCCCCCTGCAATGAGCAGGGATATCTTCAACTAGATCAGGTTGCTCAGAGCCCCGTCCAACCTGGCCTTGAATGTTTCCAGGGATGGGGC
>NW_008795405.1:11378499-11401544 GCF_000699145.1 Aptenodytes forsteri
TGTCGACCGCACCACTCGGCTTGGTGTCGTCTGCAAACTTGCTGAGGGTGCGCTTGATCCCACTGTCTATGTCAGTGATGAAGATAATTAAACAGTCTGGCCCCAGTGCGGACCTCTTTGTAACACCACTTGTCACCGATCTCCATCTGGACATTGAGCTGTTGACCACTTACATATTCTCTGGATGTGACCATCCAACCAATTCCTCACCCACCGGACAGTCCACCCATCAAATCCATACCTCTCCAGTTTAGAGAGAAGGATGTTGTGGGGGACCGTGTCAAAGGCCTTACAGAGGTCCAGATAGATGACATCCGTAGCTCTTCCCTTGTCCACTGATGTAGTCACTCCACCACAGAAGGCCACTAGGTCTTAGAACAATCTTCTCTGTCAGAAATGCTTTTGTCAGCTTTGCCCTTAGAGTGACATTGCAGAATGACAGTCTTTAACATGTTGTTGATTCTGAAAACAAACTAGGTTAATAATAGCAAATCCCTACAAACTATGAGTAAATCAAATTCCTAAAGATCATGAGAAATTCCATGGAAAATAAAGATTCTGCTGAAGGAATATTTCTACCTGCAGACTGCTTTTACCAAGCCTTGGCTACTCATGCTAGCAATCAACTGTGGTCTCTTCTCAACACTTCTGTACCTGGAAGAATGGCTAATAAAATTCCCTCTGTTCTGCCAGAGTCCTCCAAACCTTAAGTTTTACAGAGAGATGCACATTAGTTCATTGATATTACTTATTTATGTATCTTTTCTATCTTTTTAGCAAAAGCTGTATCATTGCATAGCCATTTCTCTCTCTCGAAACATTTGTTTTAAGATTCTGCCAAAGTCCAGCTGCAGAAAAAGACAAGTTTGTGAGGGTGTATGTGTGTTTGGAAGGAGATCTGACAGCTTGTGAGTTATCAAGGCTGAAAAGCTGACGATTGGGTTCTAATGTTTGAAATTAGTATTGCTGATTTCATTACCAAATAAATCTTTGGAAATGTTCTGGGAGCTGATGGGCTACTTCCTTTTGTGGACAACATTCCTCCTGCTTCCCTTGCCTTTCATTATTTATACCTGCTTTATATTGTACCCCGATGTTGCTGGTATCCATTTATTAGAAAACAGGGAAAGGTTACTTTCCATAATAGCTTTTTCATGTTGCATAAGGTAGAGCGCAAAATGACTGCTTTTTGGCTGGGAAAAAAGAAAAATTTCTCTATTGTCACAAATCACTGCATTTTATGATACTATATCTCTCTGAGCAGCTGCAGTCTAGTGTAGGGATTGCCCTTCTTCAGGAATACGAATGTGTCCTTAAACAGCTGGAGATAAGCACATTCAGAGCCTTACTGAGAACACACCATCGCATTTCCATTGGTAATGAGCAAAACATCTACAGTACTTTCCATCTGAAATGAGCTTTACTGTAAGCTAAAGATAACAGCAACCAAGAAAAAAATATCATGTCAGGTGGGCAGTGGCCTCCTGAAAGCATGGTGGCTCCTGCCCTTACACATTGGTGATCAAATTCATCCCTGAGGTATCTCCATTAGACATAGATGCTTACTTGCACCTACAAGGGAAGTTTTTCTCATGCCTGGAATTATAACAGAGATGATTTTGAACCAGAGAAAGGTGTAAGACAGTAAACAGCAGGGGTACTACATGATATGGAGATGCTAGAATTACATAATTGCTGTATGCAGATATCTCTATTTTTTTTTTCTTCTTGCTTACTCAAGTTCTGGTTCCTGTGTTTACATGGCAACTTTTGTCAAAGACTCATGAGACAACATGCTGTGCAGCAGCCCTGTGTGCGCATAGGCTGCGTTTGATGTTTCTGCTATAGGATCAGGGCTCATGGCAGAGTCTGGATCCAAACATCTCCCTGAATCACTGAGTGTCTCCCTCAGGTCTCGTACAGGCTCCTGTGGACGGCTGCAGCATTGCTCAGGCTTGCGGAGCTCCTGCTTTGGGCAGGGAAAGAGGAGTCCCCTTGGCCACAGCTGGACTGCCAGCATGAGTAAGGCAGGCTGGGTTTGAGCCTCCAGGGACAGAGAAAGGACCCTGTGCTCACCTGCCCCAAATTTATTCTTTATGCAGGAGATAAGAAAGGAAGGAAAAGATGACTTGGACATCATTGTGCTCCCCTGATCCTAGGCCATTTTGGTACAAAAAGCTCCTGAATTGGCTTTATTTCCCACTGGCTACAGTAATGTTAGTAGCAGCCAAAGAGCCTGCTGAGCAAATAATAATGGCTCCTACCACTTCCTTGCTCTGACAACCTCCTATGTGGAAAAAGGGCTGGCTGGCTGGACTAGGAACAACATTGCTGAGTCGAGACCCCCCAAGTAATTCTTACTAAAGGGAGTTCAAACATGAGACATCTTTCCAGCTGTTTTTCCATGCTGAAGCAATACAAACCCACCATCCACTCAGTCCCTTTTGTCAATGTACCTGTCGTGTTTGACTCACTGAGACGGATGAAGTGACCCTACAGCCAAACTTTGGGCTACACAACCAACTCTCACAAATGTGGCCATTTTTCCTTTGTCGGCACTGCAGCACTGGGGCTGGGCTGTGGGCTAACCACACTTTTTGGGCTCTTCAGGTCAGCCGATGTAGGAAGGTGCACCATTAACCTCCTCCCTCAACAACAAAGTTCCTCAGTCCTTGTGGTATGGGATCAGCCTCCACGGAGATGTGCAACAGAGGGAGTTGAAATGAGGTGTCTGGGTGAAGCCTTTGCTTTCCCTCTTGTGTCAAACTGCCCCTGGTGCCCCACTGCCCCAGGGTCCCCAGAGGAGGAGAGGCACCCCTCAGTGGAGAGGAGACAGATTGATGGCACACTTTTTATTTGTGACCCCGTGAGCTAAAATGGGAGGTAATAAAGCTGTATCTGGATTTACAAGAACAAGCCACCCATTGAAACACTTCAGTGTTTTCAAAAATCCTGATTAAAAAGTTGGACTTCACTTCTAGCTCTGAGCAGGCAAAGACTCCAAATAAGACATTGCCTCTCTCCTCTCACTCTTCTATTGGGAGAATTTTACATAAATTAAAATTAATGCATTTTTTCAACTAGGTCAGTGGAATGTAAATGTTCTGTTCCAGGGAGGATTATACATCGTAACTCAGTTAAGGGACGCACAGCACAGATCAATCCTGCTGCATTTATCAAAGCTGAGCTGTTTGAAGCAGAAAGCAACCAAAGTTTTCCTACCAAACATTTCATTGCAGTATCTGAAGGCTCATGGGGCTGAGGATGGGTATTTGTCTCACTCCTGGGAAACCTCAATATCTTTGGCTTTTGTCTATGTATGAAATGTGTCCTCAAATGTGGTCATGAAATCTGTGTGAATAAAATGGGACAGCAGAAACAGCCCAATCTCAGTGCTTTTTAGCTCCAGCGGGAACATGCCTCCCCTGTGTTTGCAAACCAGGCAGAGCAGCTTGAAATTCAGCAGCAAGTTGAGCCAAATTGAATTTGTGCTGCCCCATGAACATGGAGCTTGGCTGTTCCTGCTGCCAGGCGCACATCTGGCTGCTGCCAGCTGTGTGCTGCCCTCAACAACTGCCTACTTTGTTTATGCCTTAGACCCATAGTCAGTCCTGGATGCAGACACTCTGCCACTGAACTAGTGCATCTGAACCCTTGATGGGGTCTGCAAACCAGCAAACAAGAAAGAACATAATTTTATGTCTCTCTCTCTGGCTTGGATTTTCTCCTGGGCCCCAAATCTGCAAGCACATACACACTCACGTGTACTGAAATGAATGGCCACCCTGACTTCCAGCCACAGTGGAGAGAGGCTTCAGAGGTAAGCAGGCACGTAGCTGTTTTCAGAACCGGACTGGGGCTTTTGTTCTGATGGGCTCAGTACTGTATATTCTGGTGTAAGAAAAAATGCTGTGACTGAGACTATAATACAACAGCAACTGAAACAAAATCTTCTCGAAAAAATAAGGTATGTTTTCATGGTGGATGACACTTTGAATTATGTTAGCTCCCCTTAGAGCAACCTCATCTTTCTTCTGAAAAAGCTTCATAAGTAGATCTTTCTGAGTTGCAGACTTCCTTTTATAATCATTGAAACAAAATTGCTATGAATGCAGAATAGCCCCAAACAAATTTGTAAATAGTAGGTGGAAGGAAATGGGACTTTGCTTCTCACACGGTTCCAGTACACCCTTTCCTTGCCTTGTACTGCACAATCATACCCAGGATGTATTTTCCCGTTCCTTCAGATAACAAATGCTCTAGTGAATGAGATGAAAGGTGTCTCTAGTCCAGTATCCCACCTCAGATGACAGCCTATGTGGATATTTAAGGAAGGACACAAGGACAGGGGAAGTACACAGTGATCTGTACCTGATATCCTCTTCTGGCTCTTGACAATCAACAGTTTCAGGAGTCCCTGAGCTTCAACCTGAGGTTGAAGGTGGATTTTTCAGCTTAGTAATGGTCCTATATGGTATGACTTTGTCTAAGTTTTTTTTAAACTCATTTATACTTTGGCAACAAGTCCCACGGTTTAAAGCATCATGTGGAAAATTCCTTCCTTATGGTTTAGACCTACTGTATGATAATTCAATTTGTTACCCCTAATTCTTGCATTGGAGAAACACAAATTAACCTTGTCCTCTTTATCTTCTCCATGCCATTGGTGATTTATACACTTATACCAAGTGCCCTCAGGTAGTTTTCTCTCCAAGCTGAAAAGGTCTAATTTAGTCTTTCCTCAGAAAGAAACTGTTCCAAAACTCTGACCATCCTCAGACCTACCTGTTCTACATCTTTTTTAAAGTTATTAGCTCAGTGCAGTGATGCTGTTTTCTGTTCTATTTTATTGTGTTCTCTCATTCAGTAATTCCTACTGTCCAATTTGCCTTTTGACTGTTTCAGGGCAATAAGTGATGTTTTCAGAAACCTCATACCTTAATTTCAGTTACCCAAGATCTTTCTTGAGTGTTGCTATCTAGAGCCCGTCACTGCAGATGTATAAGTAGAGTTATTTTTTCCCTAAGTGCCTTACGTTGCACTTGTCAATACTGAATTTCATCTGGCACTTCACTGTCAGTTGGTATTATAAGCTCCTTCTGCAACAGTCAGCTTTAGCTTTGATTATTATGAATAATTTTGTATCATCTGCAAACTTTGCCAGTATTCACCCACTTTGACATGCCACATACAGAGATGGTGAACAGCACTGATCCCAGCATAAGCCCTTGGGCATTCTTCTGGTAAATCTGCCTCCAGTCCAGAGGAAATGTTGCTTTATTTATTCTGATATTCATACAACTACCTGTCACATTACGCACCTTTGTTTCTTGGGCTGAAGGCTGGTGTAAGCTTTGCATTGGTAGCTCAGCAATTTCATATTTGAGCTCTTTTAGCACACTTAATTGAATGCCATCTCATCCTAGTGGTTTGATCCAGGTCAATTTATCCAAGAGGGTCTGCTTTCCAGAGGCTGTCTATGCTTCTCTTTGACCAAAGATGTTCCACCTCACCATCAAAGCTCCAGCTCTGGGAATAATGCAGGTGTAATGACTTGTTTATTAGAAAATGTCAACCTTTTGCATCTTCCAGCAAAACTAATCCCTGAAAGAAGGGCCCTGTACACCTAGGTTAAGCTCTTAGACTGAGGGTAATTTCCCCACCAGCTCAGGCCTGGGGACTCTTTCAGTATCCAAAATTTAAGTTCTATCAGTTACAAGTGGAGAACTGTTTTAAATGTATCGCACTGTAAACCTGGAGTTCTGGAATTAGCATTCTATTGAGCATGTAACACAGTGGAGTAATGTCTTTCTGAGAACTATTGTCCAAAAAAAAGGGGGGTAGGGAGGACTGACTGCTGCTAATCAAATGTTAATTTAGTAGAGTCCATCTGAGTAAGTCTGTGTTGACATCTGTAGAGTCGCACATAAGCTTGTGCTCATGTGTTCCCCTGAACTGGGGTCTATAGCAACACACATATATGGTTATACCTCTTCTTGTAGGTGGGAAGGAGACTCCTAGCAGGGCAGCAAGCTGCGTTTTGACCCTTCCTTTTCCCATTTACTTTCAGTGCAGGCAGCTCTATGGTCTACAGATCTTTCTCTGATAAGCAGATGCAGAGCTTTGCTTCAGCCAGGCTGGCAAACTGGGAAGCCACTGGTCTCTTCTAGTTTACTTTGTGTCATCCCTCTGTGCTAGAACAAACAGCAATCGCTAAGTTGAGGATTGCCAAAGCTGAGCCAAAGTATTGCTTGTACCGCTCTCTGCTGTCCTTGCAGCCCAGCTCCACAATACACTTCATGAAGAAAATAACACAAATTCTGACTAAGTATTTTAGGCATAAAAGCCTCCTCAGGTATAAAAGCCTATTAGATTTCGTTGCTAAGGTGCAACTCACACTGCAAGTAATAGACATATAAGCTACTATTAGAAATAGCTACAAATACTTCTTGTTCACCATGAGCCACTGATTATAGAATTTTGTGAGTGAAGTGCTACTTTAAAGCATCATTTATCTGGATTAATCTCCATGGTCCCCATGATGGATCAGACCAGGCTTCCCAATACCACTGTCTCTCATGTGGAGCTCTGCACGTGCCTGGCAGCTTGATGCACAGATCTAGCTTGTACAACAGTCACAGACTTTCCTATGTACCAGATCTACTGGGGGCAGAAAGAAAAGAGGACAAATGATAGACTTGGCATCAGACTTGCAAAAATTGGTTAATTATTGGTTAAAATATATTCTTATTGCTATTTGTCATAAACAAAATATTCATTGTGTTTCTTTATTAGTGTTCTCTCTGCAAAAGATGGTTGAAGAGATTGAGTTAGGGCCAATAAACATTCTTCTTTTTTTTTTTTTTATTTCAGCATATTTTTCTCCTGTTCTAAGTCCTTTACATTCTGCAGGAGCACATACCAAACCCTGGTGCCTCCCATCAACACCCACATATAGGATCCCAGTGGACATAAACACCATGATATCCCAGACAAGCAGAGTGCTAATCTGCTCCATGTACCCAGCTTTTGTGTTTTTAATGGAAAACTCATGGGGGACCCTAATTTGGCACCTGTAGAAATCCATGCCCAGCTCAAATTTGGCTTCAGTGGGAGTAACGAGCCCAGAACTGCTATAGCAAACACCCGAGCTCCAGCAGAGACTGATTCTTATCACTGATGCTTCGCTTAATATTGGCTTTGTGATTTGTTCAATTTCTTCACTGCAATATGTACTGCAGATCCCATTTTCCTCTGAAACTCTTCCTGGCGCTTCATGAATGCAGGATTGGTCCCAAAGAGCTGGACTTGAGCACCTGGAAGGTGCTGAGCACAGTTAGGCACCATTGAACTGAGAGAGCTTTGAGGCTGCTCCAGCTTTGCTCAGGCATCTTTGAACTTTTTGCTTGTGCAAGGGACTCCTGAACACAGGAGCCTCATTTGTTTGCCTGCAATAGCTTCTCCTACTGCGCATCGTTTAAGAAGCAGTACTGTGTCAGTAGAACACCTCCCAAATGCACTCCGGCATCACGGTGTAAAGGGTGAGAAGAGGGTAAGGGAATTTTAGATTTGTTAGAAATAACAATTGAAATCCTGATGTTGGCTTTTCTGGCCGGAGTAACAGCGTTTCTTTGGCTGCTGCTGCCCAGTCAGGGAGCAGCGCTAGGAGGGTCATAGCAAAGAGGAACACAAACAGCGCAAGCTTGGGCGAGCCGGGAGCAGAGCCGGGCCCAGCCGGGCTCCCACAGTGCGCTCTAGCGGCACCTCCGCGCCAGAGCCGGGGCTCGGGGTCACCCAGAGCCCGCAGCCTCCCGCCCGCCCCCAGGCTCCGGGGGGCCGGGGGCAACGGTCCTCAAGAGCACAGCAGCCGTGCCCACGCTGCTGGCATGCGGATCTTGCTGTGAAACCAGGCTGGGAGTCGGTGCCTTGCTTCCCCAAAAGCCACGATCCTGCCCTCACCTGGAGCTGGTTCATCGGGACGTGAGTACTGCTCCCTCCTGCTCTGCGGCTTTGCAGTACAAATACCATCAGCACACCTCCAGGAAAGGCACACGGATGCCCAGAGAGGAGGCACGCATCGGATGGGTGTTTTCCCCAGCCGATGGCCACGTTGCTGTGTTAGCGCAGCCCATGAATCAACTGCATCACGCCGAGAGGCAGACCCTGGCACACCAGCTCAGCCGCAAGGTGCTCAGCACAAGGGTGCAAGTTTGGGCACTGTCAGTGCAGTGAGGATGGCAGCAGCCAGCACTGCAGAGAAGCACCTGTTTCTCCAGTCCATATGATAACCACTGCCTCTCCCAGGGAAGTTTCTCCATCCACCTATCTTGCAGAAAAGCAGGCCCTGCAAGGCTTGTTGTCCCCAGGTTGCTTGCCAAGTGCAGCATGCTGTTCACATTTCCTGGCACTCACCTCCCAGGGACCCTTCTAGGGGTTCCCGGGGTGACCCTCCTCAGCAGCTGCAGCCCTCATCATCTTTCCACACTCCTTTGAAACATAAGGACAACTTTAGAGAAGGACATTTCCAAAACTGGGATGGAGGGATGACACTGAACTCGGTACAGGCTGGTGCTACTTCCTCAAGCAACTGCTGCCTACAGCAAAGGTGGTTGAATTCCCCAAACTATGAATAGTGCTAAAGTTATGAGTCAAGACAACAGGCAGCGTTGAGAAGGTTTAGAGGTCTCTCTAGAGTTTTTGCTAGGCCTTCTGCATGGATAATTCAGCCCAGCTAGGCTGGACACTGAGCCTTCATCCTAGCAACCCTCCGGAAGGGACACTTGGGGCTGGAAGAGCTCCCTGGTAGTTCCCATATTGCAGAACACCAGGAGAGTTTGAAGATCTGGTCCAAGAAGAGGGGTATAGTTCATCAGCTATTTCTGGCTGTCATTGTAGGTTAGAAGAGATTTTTTTTTGGTTTGACAATGGTTATGTTTGATTTGACCCATGTTATTTCTAACTTTTTTTCTCAACAGAGAAAAACTGAAATAGTAGTTAGGGATAGTTTTTATTCTCTATATCAATGTCACATATGAAGTACTTCAAACAAGTATGGATGCGAGGGCAATTTGTGCTGTGCAAACATAGTCTGAGCTGGGACTGCAATGCCACAGAAACACAGTATGTTACAGCCACTGTGGCCCATCAATGTGAGGAGAGGAAGGAGATCAGACACCCTTCTTGCTCAGACACTACCTTGCTCACCCTCCACGGGGATGGCAAAGGTGCTTTAAGCAAAGCTCAGCCTCTCTGAGCTCCCCCTGTGCTGAGCTGATGCACCCGCAGGTCTGCGGGTGATGCTCACCCACCAGTCAAACCAAAGCTCTTGCCCTGCTCTGCACGCCGTGGGGCATTTCAGCAGCGCTGGCGGGCAGACACCGTGTCTGGAAATGCAACGAGAGAGGCAGGCGGAAGGAAATGTTGGGGGTATAACCACACACCAGTGCCTTGCTAGATAGCTGCCTGCCTGCAGGCTCATGGCCAGACCGCCGCAGAGGGCCAGCTCAAGGCAGCGCTGCCGGGGGCTGCCTGCACCTTGTCCCACTGCCAAGGGCTGCCCGGCTGCAGGTGCAGCTCCGGCCGGCTGAGGGGCAGGGGCATGCCCCCTGCTAAGGAAATGCAGGTGGAGGAGTGACAGGGGTGTGTTTCTGGATGCACCTGAGTTGGAGAGCCTGGCATTGATTTCACTGCAGAAGCACCCCCGTGGAGAAGCCCCGTCCAAGAGAGTGGAGCAGGGAACAGGGCTGTGAGCCCGACCAAAATGTGGGCAGAAGGAACACTACCCTTCCAGTCTGGCATGGCACTTCTGTACCATAGACTCAAGATCCAGGCTCATCTCCTGACCAGAGCTCACTGTGCGTTTCTTTTTTGGCAGCTTTTAAGAGAAGGTCTTCACCTTTTCACATGCTCATATTAATTTCTGTATTTTTTTAATCCTTTTTGCAGCACTGTTTTTTGTCAACAAAAGCTCCATTTAGCTTTTGGCACTGAACTCGTCATTGATCTTGAAATACTTAATTACTCCAGAATTATGTAAAGAAACCTATATTTGGCCCTGCTGCTGTTTCTCAGTGCATACCTGCTGCGTGGGGAGGCAGGATTTAAACCTACAGAAGGACCAAACCAAGGCCAGGCTAATTTTTAAACAGTATCTAATCTACCAGAGAGGCAGTGAAAGGCAGGATGGGCTTTGATCATGCCTAATTATGGAGTGTAATGTTGGATACATGGATACAATATTGCCATGGGTGGTTTTTTCTGCCCAGAAAAACAAAATTTTCCTTAAAGAAACAGCTGTGTCCTGCCTGCAGCCTGCAGAAGAATGGCATTAGTCACGTGCAGTCCAACACGTAGCACAATTGTAAAGTTCGCTCTATGAGACTGACAGGAGCTATTCATATCAGCCCCCTCCACCATCTGCCTGAATGGCAGGCTGCGGGGTAGCAGCAGCCCCCCCCTCGCCGCCTCTGTGCGGCCTCAGCACTTAGTGCCTGCTCAAAGTCTGTCCCCAAGTGCAGAAAATTGGGGATTGAAAGCAAAGAGGATGTCACTCAGGTCAAAGCAGATTGTCAAGAGGAAAAAAAAACAGGGGGCGGAGAAGAGTCAAAGCTTCATCTGGTGGGAGTGCCAGGTTGCTCTTCTCCTGGGAGCAGAGGTGTTGGCTCCAACAAGGAGATGAGGAGGGAGAGCAAAGGGGACGACTGGACAGCATGAGTCTGGGGAGAAATCCCATATTCTCCCTCCTTCTTCCCTCCCTGAGCTTAGAGGACTCAGCTTTGGGGCAGGACCAGGCTGCGTGAGGGTCAGTGCCAGGGTGAGACGTCCCTGCTGCTGTCTGCAGCGCCTGCATGCTGGGGTGTGGGAAAGGATGCTGAGGGCTTTGGCTGCACCCCTGTGCACACAGTCAGACATCCCTTGGGGGCTGGTGCCAGGGACCACAGACCTGCAACCATAGTCACCATTTGCCTGTCCCAGATGTCCTTCAGGTCCTTGGACTGGGAGCCAGGCTGCTAACTTTGCCCACACCAGTTTTCTCACAGATTAATTTCATCCTCAGAAATATTTATGAAGGTAACATAGAGGTTATTTTCCCCTTTCAAAATGAATCTGCAGGTCCTGGGGTGGGCAGGCTCACGTCCGAGGCTGGGGCCAGGCTCTGAGGCCAGAGGACAACCTGTTTGGAGGTCTGAATACCATCAGTGCTCCCCCTTTGAAGGTGAGACTGGATGGAGGGGGATTCATTTTCATCCTATGACCTGTTTTTCCTTCTCATTTCCAGACAGTGACATCTTTCCTCATGGCTGAAATTCCTGCTATCGGTGCCTAAGGTGCGTGGCTCAGAGTTACTACAGTGCTTTCCCCTCCCATTGCATTCATTCCTAAGGTCACCCAGTTCTTGCAGTATGATGTTAAATAACATCTTCCATTTTTATGCCATCAGTGCATCATTAACATCCCTCTACTTCAGTCACTGTCAACAAGAAATCTAAAATCAGCTTTAGTGGTCTTCCTCCATCCCAATACTTCTCCTCTCCAGGTCAATGCTTCTAGTTTCACCAGGTGCCATCATCACCTCCCCTCAGGCTCCCAGCTCTCCTCAAAACCCTCGCTCTCTCTTTTTCTGAGTGTGAAGGCAGAGCAGAAGCTTAGGAAACAGAAGGTTAGTGAAAAGATATGCAACTGAAATATCCTTGCTTTTATCTGCCCTTAACGGACAAAGAAAAGGGATGATTCACAGGTGGCCCATCTGGGAATTTTCCAGCTTATTTTCCAGCTCCAATTTTCTATATTGGAGCCCCATTTTCCCTTTGCTTCAAAGTGCACATTCATTAGGCTCAACAAGGAGTCACAGGATTGTGACCCAAATGGGGAAAAATAGTTGAAATTTTCCACAAAACAATGGAAATTTGTTTTTCTCCTCTCCTCTCCTCTCCTCTCCTCTCCTCTCCTCCGCTCTCTCTTTTTCTGAGTGTGAAGGCAGAGCAGAAGCTTAGGAAACAGAAGGTTAGTGAAAAGATATGCAACTGAAATATCCTTGCTTTTATCTGCCCTTAACGGACAAAGAAAAGGGATGATTCACAGGTGGCCCATCTGGGAATTTTCCAGCTTATTTTCCAGCTCCAATTTTCTATATTGGAGCCCCATTTTCCCTTTGCTTCAAAGTGCACATTCATTAGGCTCAACAAGGAGTCACAGGATTGTGACCCAAATGGGGAAAAATAGTTGAAATTTTCCACAAAACAATGGAAATTTGTTTTTCTCCTCTCCTCTCCTCAACACAAACAAGCAAAACCTCTAGGGAATTTCTAAGGAAAATCTGTTGACCATTGTTAAGAAGCCTTATTTTTCAAGTAAAAATCTGAAAGGTTTTGGTTTTTTTTTAATTACTGGAGATTGCCTAGTTTTAACACCCATGGGGAAGAGATGAAGATAACAGTTCTTACATACAGATGTGTACCTCAGACAAACAGACACCCCAAATCAGGGAGGGCAAGAAGCCACTGAGAGCTGATTTCAGTCCAGGACTGCCCAGAAAGTGTACCATGCGATACGCAAAGTTGTTATCCTGATGGCGGGGTGAACCCTGTGACAACACCTGTTGCTCAGGCTATGATGGAGAAAAAGCTCAGTTTTAGGGGAGGAAAAAGACTTTTGAGTAAACTAGTGTCAAAACAGTGACTTCTGTATCATCTCTGTACCGCTCAGCTGTTCACTGATCTGCTCTTTGCTTTACAGACCATTAAAATAACAGCAGAGATATGGGTGTTCATGCTACTTGAACTGCTCAGGGCACTTACGGTGGAGGGATCCCTGCCCCAGTTAATGGTGTGCATTGCAGTTAGTGGGTCTGCTCGCACGGTCCAGGCCAGCCTGATGCTGGAATACCTTTGCTGAATGGGCCTCTCAGCCTGGAAATAAGCTGTGGGAGGTTTTGGTGTACAAGTGGCTAAAGATCAACATCACTTACAATGAGTCACACTTTAAAAACACTTCCCAGGTATTTTTGTGTAAGAAAATCATCTTTTCTCTCTCCTTTATTCAGTCTTGAAGGAAATACTGCATGTTTAGGAGAGGCCCGGCTGCAACTTTGAAGTGAATGGATTTATTCTTGTGCTTTACTTAAAAAAAGCAGTTAGAAAACTTCACATACCAAAAATTCCCAACAAGACAGCTGTCAGGGGGTGACATGTCGGATATGAAGTGGCTCTCCAGCTGGTCCCTGTCTGCATGCTGGGAAGGCATGTGGAGACATTTTTTCAATTGCTGTACTAGTTTGACATGTTCACAGTGGAAAATGATGTATCATTCTTGAGCCTTTGGTTGGTGGACACTTCAAAGTGCATTGGATCTTCGGAGAGGAGTGCCCTATTGTTAATTGTTCCTTTCACATGTACATTGGGATGAACATGGCGAGAGCAGCGAGGAACAAAAGGGCTCCGGTGGCCTCTTAGAGAAAAACCCTGTGCAGCTCAACCTGAGTCTGACCTTGAAAGGGTGGGTTGCTCTGGTTTTTAAATCCTGCTCGCCAGCTCTTTCCCCTCCGGCTCCCTGCCGTTACTCAGCTGCAGGGGAATGGGCTGCTGGAGCAGCGAGCACAGTGGGGCATGGGGAGCCCCTCCACCGCTGCCATGTGGTGCCCAAGGAGCTGCATCCTGGGCAAGCGTCCTTCCAGGAGGGGACGGGCACAGCTGGAGTCTAGGGGCTTGGAGAGGGCTTCTGCAATGGGTGTGTTGGAGGGGTGCAGATTTCCCTTATCCTCCAGTAAGCAGGCGAGCCATATCGACTCTCCTCAATCTAACTGGCCCACTAGCACTCAGTCTCAGAGCACAGCCCAGGGGTCTTGAGCCCCTATGATTGGATAAAGTGTCTCATAACACGTGGCATGAGTTTCCCAGGCCTCTGAGGACACAGTTCATTAACATCTTGAGACAATCCTTTGCTTCCAGGCACCTGTCCCATGTTTCTCTGTCTCTCCCTCTCACCCCCTTGGGCAACCAACTAGATCTATTAAGAGATTGCACTGTGGAATGTGGTGTCCAGGTTGGGTTCAAACACTCAAGCACAGGAGGCAGTTGGTTCCTACAAACAGAGATGTGATCCTTTGGTGTGCACCTCTTTCAATGAGCTAGACAAAACCTCTCCCTGTAGCCTCAGCTGCACAGAAGGATCTGTATTGGGTCACAGAGAGGACAGGCCCTGGCTAGCGCATCCCGAAATAGAAGCTCAGGCAGGTGACTGGAAATTGCACCCCCAAATGAGCCGAATGGAAAGACTCTGCAGAGATTTGCACGCTGGTGTGAGGCAGATGATAGAGGCTGCAAGGCAGGGCTAGCTGCCCCAGGTCTCGCGGGGAATGAACTGCTTCTGAAATAGAAACTGGAAGGAGAGAGGCACATCTGCAGTGGCAAATCAGCCACTGTGTTACAGCCCACCGCGGTGCCAAAGGCTCTGTAGCACCTTCTGCTGCAGGATGTCCTGGCCCCGGCGTCTCCCTAGACCTGAAACACCTGAGCTGGGGCGCCGGCACATGTGGCTCAGGCCAGACTGGGAGAAGCGATGTGAATAGGGATGGCAGCACTGGGCACACCAGTATGGGGACACTGAAGAGTCGTTTCTGAGGCCTCTGCCCAGAGTTTGGTATAATGGCACAGTCTGGATCTTGTCCTTCTCTGAGGAAAATGACAGGAATAGAAATACAGTAAAATAACCTTAAAATGTAGCTGTTTTCAACCCTCAGTTCTCAGGCCTTTGATGCCTCACATGAGTAAGGTAGATTTTACTTGCAAAATGTCTTGGACTTCAGTCCCTGCTTTCCCCAGGGCATGCGTGTGTTTGATCCAGAGCTGGCAGCATCTCCCTGACAGTGGGTGCACATGTCCTGTGCCCCTCTCCACTCTTTCCATCCCCAGAGTGCTGTGGTCTGGAGAGCAGGAGCTGTGGTGCTCTAGCCGTGAGAGGCAGTGGGTCCTCAGCTGGCACACAGGCTGCCGCCAGCTCTGTGTCGTTGGTGTGTCTGGTGCACAGTGAGGGCAGCCCTTCTGCTCTCCTCTTCCTCCAGTTCTCCTGCTATTAAGTTATTGCCACCCCTTAGGGACAAGCCTGCGAGAAGGCGGAGGGCTCGCATAACTCTGGATCAGTAAAGGAAGCAGCTCAATTAGCATTTCACACGCCTTTTCTTCCCCCTCTTCTTACCTTCCCTGCAGCGGGCATGCTTTCCCCTTAAAGGATTGTCCTGTTTCTGCTCCTTGCCAGCGTTGGCAGGGTGACAGTAGTCGAGTGTGCAAACTTGTGCTATTGTCCCCAGGCCAGGGGGAGTCATGGAGACCCACTAATATGACACAGGAAAATGTTTGCTGATGGCAATTCTATGGGCTTTGTCTAACTCTTTCTCCATCATGACGACTCGATTTAAGTCTCTAACTGTTTGACTACAGATGCAAGAGTACTATCCAACTCCATCCTTTTGTCCGGGTAGTTTGAATGGGTAATTCAGCTTTTGTGTAACTCAATTGAGGGGGCAAACATAAAGACAAGATTCTTGAGCGCTCAAGCTCCCTTTCCATGGATATCTGCACATCTCTTTAGAGATTTGTTCCTTTCCTACCTTTTTCTGACATCATCCTCCCCTTAAAAAAAAAAAAAAAAAAAAAAAAAAAAAAAAAAAAAAAAAAAAAAAAAAAAAAAAAAAAAAAAAAAAAAAAAAAAAAAAAAAAAAAAAAAAAAAAAAAAAAAAAAAAAAAAAAAAAAAAAAAAAAAAAAAAAAAAAAAAAAAAAAAAAAAAAGGCTCTGATGGGGAACGGTTAAAAGTAGGCTAGCCCGGTCCCCCGTATTACATTGTCCGGTGCCAATGAAGCATAGTTAGTATCAGCCCCAGACAGCTTCAGGGAATGCAGGGAAAAGGGTGTCTAAACTTTCCTAACTCATCCTCAGCGTTTTCGCTTCGGATTGTGTCATTTTTAGAAAGAAAGGCCTTGGTATGGGTGAAGAGGATAGGGGAGAATGGTAGAAATCGCGGGGAAATGATTGTATTTATTAGCTGTCTTTCTGTGGCTGTCCCCATGGTGACAATTTGTGATGGCAAAGAATGCGAGGAGGGGAGGCTGATGCCTGATTGGGATGCTTTGTATTTGCCAAAGTGGCTTCTGATTGGCCTGGGAGAGCCCCGAACTCGCCGGAGTCGATATTCATTCAGCTTGCTCAAGTGCTTGCTAAACTGCGTCCAAACACTGGCGGGCCCCGGCTGCCTCCGACGAGGTTGGCGGTGTGTAACCTGCCTAACAAGATTAGCGGGGAAGGGGCTCTTCTCCGCAGCGACGCCGCAGCCGCCAGCACCGGCGAGAAAAGCCGCCGCGCGCTGGGTGAGTGTCCGCGCTTGCTTACAGGGAGGCGGGAGCGGCCACCCCGGCTTCTTTCCACCTAAGTGCTATCTAACAAGATGAGACACCGGGCTGGCCGGCATTCGTGATCCAGTCCCTGTGCCGGTGTGTGCCGGGGCAGTGGTGCAGGGCGGTGGGCTGCGGGCGCACGGCAGCTCTGCCGGGAGTTTGCCGGCACAGAGGTGAGCTGATGGACCACTTGTTTGGGTGGCTGACAAAGTTTGACATGTCCCCCCACCCTTCCTCCATTTGCTTGGTGCTATGTGAACTGAGGCTTCCTGCTCTTAAGTCTGCTCATCGTGTTTCGCAGGTTTGCCAAGGTTTGTCCAAAGGCGGATTATAAACTTTTCATGGGAAACTCTGCACGGCGCATCCAGTGAGATGGCATCGGACAGTGAGGTAAAAACCCTATTGAACTTCGTCAACCTGGCCTCCAGCGACATCAAAGCGGCTCTGGATAAATCGGCTCCTTGTCGCCGGTCGGTTGACCACAGAAAATACTTGCAGAAGCAGCTCAAGCGGTTTTCTCAGAAGTACTCACGGATCCCACGGTGCCACCCCAGCAAACCCCCCGAGTGCGGCTGGCGCAGGGGGACAGAGGACCGGGGCCGCGGCCCCCAGCCCGAGGCACCTGACCCCAGCCCCCACAGCGGGGCTGCTGCCGAGAAGGTGCTGCGGACAGCTGAGGCAGAGGAGAGCCTCACCGGGGAATGGGTTTTGCAAGAGCAAAACCCTGAGGCCGTCAGGCCTGACCAGTTGCCCATGAGGAAGCGACAGCTCCCCGCCTCCTTCTGGGAAGAGCCGCGGCCAGCCCAGAGCCTGCCGGCCAGGGCCTTTCCCGCTGGCCCCGAGGGGCTCCCGGCCCCCAGAGACCCTCCTCCCTACAAGGGGAAGAAAAGCAAACGGAGCTCAGACGCTGCCGGCCCAGAGAGCCCCCCTGAGTCTGCCCCGCACACGGGGGAGAAGGACCCTGCCGGGGTCCTCTCGGGCCGGATGGGCACCTGGACCTGCTGCCCTTTCCCCTGTCCTGGGCCGGGGGTGTACCAGCCCCCAGGCGCGCTGCCCCCATCACCTTTCCCGGGGCTGGGGCTGTGGAGGAAGAGTGCGGCCGCGCTGCCGGCTGAGGTGCCGCACTTCTGCAAGGAGGCTGACGGCACGGGGCAAAAACTCTACAGACCTGTGGTTTTGAAACCCATCCCCACCAAGCCCGCTGTCCCCCCGCCGATTTTCAATGTTTTTGGCTATCTTTAGCTGGGGCGGGTATCAGAGTCGCACTGAACATGACAGCTCCTGAGAGTGAATTGAGACGCCTGGTCGGGCACTGGGCTCGAGCTGCTGGCAGCGTGGAGCAGCGGGGGGAAGGAGGCCAGCGATCGCACCCTCTTCCTTGTGGGCGGGCTGGAGCGAATTAGTAACTGTTGGGAAGCTACTCGGGCTCCACTCTCCTCTCACTACATGGGTGTAAATTGGGAATAAGTCTTACGAATCCGGTGGCATGGAGCGTGAGGCAAACCAGGGCTCTTTCATCAACGGGCATTGTCTAAGCTGCGGCAAGTGGGGCTGCGGGCCATTCATAGCCACACTTGTAACACCTAGGAGACCTCCTCCATGTGGGAACATCTTTCCGGGGTTGCCCTGCGGCAGCAGCAGTGAAATGAAATGAATTAAATCCATTCAAAGAGTTTTTGGACTTTAAAGTAATTCCAGAGAAGTCAAGATATTCAGGTCACTTCCTTTTGCATGCAAGAGACTGGAAGGACAGTATTTAATGTAGAAACCATGCCTGTGAATTGATTTAAGCTCTTCTTGTATGTAAATACTGACAGAATTAAAAGAAAAAATTAAGGGAAGAAAGGAGGTAATTTTATTTTGGTGATTCTGCAAATGCAGTCTCTTTAGTTTTGACCCACCGGGTAGACACAGGTTTGATTTGCAACTGGTGGGTAGATATGAGGGCTGAAATCTCTGCCTATTCAGAATGATGTAAATCAAAAGTAATTCTTCTGGGGCTGGGAAATTAGCTAGTGTTAACCTGGTGCAAAGAGAAGCAGGATAAATTTCCACATCTAGAATTGCTCTGCACCAACAGAACAAATTAGAAATTGTATAATTAGTTGAATACAAAACCATAAAATAGATAGAAGAAAAAAGTGTGTAGAATAGCCTGCCTTGATTTCTGGCTCACAGATGTCTTTTATTTTCCCTGATTTTAAGATGCTATCACAAGACCTGACTACAAATGATTTGCCCAGTATTTTCCCAATTATTTTAACAAATTGGTGTTAGAAAAGTTAATAGGGGATTTTTTTAAGTTAGATTTGTCTTAAACCCACGGAGAAAGCAGTGCTAATGCACAGAACATGAGATCCAAAAGGATTAATACTGCAGGCCTATGTATCTCTTCAGTTATACTGGAGTAAATTACTGAGGTCAAGAGAAGTGTATTATGGGGGGCAAAAGGGCCAGAGAGTGGACACCTGTGATCTCCCAGGGCCTGAACCTGCTCTCGCTGAAGGCAATGGGAACTTCTCCCAGGAGTCAATAAAAAGTGGCCTCGATCGGCTTGGTCTCTGGCTAGTGTAGCTCCCTATGACTCTTGGTATCTCCATAAGGGGAAAAACAGGCAACACTTCTTTCGAGCACATTTTAGTCATGAAAACATTATCATCTTAAGCAATTGTAGAGTATTATTTTGGCTCTTCTGATGGGGCTTGGTGTTGTATAACCAGGTTGCAACTTTCGTTAGGATATGAACTACTCTCGGGCTAAAAACAGCTCATTCTTTCCCCAGACCTCACAGTATATCCCACCGATGTTTACTTTTATGGAAACGACGGCTGTAGTGTGTTAGTCCAACAGGCCAAAAGCAGAAACAGAGATGGCTTTCATTGCTTTCTCCCTGCTACCAGCACTTAATATATGTATCGAGCCTGTATAGACTACTCCCATAGAAGAGAGAGCAGGAAATGGCTTTAGTAGCACATACCTGCAACTGCATGCAAGGTGCAAGGTGGTAAAGAGCTGATCTGAGGGGTAAAGACATCAGGTTAGTTCTTGATCCAGAAGTGAAGATATGAATATACTTAGATGTCTTTTCTGTTTTGTCTTTTTGGTAAAAAAATCCATGAGGAGACTCCATCCCTCTCCACGAGGAGACTCCAACAGAAACCAGAGGCAGCATCCCCATTTAAGTTAATGGGAGGAGAACTATGGCTCTTAACTTGCAGAGCTGTAGGCAAGGAATTTCTTACATGGAAATAGGGTTGCTTTCTCACACCAATAGCTCTGTGTCACTGTTGTAGTCCAGATGAAGCCAGATGCTGAACTCTGGCTCAGTGCTGTCAATGCAGAGCAGCCTCCTGGGCATTGGTCTGGATTTCCAACCGGGTGACCAGAGCAGGTCGTGGAATGAACCACAGTGATTGCTGTGGACAAGTGTTCCTGCTTGAGTTTAGAAGGGAAATTTGAAAGTGCTGTGTATCGCACCAGAATTTCTATCAAAATTAAAATACTTGGCAAAGTGGATAGCCTCTGTAGAAATTTTTTTAGATATTTATGCACTTACCCTCGGATTTAAACTGATGTTAGTTTTTAAAATCCTTAAAATCCTTTGTGACATGGAACTTCCCTCCCCAGCCCAGGGCAGGCGGTGGCCCTTGCTGGGGGCCTGAGCTGGAGCAGCAATGAAGTAAAAAACAAATGAACAGAAGACAATTGTTAAGTATATTCGAAATCACTGAATGGAGATGTGTGAGACTTTCCAAAAGGTTTGCAAAGAATAGCAACTCTGTCTCCTCTCTAGCAATACTTACTGTTTTCTCACCCCTGAGATTAACATCAAAATTATTAATTGTTCAAGCTTGGCTTGATTCAGACTTTTCCTGGCTGTTTCTGTGTTTGGTTGTTCAATATTGCTATTCAGGACAGCTGATAGCCCTTCAGAATCTACTTGTTTATTCATACTTTGTTTGAAAGATGGAAACATGACATTCGAGAGCTGCTATTTACTAGAACAATGCAATTTTAAACTGTTAAAACCACAATAGCTTTTATAAATAATGGGAAGGGAGAGGTAAATGAAAAAGCTTTCATACAAAATGAAATAAAAAAATCAAAAAAGTGCACAAGAACATCAAGTGAATTGCACATGTTGCAGTAAAAAAAAAGTACAGTAACCTGGTCATGAAATATTCCTAGAACATTTCACATAAAGTCATCATCTCTGAAGGAGTCTATCTATCACACTCAGTAAAAACAAGCCACTTTACCTTGCACTAGAACTACTGATCTGCTTATAAAGCCTGGTTTGTTTGGGTTTTGGGGGATTTGTCTTTTCACAGTTACTTCTAGATAGATGCATTAAATACACATTGAATTTGTGCAGATTCAGTATTGCGCACAAAATATTGTGTCAATGACTGGAGTGGAGAGGTAGCGGGCTCCATTTCAGTGCAAATAAATGTAAAATGAGTGTGTGAAGATTTGCTGTAAGGATCAAGCAGAAATGACTTCATAACATTGTAATTACCAGATTCCCCCTCTAACAGACTCTTCTCTCCTCAGTTTCTGTGCACAGTGTGCCCTTATGCTTCCCGCAGTTGCGGTACGTTCCCATCAGACCAGTGCTCTCCAGCTCAGTGACTCTCCTGCTCAGGACAGATGGTTGAGAGCAACCAGGACATGGGTCTCCCAATAGCGATGAAGGTCTCTTGGTTGAAAGAAGAAAATGACTTTCCATATTTGCTCCACTCAAACCCAGTTTCAACTTCTCCAAGGACATAAAAAGAAATTGCAACTCGCAAGACTTTTGCGTATGTAACAATGTTGGCTCAGTGGAAATTCCCAGTTTGGGATAGCTTATGAAATCCCACCCCTGTGGTTATAAGTGCAGTTGGTGATTGTGAATCCTTCTATCAGCCAGCGGTCTCCCAGGCTGTCATTGCACACCGAACAAGCGCTTAAGTAAATGGTCTCCACCAAGCCATGTCTGTATCCATCACCCTTTATGACTGTGTTATACTCATTTAATTTCAAGGAATTTTCTTCTGATTTATATCAGTGTGAGTAAGACCCAGACCTTCACTGCTCAGCCCCATAAAGTGAGAGATGCACGAACTCCACAGCTGATTATCTCTCTCTCAAGCTATTGCTTACCAATACAGGGCCTTCACTGGTAAAACTGGTCTAAAGATTTCCTGTTCCCCATCCCTTTCCCTCCACCCAGTATTTTTCCAACCTGAAGCAATTTCCTGTTCATGCTGCAGGAGACAAGGGGGTAGATCCTAAACTGGTAGTAATGGAAGTCTCACTGGACGAAATTTCAGCAGTGGAGGAATCTCACCTGACTTTCCAAAGCTTTGCAAGAAGATCACTGTTCAGTGTGAATTGAAACTCCGTTGGTTTTTCAACTTCTTTTGCATTTGGGAAGGGGACAGCTATGGACAGAGCGCCCATAGCTGTAACCAGTTCTTCTGCTCACATCCTGTACCACAAGTGCTGAACACATTTCACACAAAACCATCACAGAATCTGAACTTCTGTGCCCAAACCTGTATGTGTGCAACACACTTTTAGTCCTGTGTTAAGGTATAAAACTCCACACAAATAAAACTTGGTGCAATGCATTTTCCCTACTTACATTTCTATCTGATTCCATGGATGGTATGCAGGCCAACAAACAAAACCAGATCTGTCAGGACTCTGGTGGGGAATCCAAACAAACCATGGTGCACAGCTCCTTTGTCACCTAAGGTAAGAATGAGTGTGCTTCTAGCATAAGATCTGCAAAGATGTAGTTCCAAATTTAGGCTATTCCATCCTTACTTAGGTGCCTAGTCAGGAATGGGGCACTCATCAAATCAGTGGTTCAGCAAGTCACACCTGTTAACTGAGCTGTAGTCACTGCCAATAACCGTTCATGGGCTCCTCGACCTCCCCAGCTGTGAAGGAATGTGACTTGTTAAAAACTTCAATAAAAGAATTTCACGGACAATTATAGCAGTTCAGCTGATAGATGGTAACTTGTTAAGCTGCCATAAATCAGTTGTGGATCTGAGCTGTAAATAGGTGACCTAATTTTCAAAGAAGCTGAGATAATAACTTTCATCAGTGTCAAAGGGAGCTAATAGATACTTCAAACTTCCAAAGTCAGGAAATTCAGGGCTAAATCCTAAGACTTTTATTCTGCCTCAGTAATATCTGACACCAAATGTGGTCCCATTGGCTTAAGTGGAACTACACCTGGCGCAAGAAACTTGGCATTGTTGAGGCACCTGAATAAGGATTTGGAAGCCTAATTCTGGCTATTAGTTTTCATAAATCTCAAAGTCTGACTTTCATAATTTTGAAGTAATCTCTCTTTTCTTCCAGTGATGGTATTGTTATAGCCACAGAGGTTCAAGGAGGTAAGAGAGGCTGGTTTTGTAGGGGCAAGATCTTCTAGTGGAGCAATAGATAAAGTTGGTTTAGTAGTGTTGCCTCTCTCCCTGTGTATCTTGCTTCTCTCCTCCACATCACTTCCTGTTCATGCTCATCTAGGGCTTTCTTCTGTTCTGACACCAGCTTCATGACAGAGTAAAACTACTGGTTACAGTGCAGCTACTACTAATTTACACACCAGAAAAAAAAAAAAAAAAAAAAAAGCCCAAAAATTCCTTTAAAAACCCCATC
>NW_008795405.1:11401806-11417811 GCF_000699145.1 Aptenodytes forsteri
ACACAAAAAAAAAAAAAAAAAAAAAAAAAGAGCTCAGAATTGCTTTCAAATCCCCAGTCTAGGAAATTCTCTCAAGCAGAATTTCACCTACTTCTTATTGCAAATGTAATACAACATGAACTGTATTTACTATGTGCAAATACAATTCTTACATAATTTTTAAATAAACCTTGCCTTGAATTTTAAAGGAATCAGCATTTCTGGATTTTAGTCTATTAAAAAGTTCTGAGCTTTGAATGTTCAGAAAACAAATACTCTACACAATAAGAAAGGTCCAAAAAATGAAAGCAAAAGTGTTAGCAAGATGGTGTCAAGTTATCAGAAATTAGCAACCAGCACACTTAGCAGAAATCCAAAAAGTAGACTAGAAACTAAAATAAAAATCTCAGTCAGTGAAGGAAATATAATTGTTTTCCCAAATATGTTGACTCTTAACAATTTCTGAATTGTGATCACAGCGAGGACGCTAAGCTCCACCACAACCCCAGGATACCTTTGAATTCCTCACTGATACTTGCTTCAGCACTATTCATTTTTCAGTGTTGGCTTTCATTTCTTGTTCTTTGGAGCCCAAGCTCTGAGGTGAATCATACGTGTTTTCTCTTGGAAAACCTAACAACAGTCCTATGTTTAGCTCTCCGTCTCCTCCATTTTCTTCTCACTCATGCTTCAGAAGCATATTTCTCTTAATTAGTCATTGGAAGGCGCTTGACCAAGCCAGCAGCAATTCCTCCCCACTGTGCACGATGTGTGCCCTCGCTATGTCGATGACTCTGCGTGCCATGCCGGGAAGCCGCTGCGTGTCCGGTGTGTGCCTGGGGTCACTGTGTGTAATCATGCTGTAAGTATCGAATCAGTCTGTGCGGGAGAGGCAAGGTGTCAAGAAGTTTAATGCGGTTTCTTCCAACCAGGCTTCGTACCTTGATGCGGCAAAGATGGGAAAGAGGTCGTGGGGGCTCTGAAAGACAGGCAGGTCAGAAACATGAGCAGAACAGGTTTGAACTTGAGAGGGACAGCTCAGCTTGGCCAGGTCAGTGGCAAGAGGAAAATGGGAGAAGGAGGAATGAAAAAAGGGGGCTTTTCTGAAATGGAGGGATGATGTGCCTGGCATTGGTGGCAGCTCATCTGTTCTGAGGCACGACACAGGGAAGGAAGAGGGGCTGGAGGATGGGGTGCTGTATCCCCTCTCAGCCTTAGCAATGGGCTTTCTAGGGGGATTTAAACAAGCTGCTTCACAGTACTCAGTCTTCCCACTGAAAATAAGTGTAGTATGTACCAAATTTAGCTTGGTGCCAGAAAACTTATTTTGATAATGTCTATGAAAGACTTTGGATCCTGAGGGAAAGGATGTTTAGGAGAGCAGAATATTAGTAAAGGCTTTAAAGGCCACTGGTGCCTGCTGGGCTGCTGTGGAGATGGTCACGCTGCCTGCCTGCCCTGATTTGACTGCACCCCAGCTGCAGCCAAATGGGTCTTCCTGCACTAGCAATGCTCATTCCCAGTGGGTCAGATTCACAGCTGCTGTACATTTAACATCACAGAGTCAATGACACCCCCACAATTTCTAGTGCCTCATACCTGGACCAAAATGTAATTCAGTCTCAGTAGGGAAATCCTATCAAGTTTAAGGGATGAATACTAAGAGGAGATGGTAACTGAAGTTTTGAATCCAATAGTGGGACTATTTGTGCAAGATTCTCTCCTGGGTGACCATACCTGCTTTTTCTTTAATGATAGCCCAGTCCTCATAGCTGTCAATATGCTCCTTGAGCCGGGAACAGAGCTGCACGTTACCCACATAATCCAGGAGAACATCGATGATCGGCCCAGCCCAGCGACTCATCTCTGGAGTAGACACCATTTCACAAAACTTCAAGGAAAAACAGATTGACTACAGTCAGTGGGACATGAATGCACCTGTGGAAACTGCAACGATAGCAACAGCCCTGACTGCATTGGTGGTCCCACCCTTCTACCAGCTGTGAGAGCAATTACCAGTTTCCCCTCAGAAAACTTCAACTAAAGCCTCTTTTTTTGCAACTGAGGGCAGAATCCCTTCTTTACAACTGCAGGAGGACACAAAACCTTGGTGGAGTCCCAAGTAACAAGCGATAGGACGAGAGGAAATGGCCTCAAGTTGTGCCAGGGGAGGTTTAGATTGGATGTGAGGAAAAATTTCTTTACTGAAAGAGTGGTTAAACATTGGACCAGGCTGCCCAGGGAAGTGGTGGAGTCACTATCCCTGGAGGTATTTAAAAGACGTGTAGATGCGGCGCTTAGGGACATGGTTTAGTGGGCATGGTGGTGTTGGGTCGACGGTTGGACTTGATGATCTTAGAGGTCTTTTCCAACCTTAATGATTCTATGATTCTATGATTCTATGAGTCCTAGCTCTGGAGCATGGAAAGGATGCTGCATTGTTTAGAGGGTCCAAAGGTCCTACTTCCACAGGAATGGGAGGGCAGAGGAGTGCTCACAGCTTTGCCCCAAGACAGTAAGGGAGCTGTTGAAAGATCCATGCAGCCCGGGGCACTGTGACCCAGCATGCTGGGTCCCTTTCCCTTCTTGGGAGGGGCTCTGTGGAGCAACTGTGCACAAAGGAGACTTAGGGAAAGTGGGAGATTCGGCAGAGCACAGCACCTTCTACTTCTGGTGAACCCACTGGTATCTGCAGCTTTTGGGGAACAAACACCTCACTAGAAACAAGTCTGGGGAAATCTCTGCAGAGATGAATCCCAGACAGTTTTACTCGCCCATGGGAGAACTATCCTGGGCCTAATACACAGCAGAAGCATTTTGCTACTCAGTCCTGGATCAGGCAAATCTTCTGTTGCCCCCAGTGCAAGCTGCAGAGTACTCGGAGCCGTTACATGGAGGGCTGCTTATGGAGATACTGAAGAACAGACTTAAGGACCCAACTTTAAGCAGTCTCATTTCAAAAAAGTAGTGACTTCTCTTCCCACTTTAATCTAAATATGTATATTATACCAGACAGCTTCATCTGTCTCTGTTAGGGTGCTGCATATGATGAAGATATCTGTGGACTTATCTGCATGTGCACAGTCAGAAAATTTAAGATGAATTAAATCATGCTGTGTGGATAAGAGCTCAGGCACATGGCCAAACCCAATTGAATGATGGTGGCTTAAGCACCATCCATCAGCTTAGTCACTGAGACTGTCTGCAGGCATCCTCCAAGCCCACCCCAAACAGGAAAGAAAATGCACCAGCTTAAACCTCTTTCAGTTTAAGCTCCTGTAACTAGATCACATGTGATTATACATGTATGAGGCCTAACTCAAAATACATTAAACTCTTGTGTGGATACTCTTATTCAGAAATAAAATTATATTAGCTCACCTAGGAAAGAATAAAGCTGCAGAAAATTGTAAGGCCATTTTATTCAAGGTGAGAGCATTCACAGAGGTGTTTACTACTCTTCTGACATTTTTTTCACTGAGCTTGACCATGTAGTATTTCCCAGGAAAATTAGATACAGTAATGTTGGGAGGATCCCAGCAGACAACCCACAGTTTCCTACCTGGACAGCTTATAGGAAGTTCAGTTTAGTATGTCTGGCTGTCATTCTCCAGTGCATATGCAATTGCCATGCAGTTACCCATAGGACATGCAAACCAGGGATCTGCGCTACCACCTCCAAGCAGTAATGCCACTTTGTCAGAGTTTAAATGAGGACACATGTGTAGGGCAATAAAACACTGGATCTTGCTGCTCTCCTTTCCTTGTCTCTGCCAGAGACCTTGCCTGCCTTTTTCTCTCTTTGCTATTCACAAGCTCAGCCTACAAAAACGTTTTCTGGAATAAAAATGTTCCAAAGCATGTTGCAGGAAAAGAAGCACAGCAAAATGAAGCAAAAATAATGCAAACCTGCAACTACAGGCAATGGTATTGACTCAGGGACAAAGTGACTCTGGGCCTGGGACATACTTTGCCTGCAGTCTCGGTAGGGCCCTGAATGCCCTCTCGCGGCAGTAGGATACTTCACTCCCCACGTTCACAGTTTTGACACTGCAATTCTGGAAATGTGGAGTGAGACAGTAACCATTTTTCTGCATTCACTTTCTCCAGGACACATTAATTTAGTAGCAACAGTAATGATTTATGGTTATGCATTTTTCAAATCCACTTCCAGTAGCTCATAGTCTTTACTGTATAAAGACTAATCATTCAGATTTATTATCCTTATGTAATCTTATACAAGAAAATAAAAAATGCACATCTTTTGTATGGAGAAGGCTATAGTTTCATAAGATCCTCTATGTTTCAGAATACAAACCATATCACAACTATATCATGAAGCTGCACCATACAAGCCTTACTTTTATTAGCCAAATTCCCAGCAGTAAGAAGCAAATTTAAAATAATATCGGAGGGAAGAGATTGCTTTTTCTCTGTATGCATTTGTCCCTCACCGGTCTCTCTCTAGGCAGAGATATAATTTTACACAGCTTTTGCTACCTCTGCCTCATGTGGTCTGACCTTTGAGGTGATGACTCTGTGAGTGACCTAATATTTTGTTAGGCACTAAAAGTAGTTTTAGGTGAGATCCAGAGGGAAATAATGTGCTTAAATAAGTAAAAACAGAACTGCTTTTGAGTGGCTAGAATATCAGAGGGCTACAGACAAACCCTCTCTCCTTGCCTTGGAATTCCAGCCCTCTGTTCACTCTACATGCTACCATATCATGGTTCAAGAACTAGAGATGATATATTTTATTAATTTTTCTTTGACAAAAATGTGGTGTCTTGGAGCAATTTTGCTGTGACAAACATTTTCAAGAAGAAGACAGCTCTGTTTGAGATAAGAGATTATTTTGATGGACTCTTACAATCCTCTTTCTAAGATTTCTTTTTGTTTGTTTGTTTTCCAGACATGTTACTGGAGAGTAAAGTCTTTTGGAAGACAGGACTGATGAAAAGGTCAAGATTTCCTAGGATCTTTTAATGTTTTCCTTTATTCTTTCCACCACCAAGGAGCATTTATTGGTGACCATCTCTTTGGGCTAAATGACACTTTCTTCTGAATCCCTCAAAGCTACACTTAAACTGGATAGAAGCTGATTTATTTCTTCCCTGATTCTTTGCAAAACAGAAAGACTGCTGTGCTGAGATTTCTTTGTTGTCTTGCATGTTGAAGCCCCTCTCCAGGGCTGCTTATCCAGTAGACTCGGAAATTGCAACTGTTTACATTCATTAGCTTACCCTCATAAAGTGAAGCACTAGACAATTTTAATTTAACCGGGAGCTTAAATTCCCTATCAGACAAAAGAAATCTTACAGGGCAAATAAAACAAGCAGGTTTCTACTGCCCATATGCTACCACCCATATGCTACTGCCCATATGACACTGCCTGTCAAGAAAACATGCTTCACTCCTGGCACCTCAGGTCCAGAGGAAAAGAATACTGTAGATCTGACAGCAAGGCTGTCAAGATGGCTATAATTCACTGCAAATTCAAGCTAGAGCCACAGCGGCTGTTGCCTACCCTCCTGCTGTCATTGAACATGGACTTGGAACATTCACAGACTCTTACTGAGACTTTTTTCCCATAAATAAAGTAGGAATAAAGGCATCTTCTCTCACAGGAAAGTTGGGAGAAAAATACATTAAAGTTGTCAAGATACATGGGTAGGAGACGTCCTCAGAAGTACTGTAGGTAGACTAGGCAGTGCTTACCTGTACTACAGTTGGCTCCTTGGACAGCTGAGGATCATTAAGTCCGTCCCGTCTGTAATTCAATGCAGGGTGTGGGCCATTTCCATACTGACACTCAAAACAGGAACCTGCATCACAGCCCAGATCGAGGACGTACTTCAGCACGGAAAGGTACTTCATTGAAAACATGATGGTAGCTGGAAATGCGGTGGGATGGCTTGATATATAGGCATCAATGTTTGCTCCATGGTCAAGGAGCAGTTTCATGGTCTTCAGGCAGCCGTGGCGGATGGAGATGAGTAATGGGTTGATGAGGTCAACATTGGGGTTGGCTCCTGCTTGCAGCAGGAGTTCCGTGGCGTAGATGTTGTTGTTAAAAACAGCAAAATAGAGGGGGGTGGTGCGTCTGTCCTCATAAAGGCAGGACCGTTCAGTGGAGAGGGCGGTGTTGACATCGTAGCCAGCATCGATCAGCTCTTCCAAGATGTCATCATTGTTGCGTTCGGCCGCTAAGTGCAGGGGGCTGATGCCGCTGCGCTTGACGCGGGTGCGGCTGGTCACAGGGATCAGCATGGAGACAATCCTGCCGGGTGGAGAGTCAGTGAACGGCAGTGAGCTCTAGGGGATCTAGGGGATCTACAACCCTACAGCAAATTGTAGCTGTATGGTTGCAACCATAAGAGAGAGCCTGCTAACTTGGGCACAGGAACAACTCTCTTTGAGAGAAACCAGGGTGTGAACTTGAAACCTGTCAACAACTCCCTGTGCTCCTACCTTGCCAAAAATGTGAGTTGCGTGACCCCCTCTTTCACGGAGGAACAAGTTTTTTTGAAATTATCACTCAGTTTCTATGAGGTAATGGCAGCTACAGGGGCAGTTACGATGGAAGAGACGACATACTGGCACCTCACCTACCCTGTTGTAACTCTCTTAGGTGCCACAGCCCAAATGGCAGACAACCAGCCAGGATCTCCCAGACATTCTGCACCTTCATCATTGCGCTGTGGGTAGGACTGTAGGAACAGGCACACGGCCTCCAGCCTGAGGTGCCAGCAGAGAGGCTGTATCTCCCCACCTCCATCGGGATTGCTTTATTGCTCAGCAGAGAAGGGCACCAACACAAGGCCTCCTGGGTCACAGCCACAGCAAGAGGCTTGAGACCAGACAGAAGGTGAAACCAAACCTTCCTCTGCAGGACTGAGCTAGGATAAACTACATATTTGGTTTCAAATTATTACCCTGGATTGATCCCTGTCCTGGAGGCCTGCACTGTGTGGCTTTTGGCTGTGGCAAATCCATGGGGCTATCAACGTCCATTCCAGATCATGGGGAGCCAAAAAGACAATTAGGAAAGGGGAGAAAAAGAAATAAAAATATTTTCCAGGCTGGTTTCCATGCTTTAGCCCGGGGAGAAAAAATGTACAGCCAAGTCCTAAACCCCAGTAATCAGGGATTGCTATTGGAAAGTGTGATGTGGCCTTAAACACAGCAACATAAATCAAGCTACTCTCGTTATGTAATGTGAAGTTCAAATATATGATGTACAGGAACCCCGCAGTCTATGATAATTTTTATGTCTCCATAGGTGTCATTGGAGCTGCATGACTAGCTCCATGGGTTAAACCCTCATTTCCGGATCATAAAGTTGGGTGGTTTAGCCAAGGCACTAGGTTGATTCTGTAAATACAGCCAAATCACCTTAAGCTACTTCCAGAAAGAGACTAGGGACCATCCAAGCTGAGCCTGCCTACTGTCTCAGGAGATGCTCCCTATATAATGCCTGTGGAGAGAGGGATATCTAAAAAGGAACTTGTGGGAGCCAGCAAGCTAAGCACACCTTCTCTTCCTCATCTTCCTCCCATGCAGGCTCCTCTATATCCTCCTAGCGATAGGACGAGAGGAAATGGCCTCAAGTTGCGCCCGGGGAGGTTTAGATTGGATGTGAGGAAAAATTTCTTTACTGAAAGAGTGGTTAAACATTGGAAGAGGCTGCCCAGGGAAGTGGTTCCCCATCCCTGGAGGTATTTAAAAGACGTGTAGATGAGGCACTTAGGGACGGACCTTAATGGGTGGTGGTGTTGGGTTGACGGTTGGACTCGATGATCTTAGAGGTCTTTTCCAACCTCAATGATTCTATGATTCTATGATTCTATGATTCTATCTAGCAAACAGCTCTTCTAACACACAAACATGCTCAGTTTTCTACCATGTAGCATGCCGCCTTTAAAATGCTGCATATCTTCAGCTTGACTGCAATGGCTGGTCCCAACACTGGGCCCTCAAACATACATTTACATAATGAACTAAGCCAAATATAAGCGCTAGTCTCAGGAAAACCTTTGTCTGTGATGCACTGAATGATCCTGTGAAAGACTGAGCCTCCAACGCTCCCAGGAGCTGAAATAAGAGTTGAAGATGCATAACACTTTACAGGATTATGTTCCTATTTACATGATGGGCTGTTGATGTCTCCAAGTTACTTCTGCATCTCATTTTTAAACAAAAAGGCTTTTTAAAGTATGTAAATATATTTGGAAATTAAGCACAGGGGGGAGGTTCTCCAAGCAGCCTCACTAATCTTCCAGTGCTGTGATGCTCACCAGGGAGCAGGAGGTTTGGGTGCTGGTGAGCTGGCAACTTCCCACTATTAGCAAATGTTCTGTAAGAGCCATAATAACAAAAAGGGCACAGAGCACTGTGAGGACACCATGCCAAGTACCAGTATTAGTCATCCCATGATCAACTGTTTTGAAGATTTAAGGGTCTGTTTTGTTCTTTCCCTCCAGCATATGCGCTTCAGCCAGCTCTTCACATCTGAGTTAAAGAGGCATTGCGTCATTTCTGTCTGCAAGGGGGACCTGAACTTCGCCGCAGGGCTGCTACACTGAGGCTCTGCATCCAAATGCTGCAATGTCGCAGACCTCAGTACATTCCCTGTACCCCAGATTTATTTTGGGAGGAAAAGCAGGAAGGATCACATTTGTATCAGAGTTTAATTTTGTAGCTTGAACCAGTCTCTCTTCCTCATCCTTCAAAGTGGGTTGGTTCAGTAATATGGTGCCTCCACCTCTGCAGTCTTTCCTGTCTGTCTAGAGGGAGAAGGCAGCTCAAGTGAAGGCAGCCAAGGCCAGACAAGCCAGACCACATCCCACGTCTATCACAGGGCTGAGCTTCATGTACAGTTTCGAAATAGTGCTAAGTTTGCCCTCATCCCTGACACCTGTTTCTGCGATTTCTATTTGTTAGAAATTATATGGAGGAGGAGGCAAAGCATCCTTAGTATGAGTGTGCCAAGAGTTTATTGACTTGCATTTGCTTAATAAATCTGCCCACACTTCACAAAGTCTTCCCTTCTCAGCATCTCAGTTCCGAGGGGGAAGGAGTTAAATGACTGCTTGCGATTGTGCTACAGCTGATGAGATGACCCTTATGAATTTCAGGTCAGTATTGACAAGGTGTCATTTAAAATAAACAAACACCAAGCAATAAGAGTTGACAGTTGAGCCTTGGGACCACATTCTTGGCTTTTTGATGGTAGGGAGCCTTCGTGCTCTGGCAAAAAGTTGAAGTGTGGAATTCCTGCAGAATTACGTATTAAATCTACAGGAATACAAAGAGAGGTCACCGTGAAGGGTGTTATTTTACTGAATACCAAAGGAATTAAGAATGATCAGCCAATTGGGCTAAAGCTTTGCCATTTAGATAAATATTTATAAGAAAAGATCTTTTTCTTTCTTCTGCACTTAGTTTGCAGCAGTTGTGCACAAAAATTTGTGCTCAGTCTTTTACAAGTGAAGGAACTCAGTTGGGGCTGAATTCTGGTCTCATTTATGCTGCTGGTTGTTGGGAATAATAGATGTGAGATCTGAATCAGGCCTTTTCTTCCATAACATGGGGATGGACTCAGGTTGCAGAGTTTCCATGTAAATTTCTTTTCAGGTCAGGTTGTGGAACTATAGAGGGGAGGAAAAGATTCAGCAAGGTGGTCCAGACTCTATATACAAATTGGATTCAGACCAACTTACTGTACTTTCAGACTAACTTTTTTGAAAGTGAGCAACTGGAACTGGGTTCTGTCTCTGGCACATTTCTCATCTAAAATGTGTTTGTTTTCAAGAAAATGTCTTTGTAACTCAAACTCCAGAGAAAATTTTGAATCATGCCTGCATTAGTCTGTGCAGGGTATTCATGTACATGCTGTAAGTGTATAAACCCATTACATAAATTAACACTGGGCTGCCCTCTAGAATACACAGCTTGCACAAAGAAGCAGGCCTACTCCAACTACAGAAAATTAATATCCTCAGGTCTATCAAAGTGATTTGAGAAGCTTAATTGGGATTCCCAAGCAGACCTAAATGCTAGGATAAAAGATGCTATGGGAAGGTGTAGTGCTGTCAAAAGTTTTCATTCCTCAGACATTGTGAAATATTTAAGAATCCGCTCTAGCAGTTGTTTGCAAAGATAGCTTTACTATCCAGAAACAGGCTTTGCAGTTGGTCATACTCTATCCTTTGACTATTGCTGAAAGGATTTTGATAGAAACTGTGACAGTCAGAAGGGTCCGCTACAGTCACCAAAAGGGTCTGTCACTGCAAGATATGACTGTGTTTTGCAAAAATAGCTGTGGGACACTCACCCTTCCAGCAGCAAGGGGTTAAAGGCAGGAGCTAAAACTTGCTCTAGGGTTAGAAGTAAATGCTAAGGAGTTCAGGCTCAGAAGGATGCTGCAATGTTCCAGGTCTTGAAAGAGCTAGGTAAACACTATTTACATGACAGTGCAACAATCCCATCCCTAGACAGCATCTTCTAAACTGATATTCTTTATCACAGGCTGTAGAGTTTCTCTTCCTCCTATAAACACCTCTACTTCAGAGGACTGGTAAATCTACCCAATTCCTGGTTATTTTTTCCATTAGTTACTTTTCTCACTGTTTAGAGAATGTGCTCAGCTCTATCCCAAACACATTTCATTTCAGAAACAAACCACTGGATCATTTTATGCATTTGTCTGTTACATTTAAGAGTCATTTAATCACTCACTAATAAAGTATATTTTCCAGACCATGAGTAATTCTTGTACTTCTTTTCTGAAGCTTTTCCAATTTCCTGAAAGGTTTCTGAAAGGGAGGATACCGGAACTGGACACCATATTCTAGCAACAATCTCACTAATGTCCCAGAGATTCATTTAACCACTTCCTGCTGTCAGCATCTGAATTATTGTTAATAAAACCTGAATACACCAGAGATGAATGCAGCATGTTCTGCTTTTGCAGAAGCATCACAATGGGCTCATGTAGGAAAATGATTGCAAACTATGCTGCAATAGCTGTTGAGGACTAACCCCCCCTCCCCCCCCCCCCCCTCCCCCCCTTTCTGCCTTTTTTATTCATCTCAAGCATATTTTGTGGAGCTCAGTTTAAGCCACTTCCAAGATACTTGAGGTTAATTAGCTGTAATAGGTGATATCTTGGCAAAGCTAAAGGGATCTTGCACCGCCACATTCCTGCTCTGTCCCAACCCATCCCATCCCAACCTGCAAACACACTCTTCAGTTTATAATTTCCAACCTGAGCTCTGCAAGCAGAAAGCCCAGTTATCAACCAGCAGCTCCGTTGCTCGTAATGCTCAGAATTAGATCTGGGACATTACATTTTCCATTTCATAAGGACTTTGGAGTCTCGTTCAGAAGATGAAACTATGAAATGAACTAAAACTTACTCGCAAATCCCTTTTTTGGCTGCTATATGAAGAGGTAACAGGCCATCCTTATTGGCTTTGTTAGCATCTGCACCTTGGGATAAAAGAAACTCCACAATAGGTATGTGTCCATTTTTACAGGCTTCATAAAGAGCAGAGGCGTTATCACTGGCTTGAGTATTTATATCAGCACCTAGGAAGGGAAAAAAATATTTGTAGCACCAAAAGGTTAAAATCAGATGGAAGCAGCATACTTTGAATGAACACATACGTCTCCATGACACTGGAGCTACAAAATGTGCTGGAAGGGGATGTGAATGAGGTCATATCAGAGCAAAATGAAAAGGTGATACAGTCATATCAGTTATATACAGTTATATCATAGATCTCCACTGTTTTTTACTATGATCTGAATTTTATGAAGGAGAGTTTAACATGGGTGGCAGCCATTAGCTGCCAGTCCTGAATCCAGGCTCCATTCAGCTGTATCTCAAAGGCAAAAACTTTAAAATGTGCTGTTCTTTATATAGAATGGCCTTTTCTTTGGACACAATAATTCCATTAGTATGTATGTGTTTACATTATGTATATACACTATTCTTGAGGAGGAGTTTGGACCAGGTGCTCTCCAAAATTCTATGATTATGTATTTATGATACATATTTATTTATACTTATACATATTATTTATACTCTATATATTCATACTTTAAACACACTTATACTATATTTTAATTTTAGTACGTATCCAGGCTAAAATAGGACCCTATAACATGACATCTGCATAGTACCAAGCAACAATTCTAATCAGCTTTTATTTGGGCATGCCTTAGTCAATGAACATTTCCTTTCAAAACTCAGCACCTGAGGCCATATCTCTTCATTTCACGAGGGTTCAAGTTAGGATCCAACTGGTAAGTTTTACAAAAAAAAAGATAAATATTATTAATGAGCTACTAGATTATTTGGGGGATTTTTTTCTTGAGCTCTAGTGTGTGCGTGGCTTAATAAACAACATGCAAGAATAAACCAAGACCTAATACTTTTTGGCCACAAACAGTGTGGAATCTAGCTTTTTCTTTGCTAGATATTTAAGGCCTGAAAGCCTGGGTTTCAACTGTAATATACTGTACCATGGTGTCCTCAGGAAGGCTGCTCTATGTATATCCTAAATGGGAATGACAGTTCACTGGAGTTTTGCTTCTAAACTCCAATAAAGAAGCCAATCAGTCTCCCATTTGATCGTGAAAACTCCCTGCCAAAGAGAACATTTCCCTGTGCTTTCACCCCAAACTGCAACATCTGTGTTGTGTTTGGCCCTTTGAAGATGTTGTAGCTGGAAACATCAGGAGAATAGCAGTGACAAAACATAACACAGGACTACGTTCCTAATGAAAAAGAAATGAAAAAGAAACCCTTTCATGATAACATTGCCCATCATAAACAATGCAGTGGTATCATTCCTGGGATTCTCAGAGTAGCTTTTCAGGACTTGAAACAATTGAACAGTTTTATTGGATTTTCTCCTGTGTATTTTTTTCAAAATTGAACTTTAAGGAAATCCTAATATCTATCAAAGTTGAAACACAAATCACATTCTGGCTTAGTTTCTAAAATTGCAGGCAGTGTGATGGACTAACTGGTCATATAAAACTGACTTGACAATGCTAGCTGGACAGCAGAACACATTTTTTGTTCCCCAACTCTCATATCTTTCTTAGCCATACTATGGGCTTCAGAAGTTTTTCTTACCTTCATTGCTCTTTAGTTCTTGTTTCACAAGTGCAGGACCCAGTTCTTATTTACATTGAAGATATTATCCCACAGTGAAAATAAAATATGGCTCCGAATAGCAGTAAAATATGTTGTGCTTATTGTAAAGCTGTTTTACACGAGTGGAGCAGTAAAAGGTAAGTTTAGTGTAAACTAGAATCAAATTCACTCTGTTTATATATTTGAGCACATACACATGGGGGAGAGTGAGTCTGCTTCTCCTTGGTATAAATCTGTTAACTATACAATAGTACTTTATCTATTTTCAGCAGAATTCATTAGTGGAGGAGAGCTAACCTTGCCCATCACTGCACATGTTCATGAGCAGATGGGGTTGGCTAATGTTCAACTTCTGCCATCTATTACCACCTACAGTTGTCTTTTATGACTGATTGGAATTTAGGCTACATGTGTGCAGCAATACGGGTTTTGAAAACTGTCAGGCAATGCAATTAGAGAGCACCATATTATTTCCCAAAGTAGGTTACCATGAATGAGTGCTGAAGGAGCACATGTGTCTAGACCATGCTCTCTGAGAGACCCTACACAATTCAGCCATCTGGAGCAACAGGGTTTCAGCACCTCTGCAGGCTAGGCCTTGTCTTCAGAGACAGAAAAACTGAGCCAGGGAGAATTAATGGAAACTTTGAAATATTAAGAATGAAATGAGTAAAGGCATGTAACGGCACAACTGTACTCACCACATTTTGCCAGGTATCTCAAAGCTTCCAACTGCCCACTCTCAGCTGCCACAAATAAAGAAGTGATCCCATAGGCGTTTGCAGACTCAATCTTGGCACCCCCTTTCACAAGGATATCAATAATTTCCAGGTCATTTCGGGAGACAGCCTCATGGAGAGCAGTCCATCCTCGATTGCAACGATGGTTGGTATCAGCATTGTACTGTACCAGGAGTCTTGCGGCCTCTGCATTCTTACGCTCACAGGCTGTTTTGGAAAAAAGGGAAGTGATTAGGACAGGCTTTTGAAAGGATTCTGGGTATTGTGGTATCCATTTCATGTAGCATAAGGCAATACAAAACAACTAGGCCATAGTGAGTAAGACCAAAGATCCATCTAGGTCAATATGGGGGCCAAGGCTGTTGCAAAATGACACTGTCTGGGGCTCGTAAAGGATGTGGCAGTGAAGCCAATCTTCAGCCGGGACCTGGGGGAGGCTAAGTGTCCTTTGCAGGACTTGTGCCAAGCCTGGTACTGAGTGGAATCCAGCCCAGCACATTTGTACCAACTGGACACCACAGTGACACAGGGAGGTGACAAGGTGCGGGAGACAATTTATGAAGAACAAACATGTTACAGAAATCACATGACCTGAACACTTTCCTTCCAACTTCTGTGCAAGCTGACTCTGTATCTTACTGCCCTGGACTGCAGATAGAGCTCTATATAGACAAGAAAATAAAAAAAGCTCAAACCAACAGTGGCCAGAAAAGGATCCTTAGAAACAGTAATGGTGTGAGTCAGTAGCACTCTCTCTCGGCCTGCAACAATGTATAGTTCAGGACCATCCTGAGCTAAAGCTATTTTCTTGGTAATTAATAGTATTTTGTTGATTTTTATTCTACCAACTTGTTCCATTGCTTTTTGAATCCCAAACCATGAGGCTTCCTATACACTTTTACTGTGGGACCCCAAACCAAAGGTACCTAGACTAAGCAGCCACTTTTACAACCCCCAGTTAGCATTTGTTGCACAATGTGCAGAAAGAGAGGCCAGCACATTCTATAGCAAGTGTTTTTCTCTTTGAAATAATAGTGTCTTTTTCCCACAGAGGTCCTGCCTTTTCGTTTTGATTCTTCCCTTGGGACATTGCCACCGCTTCCTCTCCCATACATACGTGTCACTCGTGTACTGAAAGCAACTATCTGATTAGGCACTGCTGTAATTACCTATGCATAGCTCTGCAGAGTTTAATTTGCTTCCATACTAGGGATGGGTAATTTGTTATGTTAATTTTTTCACTCCTTTTTTTGCTGGGGATAGACCAGAAGATTTTTGCATCAACACTAGCACATACTTAATAACAGGTTTTCTCTGACTAAAGGGTGCTTTCATATTATTATTATTGTTATTATTATTACTACTACTACTACTACTACCACTATTGTGTGTTTAATGCACAGTTGAACGGCTTTCCGTGAGCCGACTATAAGCCAGAACTTTAAAACTAAGGCATTTTAAACTGAGCAGCTCTAATGTTAGGCATCCAAAGTTGGAGGCAAGATTACTGTTGAAACCAGTAATATGTGCTTTTTAGTGTTTTAGAGCACTAAAAATAGTCATGGCAGGAGCAATGAGTAAAAGGTAAAGGGACACGAAGGTATGAGAGATCATCTCCTTCTCTGAACCTTTGTGTTATCATGAATGTAATGCTGTTCTACTAAAGAAAGTGTTCTCTCTGACCAGCAGCAAAGTTATATGTCCATGTTAAACACTTTATCTACCTCACCGAATTCTTTATAACTTTATGCATCTCCCATAGCACACAGCCTGGCCTGGCCCACACAGTATGTGAATCACTGGCATGTCTGCAGTGACTGCAGATTGGAGAACAAGTCTTATGAGGAGCAGCTGAGGGAACTGGGGTTGTTTAGCCTGGAGAAAAGGAGGCTCAGGGGAGACCTCATCACTCTCTACAACTCCCTGAGAGGAGGTTGTAGCGAGGTGGGTGTCAGTCTCTTCTCCCAAGTCAAGTGATAGGACGAGAGGAAATGGCCTCAAGTTGTGCCAGGGGAGGTTTTTATTGGACGTGAGGAAAAATGTCTTTACTGAAAGAGTGGTTAAACATTGGAACAGGCTGCCCAGGGAAGTGGTTGAGTCACCATCCCTGGAAGT
>NW_008795405.1:11417846-11426289 GCF_000699145.1 Aptenodytes forsteri
GGACTCGATGATCTTAGAGGTCTTTTCCAACCTCAATGATTCTATGATTCTATGATTCTATGACTGTACTCCCACCTCTAACAGCTACTTAGGTCCTACTGTTTAGAAAAGCATACGTATTCCTGTACTATCCAGCTTTCTGCTTTCCATAAGTTTGGGACATTGTGCAGACACCCTGTGCTTAGGGCCCCACTAAGCATCACACACCCCACCCTCAGCACCACGTTGCAGCCTGCACCCCGCAGGGCAGCCACTAATCCTGTCTCTGATGCGGATGAGAAGAGAGGCCGTGGCATGGCAGGTCAGACATAGGAGATACAGGACTACTGGAGGAAGGTGCAAAATGGGAGCTAATTGCTGAGTTTCAGCCCCACATGACAAGAGCACCTGCAGCTCTGCCTTGGTGCCAGAAGAGCTCAGCATCCCTGGAAACACATCCGCTCACCTTTGTAGAGCGGTGTTTCTCTGGCCTTGTTGGAGATGTCGGGCTCGGCCCCAGCCTGCAGCAGGGTGAGCAGGCAGTCCAAGTTGCCCCGGCTGGTGGCCAGGTAAAGAGCCGTCTCCTCATTGAGTGTGCGCTGGTCGATTGTGCCAGGGTATGCTGTGAATAAAAGGGGAGCCTACAGTCATTATGGCATGTAGTAAGCACACAAGTATCTGCAGCACCATCACCTTTCAAAACCCTTGGAGTTTTAGGTGAGTTTTTGTTGTTTATTTCTTTTCTTTTTCTTTTCCATGAGCAAAGTAAGTTAAGAATATCCTGTAAAGTTACTGTAACTCAGATTAAGTACCTAAATCAGTCACCGGCTTAGATTAAAATGTTCAGCTATCGCCTTTCCATGAGAAAGTAAGTTAAGAATATCCTGTAAAGTTACTGTAACTCAGATTAAGTACCTAAATCAGTCACCGGCTTAGATTAAAATGTTCAGCTATCGCCACTAGTGATGCAGAAAGCTGCTGAGTAATTGCTCTTCAGTAGCAGTTTGAAAACAAACTATAGTAGTTAACCACCTTCAAGCACCAGCAACGAGGTGCTGGGCTGGATCTCCAGCTAGTGGGACCTGGGGTAATTGCTTTTAGCTGCGGCAGCCGAGCAGCTCACAACAAGATATCTCAGCTACAAGGCTTTACTGTGAGAAATCCAGGGCTTGGCAAGATCCCTCCAGATATCATTTTCTCCTGAAGATCCTAACTTTTCGAGGCTTCAGTCTGGAAACCTATTCTCAAAGAGAAGGTGAAATTAATATACACTCAGAGAGGTTGGAAAAAACCCTTCACACACAGTCCCAGGCAAGGATTGGGCTGCTGCTAATTCTGCTTTTTATTTTATTCATATTCGTTTTCTCCCTTTTGTAATGAATTAGTTTTAACTTCACTGACCTTTTTGCAACAGGCTCAGGCAACCCACTTGGCCATAATACGCAGCTTCATGGAGGGGTATCCAGCCATCCTTATTAGGTTCAGAAAGGTCTTTTCCTGATTTCATCATGTTACATACTGCTTTTTCATCTCCATCCTTGATTGCTGCCACTACCGGGTCAAGTTCTCTTTAAAACAAGATTAAAACCTGATTACTGCTTCCTTCATTACTGAGAAGCTTTTTTCAGCAACATCACTGTATCATTTGGCCAAAATAGTGAACCCCTATAGCCTATGTAATAAGTATTTGTGGCCCTAAGGTGTCTTGCTACAGGGCTTGTGGAGGTAAAATTTATCTGCTCTAATTTGGCCATTCACAACAGAAGAATCACTGTCTGGAAGTGCTGATCTCTTTCCTCGGAGTGTAAGGAAAGTGTAGGTGTGACTAATCTCTGACAAAAACATTTATATTTTAGATATCTGGAGTTGGGGAGACTAGCTCTACTCGTGCTCTGTACACTGCCATGAGCGTCCATGGTTGTGATGATTACATCACCCTCCCATGTGGCAAGATGTTTCCTTATGAGATCTCTTAAACAAGATCAGCTTTGACGAGAATTGCCCCTGTTCATCCCTGAAGAAACTTTTAACTTTGATTTGCAGGTGGCTTAGTCCTAAAGCAGAAATTCTCCATAAATCTTGTTCTTGTATTTTAAAGATACTTCCTATTTCTGCTATGCAAGCCTGTTTTCAGAAGTTAGCTGGACCAGTTATGAAGAAGGAGAGCTCTGGTTAGATCATGTGAACATTACAGTGGTGGTCTGGGCTCTCCTTTCTTCAGCCAGGGAGGATTAAAAAAAAAAAATCCACCCACCCAAATGAAATTCTGAGCTGCCCTTCATGACCATGACCCAGAAATCCCCAGCTGTTATTTCAGCATTGAGTACTCAAATTTTCAGAAATGATAACCACTTCAGACATGATAGACATTCAAAAATGTGTCTTTGGTGTCCCAGTAAGACATGTTAAGTGCTGGACACTTCTGAAAATCTGGTCTTTAGAATCCTGCTTGGGAGCAGACCCATTAGCTTTGTTGACAAGTCCACTCATGCAAACCTCTTAGCCAAGTTAGCACTTCCCCAAGTAACTGCAACAGTCAGGGGCCTCTGGAACCCCAACTGGGACCTGGTGCCAAGCTGTGAAGTGGTTCATGTTATGGTCTGTTTGAACCCAGCAAACCACTGTCAGGCTCCACAGGGCCAAGTAACTTCTAGGCACAGGGAGTAAAAGGAATGAAAAAATATTTGGAAGGGAGGGAACATTTTAAAGCCTCTGTGGAGTAGAAAGTCATTGAAATGTGTAGAATCACTGAAAAGTGTTAAAGTAGTACTTCAGTATTTAGCAGCGAAAAGAAAAATAACGAGAAAGCCATCTTTTTTGATGCTACCTAATTCTGAAGCTTTCAAGAAAGGGTCACTGTGAAAATCTACAAAAAGCATGAAATATGCTCCATGCCACTTGGAAGCGAGATGCAATGAGCAGCCTACAAGCGAGCTTTGCTCTGACAAGCCTTCACTTTGCCAAGCATGCATTCTGCACAGTCCGGGCAGCAACCCATTTCTCCAAGCTCTGTAAGAGCAATTGCAGAGCAGGGCTGACCTGGGCACACCAGTCCTTCCGCAGAGCAACGGCGAGAGCCGCTGCGGGACTCCCCGCTCTGCTGGAGTCACAACACTGCCTGACAGTCACCATACCACTGACCAGCAGTGCCTGCAGCAGGGCCTGCCTCCCTCCTTCCACCCCAGCTGAGACTGCTGACAGCGCAGCAGAGGCAGGGAGCTGGTACACTGCGGGCAGGATCCTTCTCCGTGGCAGGCAGCGGCTCTGTGCGGGGTGGTGTGCTGTGCCTTCCAGCGCTAGCACCTGCTCATGCTCCTGCTGAGCGGTGCTCGGAGAAGGCAGCCACCAAATGGCTAAGCTCCGGGACAGCAAACACCGCAAAGGAAGAAGCATTTTCCTGTTCTAATGGGGACTTGCAATAAATGAACGTGGGCTATATTTTCAGAGACAGAGAACAAGAGGATGTTGAAAACATAGGAGAGTTTGTGGTTTGAACTAACTCTAAAGAGAAAATCTTGCAGCCTTGAAGGCGGAGAGACTAGGGAGGGAGGCATGTGTCTCAGGGAGACTATTAGCATTGCCAGGGTAGGAATACAGCATGTGATGAAGGTCATGCAGGGCAGTGACAATGCAAACAACCAGGAACTCTGGTTATGACAGAAGGTCTAAAATGCCACAACAGAGTGAGATCAGAGACAGAAAAATATGGGCAGCTTAGCACAGGAGTCCTCACAAAGCAGATCATTGGTACAACCTCTGCATTTAGTGCAGATTACAGGAGCAGCACTGGATTTCATTGCCTTGCAGGGGCTGGACAGACCAACAGCCTGAAACTCACACAGGCGTCATTAATGTCAGCTTGCCCAGAGGTACCCAGTCTGTGCCATAAACACTGATAATAGCACTGAAAGAAAAGTCACCAAGCTGCTTCTCTGAGGATAAACTCAGGGCCTGGAGCAGAAGCAGGTGAACACAACGCGGGTGCCAAGGAATGGGATAACACACCATTTCCCAGGTGAAAAAGTACTTAGTGCCACTTGCTCCTTCTCTATAGCTGGAAGCAGTGATCTCAAGACAGCAGAGTCATAAAAATAGCAACACTGGAATGGGGGAAGATACGGGACACAAAGCCAGGCATTTTGCCTGAGGAGATAACAGCTAGAGCAGGCAGCTGCCTTCCTGGCCACAGCCCAGCCAGGAGGAATTGACTGACCTTCTGTTAACTGCTGGGCCGAGGTCCCAGGGACACTGCTTTATCTCCATACTATTTAGAGTACCCTGGGGACTAAAACTAAAATTGCTAGTTTTGTATAGATAATAGATTTTTATATAGGCGTTTGAAATTGAGCATTTTGTTGAAAGCAGTTAACAGCAAGAATTGGCATGTTTGTCTAGGAGAAGAGGAGGAGGTGGGGGATCTTCCTCTTTAAAAGCCTCTGGCACAAGGCTGCTGAAGCCATCTGTTCTTCTGTGCAAAGGTTCACGTTACACATGCAGGGCTGCTCACTGTGACCTCGGGATTTGGGCACACCATAGAGTTACCAGCGCTTAATGAGTGACTGCATGCCAGGCAGGCCATGACAGGAGTCTGTACATGTGGCTGACATACAGCAAATGCAAGGTGAATCATGTTAGCCGAGACCTCAGTGAAAGCAGAGGGTACCTCGGATCTGTGGTAGGGTTAAAAATGTGTGAAGAATCAGTTACTATTCTGCTTGAGCCCTCAGATGTTGAATGAAGCAAACTTCTGTTGGGCTCCTTGACCTTAAATGATTCCGGAGTAAGATGAGGGGGTTTGCTGGACCAGGCCGTAGATGCTTTAGCCAAGCAAATTCCAGATCAGTACAGAAAGTTTAATGAATCTCCATGTGAAATCCTTGTTTTCTGCCTGGCTCATAGTTGGCTGTTATAAAAAACCAACACATTCTGCTGCTTGGATTTCGTCAGATATAGAAAAAACGAGTATTACAACTATAGAGGAAGCCTGAAGATCTGATGAAATCTTAACCTTATAGGTGAATCAAAAGAATGACTGCATTTCAAAGGTCAGTAGCCAAGATAATAAATACTCATTGCAGAAGAAATGTATGGTGGGGTCAATTCTGAGTGCTGCAGAAGAGGTTCAGTGGAGCATGGAAAGGTTCAGGAAGGTCCTTCTTTTCCTGGCAGCCTGGTGAGATGCAGGCAGCATGAAGGAACATCTCCCCAGGTGAAGCCAACTATCATCCCTACCTGGCTCTGAGACCAGGGCCATAAAACAGTCATGCCATCATACTCTCCTGTGGCTTCCCAGCCACATTTTTACTCTCGCCAGGCAGTAGAGAGGGCTAGCTTATCAGCCTTATCTCTGCATTTGTTGTGGGCTGAATTCTATTGAGCTATATGATGCAGAAGAAAAGCCTGCCCTCCAGTCATGCACCTAGAGCTGGAGAGAGGCCTGCAAGGTGTGCAGAGCACTTGATGAAAGGATGCGATTTCAGTGTGGCCAAGGGGAGCTGGCAGATGATGGGAGTAAGGGAGGCTTCATGTTTCAGCAGGAAGAGGTTTTCACATGTGTCAGGGAGGGCAATGTCAGTGGAGAGCCAGAGGCAGAGCCTGGATCGGCCAGGGTGCAGGGTGAGGTAGGGGAGATTGTAGAGCTGGGTGAGGGATGAAAGGAAGAAGAGTGGTGGAGGGGTAGTCACTGCCACTGTGCATCCAGGGAGGGACTTGTAAGACGGGTAAAACAAAGTGGATTTGAACTGGGTAGATAAAAAAGGCAGGGGAGAGTTTTCTGCAGGACATAGAGAAGTGCTGCCTACAACACTTTCTTCTCTTCATCTAACAGCTAAAGTTCATGCATCTACTCTGCCCTGCAGAGAGCTGTAATAAACCCATTGTAGTCCAGACACTTCCACTACACAGAGATACTGGGGCAGAGCTCGGGCCACCCCCTTGCCTGTCTGCTTTCCTCATTCATGACTGTCTTCCCCTAAGCTTATTTACGGTCTCTGCCAACAGCAAAACGTGGCCAGGAGGATCAAAGTCAGTCAAGCTGGTTTCCTCCTTGGGCTGGTAAGATGTGGTACAGCTCCCCAGCAGCCCTCAGTGTAGCAGGACAGTGCAGGTATTGCTGGGAACAGGCACGACATCTTGGGAGCATTTATAAAATATTTGCCTTGAAGGACTGGACTTTCTCACCCTGTTTATATACTGCAATAAAATGTTTGTTTTCCTCACTCTTCCCTACTGTTGAACTGTGAACACCAATGCAGTTACTATCAGCACCTGCCTGCCTCATCTACCGTGTTGATGTGGGAGCCAGCCTATATAAATAAACCACAGCGCAGGCATCCCTCCCCTGCTGTCCTTGTCACCTCAGAGCTACCGAATGACCCAGAGTCCCCAGGACACGTGCACTGGAGGGATGGAGAGGGATGAAGGGGGAGAAGAGAACAAGGGAGGTTTGGGGTGGGTCACCTGCAAGAGCCTGGGCATGGTCTGGGGCAGCTGGGAGGTCGCAAGGAAGAGTGGGAAGGCAGCGAGGGTGCGGTGCAGATATCAGCAAGACCCTTCTAAGCAGTTCATTAACTCCTCCAGATGAACACGACCATTTCCCCTACCAGACACCATTGCCACCCAGAAGAGCTGACTCAGGGGGAGCATGGGTAGCAAGGCTTGTTTTGACCGCGGGGGAAAGCAGGAGAGGGAGGCACTTACACAGGCTGGGATGTGCTGAACAGGCTGCCGTCGTACCTTCGCCTGACCCCCCAGGCTGCCCCCGAGCTGGACGGCTGAGCACGGCCTCTCGGCTGGGCCGCCAATCTGGAGTGGCGATGACAAGAATGAAATAAGGAGAAATACTCCGAATAAGAGAAACAGGTCATGTTGAGGCAGAAACAGAGACACACATCCGCAGAGACGAAGTGAAAAAGCCTGCCGGTCAGGGCTTTGAATAAAAGCAGATGGCCACGGCTTGCTCTGCACTGGATTCAGCTGCTCGCTCAGCTCGAGATTATTTTTGGCCCTCTGAGGAAGCGTCAGGGGATTCAAATGACCATATAAGACAACAGTGAGGTTAACCCTACCACCACCACACAGGAAGCAGGCACGAGGCGAGGTGACATTCATCACCTCTGAAGTGCCACGCAAGCAGGTTGGAGGCGGGGGCAGAGGAGGACCCAGGGCCCCCGGGTGCCGGCTCCATTTCCAGCCTGGCTCTCCCAGGTGGCAGAAGAGTTCAGCAACGCTACAGATCTGGAGCTACAAGCTGCAAAGGTTTTCCCTCCAGTGGGAGGTCAAAAGCTGCTGGGCTGAGGCAAAGGCAGGCCAGGTTAATGCACAGAACTGCAGATGCTGCCTTTTGCCAAAATAGCAGGTGTCAAAGGACCCTCAAGGAGGACAGGACCAAACGGCCAGGGAAGCCCTTATTCTCCCCCACATCGGGTCCCTGTGGCAAAGCTGACAGTACAAGCGCACGGTAACAACACCGAGAAGCCATGACCTTTGATGGGAGCAGGACTGCCTGCTGTACAGCATCCTGATTCCACAGCTATGAAACACACTTACTGCTCATCAAATTGTACCCAGTTTCCCAGCCTCGGAAACCAAACAATCACAGGTGGTAATGAGTGAGGTGTCAGAGGACAGTGGAGTTATGAGAAAGAAGGAGGAACAAAACTCCAGTTGCTCCCAGCTTATTACAAAAAAATAGTTTAAAAGGATATTTTTCTATCTTCCTTGGTTTTGGGGTGACTTTGTAACCTCTTCCTCCCCCCACCCCCCTTGAGAAATCTGCCTTTCAAAAAATGAAAGGAGAACAATGTCTAATTTGGAAACTGTCAGCAGGTCTCTCTAACCCACAGCCCAGCATCGCAGGGCAGGGAGATGCTGCCACGCTTTGGTGTCTGGAACTGCTCTTGGCTGAGAGTGGTGTGCTTGAGGTCTGACTCTGATCTGAAATAACTACATCCTTTAAAGTATCTAAAAGGTAGCCAGCTCCCACTGTTTCATATGCCTATTTTTTGCCTCTCTCCTATGTTTTCCCATAACAAATGCTGGGCTCCCTCTCTGGCGAAGCCTAAGCCCGGCATGCAGTGTGCCCCTGTGGGGGAAAGGAGCTGCTGGCTTCAGCAGGCTTTCTTTCGTTCAGCAGAGCTTGTAGCAGTGCCCCTTTCTTATTTTATTTGTTGCTTAAAACAGACAACAGCAAGCAAATTCTCATTTCGTTGTGAGGGCATAAATTGTTGACCTCATCGGATTTATAGCAGACTCCGGCTTTCAAACTAATGACAGACTCGCAGAGCAGCCACTCGGCAAAACTAATTAGAAAGCACGTGTTTAGAGAGTGGAAGCTGTTTTGCTCTTCCCAGGCAGGGTGTTTGTTGGGGCGGTGCAGCTCAGGCAGGCGCTCACTCACCTTTGCCACGGGTAGATGTGGTAGGGCGGGTTGTGGCTGGGGGCGCCTCCCGGCGGGGCCGCCCTC
>NW_008795405.1:11426302-11444204 GCF_000699145.1 Aptenodytes forsteri
CGGCGCCCGCCTCCCGCCTCACCGTCACCATCGACTTCTGGTGGCTCTGGGCAGCTGGCTGATGGCTGACGTCCTCTTCCAAGCTCTGCCGGATGGCCATCTTTATAAGCTCGTCTTCACACCATCGACTTCTGGTGGCTCTGGGCAGCTGGCTGACCCGTGGGGTCCTCTTCCAAGCTCTGCCGGATGGCCATCTTTATAAGCTCGTCTTCACTCAAGCTGCTGTACAGACTGTATTCCTCGCAGCCTATCGTTTGTCTTTGAGTATTTGCTGCTGTTGTAGCCATTATTTTTTTTTGCTTTCCTGTAAAAGGAAATTGTGATCATCAAAATCTGGAAAATGAAAGAAAGAAACTCAACTATTTTGTGCTTTTATTCAGCTCTGCCTTTTGATTAGACCCACCAGAAAACCCTTCAGAAATCCTTCACCAGGGAGAGAACATTATCAGCTAAAATCTGCATGTAAACTTAATGAACTAACTCCTTTCTATCACATAGAAGTAACTGATTTAGCTGGTGTTTAAAAAAGGGAAGGGAGCTGCCGCAAGCAAGGCAGGTTTTTATCTACTTATTCTGGTTCCCACAGCTCGAGAGAAAAATAGGTAAAGGAAGTCCCCATAAGATTAAAGAGATATAGCTTTGAAATGAATTTATTTAGGAGAATGCCAATGGGCATCTCTTTTTCTTGTTTTTTTGTTTGTTTTATTTCTTGCTCTAATTGCAGAAAATTAAGGGAAGAGGTTTGTCTGTCTGTTTGCCAGTTTTCTGCAAGGGCAGGTTCTCCACCATGAAGTGTAAAGTGACTTCATGGAGTAATTTTTTCCACCTTATCTGGAGATCTGTCGAGCAACATGCAAAGCTATTCTTTGAAGTGACTTTGTTTCACTCAGCTAAGAGAGCAACACGACACTGCTCAGTTTCACTTCTGATTCTTTGCTTTTCACAGAACAAAGTTCAAGGTCATGAGCTTTAAGACTTATGGTCAGACTACCTTGTAAAAACGAGTGGTTGAAAGCTGGAAATGAGAGAAATGGGGAAACGTCAGGGCACGCTCAGCAATCACAGAATGACTGTGAACTATCACTGCAGCGTGGACTCAAAAAGGCAAAGACAATCCAAAATACTGCAGTATTTCCAGCCGTGATAGGGAAGTACTAATGCCATGAATGGTTCGATGCTCTAGCAAGATCTCATCTGGATGCCAGAGAGCCAAGGACTTATTTCATGGGAGAAGATGGGAGAGCTTGCCTCTTTTAAGAGCATGACAACCAAGGGGTAATAGGTTTGCTTTTTATAAGCACACCAGTGAGTGAGAACTGTGTAAAATAATGGGGAGTGCTGGGACGAGGAGCAACGGGTACAAGCTGTCTGTGGACAGGGCAGGGGAGGACAGCGAGCCAGCAGAAAGGTACTGTGGAGGCATGTCCCCCAGGTGCAGAGAGGCAAGGGACTGGCTGAGTGCACCAGCGTGGTTGCCAACAAAGCTGCCTGCACCCCACCCTGGGGCTGTCAGTCCCTGCCCCAGTGATGCCACAGCAGGGCTGGTCTCCAGCTCCCCACAGCCCTGCCCTACCTGGCCATGGGCCTTGCTGAGTTGGGCCCCCTGGCAGAGCCACAGGCATGAGGCTGGCAGAGCCACCCAGCCTCCTGCTGCTCAGGACCTGCCTCCTGCCACACCGGGCACCACTGACAGCAAAGCCTTCAGTTCCCCTTCCCTGCACGGCTGCTGTCTCCAGCAGGCTGGGACTCTCACCCTGGCTCACTGAGCGCCTGGGGCAGCCTGGCTGCCCAGGGACTCGCACCCATGTCAATGTCCAGCACGCTGTGAGCCTTGCGCCAGGAGATTGCCCTGCTCTAGCAGTCCTCGCTGCTGTGTGCATGGCCAAGACATGGTCCTGACCTGGAGGAAATGGTAGTTCCCCAAATGGCGACAGAGGCGTATCTATGCATGTCAAGACACTCATGTTTGTTTCTTTAACCGTAATTTTTTTAAAAAAGAAACTAATACAGTTTGAAGAAATTGCAAGAGCTTGAATCAAGCCATAAGTAACATAAAATCTTGGATTTAAGCTTTTCACTTCAGAAATGGTGATATCTCCCACATCAACAGCCACCTCAGACTCCAAGCACACCCAGAAGAAGTGGGAAGAGTTCTGGGTAAAGGGAAGCCCAGACTGACATTATGACTTTTAATGATGAAGGAAGAATTTTACAGCCATGAAAACTGCCAAAATAAAACCTTTTGTTGCTGTAAATAATGCAACCCAATTTTGTTGGGTTTTCTTTTTTTATTTTCAGCCAGATCTCTCATGGCTGCTGTTGGTTACCTTCTCCAGTGAGAGCTGGTGTGCCTCAGCTCTGCTATGACCCTTGCTGTCCCAAGGAACCAAGTCCAGGCATCAAACCGCTGATAGCTCCCATATGGAGCTGCTGCCCGCCCCGTGCCCCAGCCGCTCCAGTACCTGTCCTTGGCTGCCCTCCAGCCCGTGCCTGGCCAAGAACCATGACACAGCTTTGTTTTCCTAGCAGCTTCTGCTGCTGCTTGGCTTGCTCAACTCCTGGCATGCTGGGCAGCACTTTCATAGTCCATCAGCCTATGTACTCACTCAGTAACTGGTGTGCTGCGGATGTGTGAAACCCACGGGCTGGAGTCAGAGGGCTTGTCTGCAGCATCCAGCACTGCAATGCCTAAATGTAGGGACCTGGCCCCAGTGGTGACTCAGAGACCTTAACTAAGCACTTAATGCAGAGGGCAGGATCTGATCGTAAGCTCCTAATGGAGGCGATGCACAATGACTCTTTGGAGGAGGCAAGAATGGAGATGAAAGTGCTCCTCTCAGAGGACAACCTGCACCAGTGGAGCATGGGGCACAGATCCCCCCTCTTTATCCACCCCAGTCCTACCGCCAGCATCCTGAGAGCACAGGAGGCAGAGCAGGCAGTGGGTCCAGCCTCACCGTGCTTCTGAGCTGGGTGTTAGAGTCCCTTCATGGGCAGTCAGGGCTTTGAGGAGCGTACAGGAGACCACTGCCAATGCAACTCCGCACTCTGGCACAGATAAGCTAACTGATTTAGATGCCTCACTAACTCCCCAATGGATCTAGGTATAAAGGCCATTTCTGGACATCTTCCCCTCGCTCCTTCTTTTGTTTCACACCTCGTTGAGGCACAGGGAGGGAAAAGGAAGATTTTGAGTTTGGGAATCACTGCTATTTCACCCTCTTATTCTCTGTACGGGTTAACTGGGTCCCACCCACTCCCAGAGAAAAGGGAGAACCTCCCCTGCATGTTGGTGATCCTCACTAATCTAAATATTTTGACAGGAGTTCCATGGAGTGCAGAAACCACAGTGCTGGCTGCAGCTCCCGCCACTGACTCATCCTGCAGGAAGAAATGCTGTGGGGCCCAAAATAGAAAAAGCTTTCAGTTCTGCTCATCTAACTGGCACAACCCCAATGAAGGTGTGAGGGTCACATCCTGGGGCTGCAGGAGCTTTTGGGTTGGTCCTGATAGCCAAGGACAGCCTTGGCTGTCCTGACCCTTAGCAGAGACGGTTCCAGTTGGGCTTCAAACTGTTCTTGCTTCCCTCTGCCTGTCTCCCTTACCTCAGACTGACCTGCGTGGTGTGTCTGAGTTTGGCAGGAGGCACGACACGTGCCTCCTCCGTACAGCTCCCTGTGCAACAGCCCCAACCGGAGCAGAGCAGAGCCACCACCCTCCCACCTGGAGATGCTTTTGTTTGAAGCTGCAGAGCCACGAGGCTCAGGCACTTGTTCAAGTTCTTTCTGTAACAAGCCACAGTGAGCCAGATGAGCTGCAGTAACAGGCCCAGCACATGCCCTCAGCTGGAGGCTAATGCAATGCAGCCTGATTCAGTTTAACCTTCTTTCACTGCGGCTGAGCTTGGTGGCATCGCTTGGCACTACCCTGGCTCAGCTGACATAGCAGGGCTAAGCTAATCCCATCTGTGGCCAGTGGTGAACTACCACAATGTCATGAAAGCCCATTAGACTAATGCACTATAAGCTTCTGTAACAAAGGTGTGAAAAAAAAATCAATCTTTGTTGCTAGGAATGGTTGAACCAGTTTGGATAAGTAAGATCTGGCCAAAGTGGTCTTTCTAAATGCAACTTGAATCGATTTGCTTGCTCTGAGCCTGCTTACTGTAGGTTTAAAGTATTGGAATCAGATTTATATGTTAAATGCTGGGTTTACTGTTCACTCTAACTTCAGGATTTGGGGGAGGTTTTAATGTTTGGCTGTCCCCTACATTTCTCTGGCAGACCAAGAGCCCATCCTCACGTGCAGGTAGCACACAGCATTGCATGTGCTGTACAAGCAGAATCTGATTTTTAAAGCTGTGGGTATAGTGCCCTTATTATTCCTTAGAGATTGCTTTGCCTTCAGGTCTGAATGGCTTCATTAGTGATCTCTCTTGGCAGAGATGTCTTAGGATACTGCTGCCCATGCTGCCATTTAATAGCTCAGTCTGACAAGATCTTCTGGATCTAAATTTATCATCATTTCCACATAGGGCATAGGGCTTGATCCTGATTCTTAATTTTGCCATCCCTATCTAAGAGAGAGTTTGTTTATTTAGATGTAGAAATCAGGCCTGTGCCAGGCAGAGGTAACTTAGCTGCATCCAGTGACCAGAATGTAAGGTTAGAAATGAAATGCTGGTGCCAGGGCCAGGCTGTGACGCTCTGTCCTGTGTTAATGAGCAGCTGTACCTGGCAGATCTTCGAAACGAAAGGTACTACTCACCAGGGTGGCTATTAGTAACCACTCACATTATGGCAAAAGCCACAGACAAACAGAATTAGGTTGCTATTATATTTGGACTACAAGCTCTGTAAACATACCGTGTTTGGGAGAATGGGCCTCTGATCCCTGATGCAACATAAATAAACAACAAGGATTACAGCTGGCTTTGAACATGCAGAACCGTGCTATTCAATACCATTAGCATCTGAAACAACTGGTCCCCATTGACAGCACTTCCTTAAAGAAAAGCTTAGCGAGGCTGCCTGTCCTCCTTCAATAGATCGCAGGCAGCAGAATTAGCAGAATTACTTACTGCTGTCAGAGGAGGGTGGCAGGTGAGTGACAAGGTCATTAAGGGAGCAGAGCCAGGGACTTTGCCTGCCTTTGCACTGAGTTTACCCCAGTCAGCTTGTAACTCAATACAGGACCTCAGTATTTATGGCTCAGGGTATGATAAATCACATTTCTATAAACAAAAACAAGTCTTCAGAGGCTGCAAAAGAGAGAGAAGAGGAGCGGCTTGCTCATTTTGCTTTTTGCAAGGAATGATTGAGCCCCAGCTTCTTCAGATACGTATTTGCCTTTCCATGTGTTTGTGTTTTTACTTCTGAGAGCAGCAGGAGCACACACGGGGGGAAGGTAAACACGTCTGGAAGTCTTCATGGTAAACCAAGCCTCCACTTTAGCTCTTGCTGCGGCACCTTTCAGGTCAGATCCTCTGATGGCAGTGGAAACTAGACCAATTTGCAGCACTTAAAGTACTCACATTTTTGCTGTATTTTAGGTCAGTTTCCACATAAATCTTTGCAGTTCTCAAAGGATATTATATTGGGTAACTACTGCTGGGAAGCAAATGATTTCTTTAAAAAGAGAAAAATTTCAGTGCCCATCAGATCTGCCAGAGCTGGGACGTTAGAAGGATGACACCTCATGCCATCCAGCTGTGGCAACAGGCAAATATATTTTGTAATGACAGCTTATGCAAGCCGCTCAAGTTCTAGCCCAGTGCTGAAGGAGCAAAGCCAGGCTTCCCAAAAGAATCCTCCAAGCAAACAAATCCCCTTGTCAAGCCCCAGCTGTCAAATAAGGTCACCTATCAGTCTGGCATATGTTATGATGCCATCAAACTGTGACTCTGTGCAAATTCTTTACTGGAAATGCATACACCTGCAAGCTTTTATTTCTTCTCAGAAAGCATTAATTCACACAGCAATCAGTGCAATGTTAGCTTTGTGTCATACCAGCTGGAAATTTATAAATGAAAGGAATAATTTGCTGATGTAATTTTTTTTCCTTCACACTGTGCCTTGCACACTACATTGTACCTTAGCATGTTGTCACAACAATGACAATTATTTCTGAGCAAGCTATTCTAGGGACAAAGACATAAGCATCACCTGCAAGTAAAAGAAAAATAAGGAAATGGCAGAGCTACAGTTCTGCTTAACACCAGTGAGTGTTTTATGGCTTATTTGAAAAAAAACAAAAACCAAAACCAAACCACAGAAACTCCCAAGACTGTGTTAGGGTGTTAGGTTACAAACTGCTACAGGAATAAATATTTGCATAGACATAGCAAACTGACAGATTGAAAATGATAAATAAGTTCAAAACATGCATATTTGCATTACCTTTTTGTTCTGAAATAAAAGGGTAATAGTACTGTTGAAATGGGTTATCTCCTTGATTAAGTCTTAATTCAGAAAATCCTTGCTGGTATTCATCTCCCTGCTTTGCCTGGATGTTTCGATCAACTGCAGGACAGCTTTGAAACACTCTCGCTTTGAAGCCTGGAGTTTATTTCTGGATCACCCCATGATCAGTGAATACAAGCCAAAATATAAGTTGTTCTGAATCTCAGATTTCCTGTTTGAAGATGCACGGCAGAAACTTTTACCCATCCTAAAGTTCTTCTTTGTTGCATTATCTGAAGAACTTCACTTCATCAAGCATCCCGTAGCTAAATGACACAAAGTTGACCTTTCTATTACATCATTATTTATTGTCCCTGACAAGTAGACCATATATGGACATGTTTCTGGAACCTAAAGAGAAAAAAAAAAATTGCCTTATAATTTTGAAGTAAAGTATGTTGTCCTGGAGAGTTTTATTTACTTGGGGAGAAGGGAACTCAATTTACTTTTCTTTTAGCTGCTGCTTGTTAAACAAAACAGGCAAACATTACGTGGGTATTTATTGATGTTTTAGAGTGATTTGTATATTTTTAAGGCTGCAAGTTTGAGACTTCAGGATTCCAAAAGATGACAAAAGCAGCTGTGAACCTGTTCCAAGTAGTATTTGCAAGACCTTACTACTGGAAAAGAACTGCTCTCATACCACATAAACATGAACAACAGACCCTCTCTCAGACTCCTCAAGGCCATAAATGTGAAATGGTAGCCATCTTCGCCACATCTGGCAGAGGGCAAGCTGGCCAAGGGAGAGATAGCACTGATCCAGGGATGAGCTAGAAGAAAACAGTCAGGCACATACAGGAGAATTGTCACTGTTGGATTAGCTGGAACATGGGGATAATACTCAGTTTGGGAAGGTTTCTATGTATTTGTCCAGCTAATACGATGAATGAAGGGAAACCGTAAAACACAGTATCAAAATGATGCCTGTGCTTTTTCCTTCAGCTCCTGCTTCACTGATTCCCATGGCAAAACATTGCATATAAAGAGAATAAAGCCTAGATTGCGATGGGTCTGGTTTCCTTTCTGAGCACCTTGTCGAGCCTCAGGCTAGCTGTACTCACCCTGTCAGTGCATAAACACCCCCTGTCTAAGGCTTAACAAAAGCAATCCTGAAAGGAACCGGTTTAGCAAGTCCCTTCCAACTCACCTGCTTTGCTTTTAGGGTCTTTCAGGACCAGCATCATTCCCTCTCCATGCTTGCTCCTCGATCCGGCTTGCTCCAGCATGACAGGATGGCCAGTATCTGATACGTCCACCTTCTCTGCTGCCCGTAAAACCATCTGCCCCTCATAACTAGTGCTAGGGCTGTTGTTTTGTCCAAAGTTAAGGACATTCAGCAGTTACTGTGGCAGGCAAAGGAGCCCTGGATGCCGTCACCAAGAGGGTGTGAAACTCTTACGCCCTTGAAAACATGTCAGCCAACCCTCCATGAGTTTTAAACAACACCCAGCACTTTTTTCCCTGATATTACTTTAAGATTGTAACCAGCCTTGGCTTAAAACCAAGAGTGAGTATCTATTTCCCACATTTAACACTTCTGCTTGCCTTTTGGCAGTCTCTCATCAGATCCACACCCTTGGCACTCTTATGGCCAGCTTGATGTCCCACTGAACTCAAGGAAAAATGCCAATATTGTGATGCAGATTCATGTTTGGCAGGGACAAGGGTGCCTACGTCTTCCAGGATGGACTGTTTGATTATAAAAAAGGTACTGGGACTCAAAGTCCCATCAACTATGAACATGGCAGATGGTTCCCCATGCCATTCACACCAAGCACACTGCAATTCCCTTCCCTCCCACATTCCTGGGTTTCCTTGCAAAGCCCCGTGCACCCCTTTCATGTATTTGGAGCTCCTGTGAACGCTGCTGCACCATTTTCTGATACAAGTGCAGAACTCTGCTTCAGAAGATCTATTTTCAGATACCACTAACTCTCTCTTTTGTCTTGAGTAAGTCATTTAACTCCTCTGTGTCTCATTTTCTACATTAGTGAATTGGAAATAATCAAGCTCATTAACTTTAGAGAAGAGTTCAAAATTCCTTGCAGATGGGAAGCCAAGACTTCTTATATGGATAGAGATTGCCGAATAAGACCTTATTTAATTAGTATCTGTGAAATACTTTGGTATCCTCAGAGGAAGACCTCATAGAAGTTTGAAATATTAATTACAGAAATATTACTGTACAGGAATGAAATCATACATTTGGGGGTTGATTTTTTTTTCCCAATAAAACAATGTTGTGGCTTTATTACAACACATCCAAAGCATAATAATAACAATCATTATGATTTATTAACATTGCATCAGATTTGTTAATATTTCCCCTGGGGCACGCACAGTTATAGATCTGCATTTTCAGCTTAACCCCAAGACATTCCAAGAGATTACAAAATGTCACCTGCAAAAATAAATACATAAATTTACGCCATTTTCCGGGACAGATTTCAAACTCAGACACTGCATATTAGATCTGTTTGCTTTCTCTTTAAATAGAAAATGATGGAAATAGCCAACTCATGCTGATGGGGGAGTCAGCTAGGGTCTCACAAACAGGCGCAATAAAAGAGATTTGAATCTGAGAGAAGACAAAGAAGGATGACCACATGGAAATAACAAATGAAGAAATACACAGCAAGATTTGCTTTATTCTTCATGTTTCCTCAAAATAGCGAGCAGAATTAAGGTTAGGAAAGCACATTTAACATTTCCTTAATTTTGGGGTTTGTTCAGAGTCTCCACTTCCATTAGTTGAATTAAGTAGCCCTTCAGCTCTACTAAGTGCTGTTTTGTTTTAAGAAAAAACCGAATCAGGCAACTGAGGTTGGTGAAAAAAGCAAAGTTCATTTGTGCATCCCGGGAGACCGATGAGCTTGTTACAGACTCATTCTGTGTGCAGAGCTGCCACAGATGTGCCATCACATGATGAAATGCAGGTGAGAATGGACATTAGCACAAACTGTATTCTTGTCCATAGCCTATAACTACCAACGATGAGTAACTCTACTGCACCCAAACACTTGGCTCATGGGTGGCTATTCTGAAAGGAAGAAAATACTGATTAGTTGTGACAGTAACAGTCCCTGGACAGAAAATCCTTATAATACTTTGCCACAGAACAGCATACTGCTTTGTGCACCAATTACTGTTGGTAATTGGTAACTGTTGATACGAGTAACTGTTCCCTTGTTACTTATATCAAGTCTGAACTTTTTTACTGTAGAAAGACAGCAAGATGTTTTGGGTGGCATATTTCACTGAGAGCATAGACCTGTGGCACACATCTCTACTTTTTTCATATTCCATGAGCAGAGCTTTGCATTCAGTGTTGCCATGCTGTGCTTCCATCAGACACTCCCAAAGATTAAATGCAAACACCAGAACCAAAAGCAACTCTCCTGTGCCTCCTGCTATACAACCCACATTCAAATAACAAGAAGACAGAAACTCCCACAGGGGAAGGTGGTTTCAATTTCCTTTGCAAGAACTAATGATTGCTTTGGCCCCAGTACCCTGAGAGAGGCAAGGAGCCAGAGGCACTCGTATGGGAAAAGGTGCAGGATGTCACACGTGCCCAGGGGTAGGGAATACAATATACATCATTACTTCTTGCTGACTCTGCTGCCTAAATACTTCAGTGCTGCCAAAAAGTAGGTGTTTGAGATCACTCTACTCAAAACATAGTTCCCCTTTCTGGAGGAATTTATCCCACGCTAATGGCTCCTGACTCACACCCCCGAGTCAGGGTGGACTTCGGCTCAGTGTACAACTTCCATTTCTGCACTGTGGCTCCTCACAGAAAATTTTTACCTTACAAACAAAATGGAGTCCTCACTCCTCTGGAAATATGACATGAGCACAAAGGGGAACACCCAGTATCCGGGGTCCTAAGTCCCATTTCAGGTATCTGATGTCGCAGCCTGGACCTGCCCTGCCAGTGAGCTTTGGGAGAGCGTGCAGCTACTGCAGTTGCTGCCTCTCTGCAAATGTCATCATAAGGTCACATCCACTGACTCAAACTGAAAGAAGAATCAGTCAGAGGGAACATGAAATGCTAATATGAAGCGAACACAACCCAAAGACTATATAAACAAATATAGAGGGAAAGCATAAACATTATCTTTTAGTTACTCTTTGCTGTGCAAATATCATTTATCTTATGTTATAATGTATGTTAGTAAGAATTCTAATGAAAGAATTGTCTTTTTCCTGACCTTTACAAAATCCACAAAATTCAGAGATGTTGCTGCAACCCCACTGCTCCAAGGCTCTTGCAGGGGAGCAGGAGGATGAGAATGGCAACAAGAGACACAAGCTGCTGTGAATAGCAAAGGTCATGGGAAAAACAGCAACCCCAAAACAGCAATGATGGAAAAGCGAAATCGATTTTGATGGGAAACAACCTTTCCACAGTTTTTTTAAAGCAGTCTTTGGAAATATACAATGGGTGTTTACCTCTCCATTCTATCCCTTAGGCTAGTTTATGAACAAAGTCTCTTTTGACACATTTCTCTGGTACCCTCTAATTGTTTTAAGACTGATTTGTTTCTAACTGTTGTGCCTGCTGTACTCAATAAGACCTGTTGCATTGCTTTCCTTCCCTTCTCTCAATGACATGAGAACAACAGGCTTTCTGGATACGGATCTGTCTTTGCTTTACTATTGCCACAGATGAACAGCCCTCAAAAAACAACAGATGCCCCTACCTAAATTCAGCTTGAAGAAATGTCCGTAACTTTGAGCACAATGAAGTTCAAGGAATTATGACTTTCTATACGCTAGGAGGTGCTACTGGAGTTGGCAAGGCAGAGCAGGACCCTCCTGCGGACAACCCCAGAGAGAAGTGGGTGGTTTTAGTTCCTGAGGGATGGGCTCCAGCCTGGCTTGGGATGAATGCTGAAGGTGGCTTCTGGCCACCCCAACTGGAAGTGGGTTTGCTGCCATGGGACTCAGAAACTCAGAGCAGGGGGACAAGCTGTCATCCACATTGACACCTGCCATGCTACGCTGGCCTGCTCCCCCTGATGAGATGGCCAGGCCTGGGACATCGTTGGTTGCTGTGCAGGCGAGCAGCAAAAGAACCAGAATGGACTGTGCTAAAGGGCACTGCACCATCATCTCTATTTACCCAGTGCTGTTTTTGCTGTGTGGTAATTTCATATGTAATAAATACAACATTTGAAGCCCTGATCAAATGAACTGTCCTTTATGCTGCCACTGAGAAAGCTTGTTGTCCTGCACTGACTGCTTTGAGCACGCATGAGAGAGGACCAGAGGTTTATGCCCCCTTTAAGTTCAAATCACAATGCAACAGGTTTGTTTTGCAGGGTTGACATTTAATTATTCGCCCTACATCTCTCAGGTTAAATTTAGAGCTAAATTTAGGACAAGTGTCTGGACAGAATGTCATATGACACCAGCGTATATCTGTTGCACAACATGCCATACAAACATGTAACGTTCAACTGGGTTAAAAATAACTGTACACTTACCTAATTCAGCAGGCTTCTGGACTCTATCTACTGAGCTGGTAAGGAGACAGTGCAATAATAAGAGTATCAGGCATACTGAGGGAAGAGACATCACTGAAAGCAAGAAGACAGAAAAAAAATCTTTTTCTGTATTTGTTCTCTCTTTATTTTTGTATCAAGTAGAAATTACTGTGCCATAGTAATTTATGTATGACAGTCTAGATTATTAAAAAAGGACAAGAATAGGTAAATTAGCATGGAATTGTGAAAAGAATCGTAGAGTTTTTTTCCCATCAAAGTGAGAGATCTCTGATTCCTCAAGAGCAGAGTTAAATGGCTGTTAAAACTCCCACCCTAAGCCTGGAAGAGAACAGATTCTTTCACACTTAAGAAGTAGCTTGCTACATACATGGTTTCCTCAGCTACAACAGGGCTAGATGACACCAGTCGGCGTGGCTGAGGCAGGGAGACCCAGATCTCCAAACTAAGCACCGTTAGCTTCTTGGAGATCATAGCTCCAGGGAAAACCTGAGCACGGGAAAAAAACCTGTTATACAAGTGTCAAAACCACAAAGTGAGATGGAAAATCTGTTTAACACCTTTACGGATAAAATGAGAACAAGCACGACAGCACAGATGAAGGCTGGAGTAAAGAGCTGAACTTCAGCCAAGCTGCCTTGATGTTACTGAGAGCTGTAACGATAAGCAGGATGTGTTTTCTCCATATGAGCTGCTGCCATGCTTCTGTCCTTTGGCATTTATCTAGGCCCGCCTTGCTGATAAGGAAAGGTTAGGGTTTTCACCAGGCCTTGGATGGTGGGGCTGTCGGCGCTCTGGCCATGTGTGGGTGATGGCCATCAATGCCAAGCTCTCCTCCAGTGCGAGGAGCTGGCAGTCTCTATGGCTCCTTGCTGCGGAAACATCTTTGTAGGTCCCCAGCTAGTGCACAGGGTCCCTGTCCAGCCGTGTCCCTGGAGCTACAGCCTGGCAGATAGAGGGTCACCGGGATGAGACAGAAAATGTTGAATGCTGCTGGCCATCAAATGGAGGGGTCAACAGCTGCAATGTGCAAATCGACTTGTTATCAGGGTGCACTGAGAGTGCCAAGGTAGCATGCAGTGCTGCTGAGCAAGCACTGGGAGAGTGTGGGGAACCAATGCTCCTGTGGCAGCTGAGCAAGGAAAGGGTTTTGTTTCAAGGCATTTGAAATGGGATACAAACAGCTCCTTGTGTCACTACGGCAGAGCTGGTCCAGCCCAAATGGAGGGGGCTGATGCCTGACAGTCGCCCAGTAGCTGATGGGAGCGTGTGCAGGCTCCGTTTGGGTGTAGGGGCAGGATAATCGATCACATCATGGGCTACAGCAGGCACTGCCCAGTCTCCTCAGCCAAAAAACTCTCACCCTCGGCTGGGACAGTCTCTTGGGACCAAAGCAAGGCACGTTACTGTGTCAGTGTAGGGAAATCTATCCATTCACTTTGTGCTTGCTCTCCAGATTACAAAGCACTTTGCTATCAGCACAGTGCCTTTCAAAAGTGCTTAAATGATGTTTACCATTTTTTCCTTTAATGAGTGATTTCCTTTTGACCCGAGATTGTGAGACAAGTTTAGACATCTTAAGCTACTCACACTATATATGAGTGTAGGTGGGTCCATGCAGAGTGTCAAAGATATTTTTATTGAAATGCTGCAAAGACTGAGTCATTTCTTGGTTGGCATGTTCTATTTTTCATGAAAATGGTTTTGCTTTCTCTGCTGCAACTGTACATCATGTCTGTCACATTAGTTGTGGTCACAGTTATAGAACATGGATTAATCTCTGATTTAATCTTATTTTCTGTTGTTCAGTACCTAAAAATCAGTCAGGCCAGTGGTCAGCTTAAATAGACCCCATAGGCTGACTCTGACAGTGGTGGTTTAGGAGCATTTGCAAGAAACTTCTGGCAGGATAAACTGTTCCCCTCAGAGACATCCTGCCAGCTCGTAAAGACTGGTTTAAATCTTCAAAACTTGGCACTTTGCAACCTTTCCAAATATTTTTCTGATTATTTACTTCTCAACAGTCCTGTTTTCATGTAACGCAGAACCCAAATTTGAATCTTGCTAAATTCTTTATCTCCATGACATTTTGAAGCAATGAGCCCCAAATAGCACATTTCTGTGCTATTGCTGTTAAACTTCTGACAGCCTCTTGCTGTGTAGCAGCAGAGACCCACATGTGGCTTAGAACACCAGGAGCAAGGACGTCCATCCCCAATGGATGCTGGCACTGTGAGCCAGGCACCAGGGGAAAGCAAGGCTGCACGCACCAACCTACCTTTTGACACGTTGAGTCACACGGAAATGACATTGGGGCATGCTGTGAACACTGAGTTCAAGTTGCACGGGAAACTGTGGCTAGCTTTAAAACATAGTCAAAGAAAAAAAGATCCCAAACCGCATACGTGCATCAAGACTTCACTTTTGCAGGCAGCAGCTCTTGATGAACTTGCCAGCGCACTCACCGGGGCAGCCTGTGCAGTACACGGCACCAGCAGAGACTTAGACACATTCGTGTCTGGCAAGACCCAAAACACTCCTATCACAAAAAAGTGATTGATAGTGTAAATTTTCACCTGTTTATGAAATGTCTCTGGCTATTGGTTCACTGCTCAGGATGTGAATAGGAATGCAGTGTTTCATAATAATTTTATTAATAAATAATTTTTTTTTAAAAAGGGGAAAAAAAAGGAAAGATCTACCAGAAACCACTGGAGTAATTGGAGGGTGCTGGCTTCATCACTGATCTTTGTAACCACAATCCATACCACATGTTTGGCCTCAGGATCAGTTTGTTTCTGCTCTGCATCACATCTGTATAACAAAGCATGGGAACCAATATTCGTTCAGTGGTATGCTCAGGTATATTGGTTCAGTACCAGAGAAACTGATGGAGTCACACTGGAGTAAGTGAGGACAAAGCAATCAGTCAAAACCCACTAAGGTCTCGTAACACACTGGAAATAGCACAAATAAATATGCAAAGAAAGAATAGACCAACCAGGTGTTACCAACCTTTTCTTTCCCTAGTGTAATTATACTTTATTATTTGACAAACTATTATCGTCTCTTCTGACCCTCCTGTCATGCAAAACACACACATGAATAAGCACTCACGCTCTTTCTTCGTATGTATGTGTGCACACGTACGGATATCTTACTGGAAATCTGCTGTACTTGGGTGAAGAGAGTAAGTCCTTTACCTGAGATATCCATTACAGGTAGAAATTAGTGTGGCAAGAGAGTAGCTGGGGAAAATACTGCAGAAGGTATGGGCTTTCTCCAGCTTTCTTCCAATAAAGAATTCCTTCATATAGCTAAAATTTTACTTCCAGATGCTTTCCATCTGTCCTTAAGTTCTTCACTCTATGCTGCAAAATTGACAGACGAAGCCAGGGAATGCAGTCTTTTGCATTTATTTATGTAAAGAACGAGCAGATCTTTAGCTACTAGAAATCAGCATACCCCTGTTTATTTTAGTGGAATTGTACTTACTTGTTTCCAAAGAAGGTGCAGCACAAGAAGCACTTTAGGGAGAGGCATGTACGTTCCATCAAGAGATTTTTAAAACTGTGTCTCAGACCTGTGAAATAATGTGACATGCAAATGACACACGCTGACTTGCCGTATGAAGTTCTCATGACACATTAACACTTTTCCTTTTTGAGCTCCAGAGTGGTAACCTATGTCTGGTAAGAAACAAACAGTAAGACTTCAGGCTCTTTGGAGATGAGTGAAAAGCTCTCTGCTGATCCCATATGGTTCAGGGTAGTTTGCTGACAACCACAATTGCAAATAGACCTGGACAGAACCTGATGACGTACTTGTGCATAGAGTCCACCACTCTGAGCATAGCATCAATGAAATATGAAAATAGGTGTGCATTATGCGGATTAGGTTAACCTATCAGGTTAGGCTGAATTGGAGCAAGCAGAAAAAAGAGTTTGTCTTAGGAATTATATGTCTTTACCACTGTGGGTGGACAGGTCAGAGTTCTGTACTGGCTAAGCATCCTCAGGAAAAAATAATCATAAAGATTAGCAGCACAGTATGCATGTTAGCAGTGAACGAAAAGAAATTACATAAAAATAAAGCTACAATTACATATAACTAAAATGACATAACCCAGATATAAGCATGGGAGTCTACACCTCTTTTGCTTATTTCGTAGAGGAAAACCACACTTTGCCGTGTAAATCAAACAAAATACTGCTGAGAGAACTGCAGTTTGGAGGAAGATAAAAAAAAGATAAAATCTGTGTATCTCTGCATACGCTGCACTAGATATACACACATGCACACACAGATGCAAAGAGAGGACTGGGAACCGTGTGTAAAAAAGGACAGCACCAAGCAAGTCAAGCAGCTTCTGAAAAATCAAAGAAATCTAACCCTAACCCTCCAATTCTGTTTGCAGCATTTGTATTTTGGAGGTATCCTGGGAACTGATTATACTGAATTCTTTGCAGTTGATTTTGAAGCTTTCAGACTGAAATTTTCCCCGAGGTGTTATGTGTGGCAAGGAAGGGACATTTTCCCAGATAAGGGTGTTAACATGACTTGGCACATCTCTGCATAGTGGCATGCAGAAGAAATATTTACCAGGGCAAACCTTGAGGCCTGTGATCACCTGTCCCACCATCTCTGCCTGGACAGGGCCAAGGCTGCTAGGGGAACAGGGGCTGCGGCTGTGGCTGGGAACGCAGGTCCCCACAGCTCCCCCCCTGCTCAGCAGAGATCGGCAGGAGATTTGCATCCATCTTGAAATTTATATTGCTCCAAATCATCGTTTGGTATAATTAAAACAAAGGAGGTTGGATTGTGTTGATGCAGGCAGAGGCTGTTAAAAACTTTTCTCCTCCAGCTCCGCTCCCTCCCCTTGCAGGAGAAGTCATCGAAATACATGTGGCTTAGTGCATAGAGCACTGTGTGTTGGGAAAGACACCCACTGCACTCCCAACTCATCCTGAGTGACTGGGGGTCCCCAGCAGTCTCACATGAGGTATTTGCTGCAGCTGCAGAACCGCAAAAGAAATGTTTTGCTGATCCAGTTGCGTGAATACAGGTAGGTGACTTAATTTCAAACCTCATCATACCCTTGAACTGAAAAGAAGAAACATTTATGGGGACCATGCTGGTTGGAGATTTGCAGAAACAGCAGTGTTTCTAAAGAATTTAGGACAAAAAGGAAGAATGACTGAGTGTAACTTTCCTGTACATGTAAAACAGCTCTATCGGTAAACTTAGTGCTGTGCATTTAAGGGTGGCATCCCAGAAAATAAAAACAAACTGGGATGATGTCAGTAGGCACTGACTGAATTTAAATCTGTCTTGCAACATAGGGAAGGGAGATTGTAGAAGGTAGTGAGATGATTCATCATTGCAAAATCAGAATTTATAGCAGATAATATGGAGTCAATAAAAATAAAAAGACAGAACAACACCATGCATAATATGACACATGTGCACAACTGGTTGACTCAGCCCCAGAAAAGCCTAGGACAGATCTGGGAAACTGAGTATGTGTAGCTGCTGCTCACGTGTGTGTCCAACTAATCTATGCCTCAACTGTAATGTGCCCACCACTGTGGTATCTATTTACATACCGCAGAGCTCTGACACATACATGCATCGACCTGCTTTATCTAAATTGCTGCCCAAACCTACTTGCCTAGATGCCTACATCATATCTTCATTAATGACATTGACAGTGGGATCAAGTTTGCAGATGACACCAAGCTGAGTGGTGCGGTCGACAGGCCAGAGGGACGGGATGCCATCCAGAGGGACCTGGACAAGCTTGAGAAGTGGGCCCATGTGAACCTCGTGAGGTTCAACAAGGCCAAGTGCAAGGTGCTGCACCTGGGTCAGGGCAACCCCCGGTATCAATACAGGCTGGGGGATGAAGGGATTGAGAGCAGCCCTGCC
>NW_008795405.1:11444960-11454863 GCF_000699145.1 Aptenodytes forsteri
GACAGGTTGCCCAGAGAGGTGGTGGATGCCCCATCCCTGGAAACATTCAAGGTCAGGCTGGACGGGGCTCTGAGCAACCTGATCTAGTTGAAGATATCCCTGCTCATTGCAGGGGGGGTTTGGACTAGATGATCTTTAAAAGTCCCTTCCAACCCAAACTATTCTATGATTCTATGATTCTATCTAGCTAACTTGCCCATCAGTCTTCTCAAAATGGTGCAAAAGATCTGAGTGGCACAGTCCTTCCCACATGTGTTGGCAGCATTTCCTTCCAATAGAGTATCTCTTCAAAAGAATCAGCAACATACCAGACATGCCCATTAGTTTTGCACATTTCAAGACCATTCTCTTGCAGCTTGCCCTCAAAGACCTCCACCCCCAGTAATAAAAGACTCTAGACTTCCAAAATTTCTAGCCATAAACAAATCAAATGCATACAATTACTTAAGACATTTTGAATGGGACTAATCCTGGAACAGAAGTCTCATTTTTCATCCCATATCTGCCAGGCTTATTCTGTGCCCAGTGGAAAATTAGTAGCTGGGACCATATTTCATTTTCCCATTTGTAAAACCTATAAGACCAGGTACTTTCTCCAAGACTCCAGCAGTCGTCCACTGAATTAATCTCTGCAGAGGTGTCAGGACAAGCATTCCATCTGAAGAAAATCCTCAGGAGCTATTTAGCATCCATCCATACAGAAGGATCCATTCAAGAGACCTTCACACTCTGAATTATATTGATAAATATATGTCAATCTTGTCTATCAGGATCTGGGCTCACAGATTTATAAAATTTCAAATCTTCGGAGTTAAACATTGATGTTAAACTTAAAAGAGAAATGTGATATAAAGACTGTCATGTTGGTAATTTCTGGGTTGAATCTTCCTGTTGGAAAACCCGCCTGCCTCCTGAATGCCTTTCTCCATTGTGCAATATGATGCAATGTATTTGCTGCCTGACCCCTGAGTGCAGTACTAAAGTACAATCTTTGCACCAACTTGTCAAGAAGCTGGACAGGTCTGTTTTATATTCCCTCAGTCTGTATTTAGTCCACTTTGTCCTCATAAGGAGGCCTGCCCATATAGATATATATATTTATAAAAACACCCATTCATTTCATAAGCAGAATGTTTCAAAATACAGTCATCTCTGTAAACACTCAGACCAAAACCCCTTTGGCATTGAAAGTGCTGATGCCAGAGCAATGAAAGAGACTCTTTTCTTTGTCTCAGCACAACCCTTTCTCATTTTTGCTATCATGCACTACCGAGCAGAGCTGTGTGATTGTATGCCACGACAATACACCACATATCATTACTATTATCAGGGTTAAGAAATATATTAGGAAAAAAATCTCATCACTGCAAGCTGATATTTCTCATACACAGTCTGATTCCAGAAGCAAATTCTTGATCTGTTTGTAAACATGCAGTGTAGTCTTTCTCTAAAAAGCAAAATCTAATAAAATACATCAGATTTCCAGTTACATTTCCATTTAACTTAATATTGAACCTAAAAGAAATGTTGAAATAATAAAAATTACTGAAATGTCCTTGCTCCATAAAATAAAATTTTCCAAGTAGTGTAATTGCTTTTGAAACCAATCAAGCTTTATAAAAATCAGAATATTAAACTTCCCCTGTCATCAATTCATAAATTTTTAAAGAACTTTTCAAACCATCACTGCATTCAGTATGCTGATGACAAATCTACTAGAGACAAGGGGATGCACCCTGCCCTCAGATCTTCTAACTTACCTGATTATAACACCAATGAATACAACCGATTCCCTTTCAATTTACGTCAGCATCATTGAGCTTATGACTTGGCCAAAGAATTAAACAATTGCGTCTCAACAGAAAATCAGTAACTAGAAATATCAAAAGAAACCTGATGAAAGTTGTTGCCTGACCAGTATTTGCTGGCAAATAAGTAATGCTGTTTTTTAAAAAACATGTCAGTTAAGTAATTTCCTGGCTGATGCAAACACCTTCTCCCACATTGGTGGTGTTACCTGCCAGCAGAGAGAGTCCAAGTCTGGAATGAAGATAACCAAGGCGACCTACAATTATACCCTTCATGGCCTAGGTGATAGACAGCATCATCAGTACTAACATATGGTCAGTCCCTGGGGGGCGGGAGGAGAAATGGTCACCTCCAACCCTCTCTGAGAGATGAGGGATGGGTCTTGCTCTTCTTACTCTCATAGTGTGGGTATGAGGCCAGAAAGATTGTCAGTCCTGCACAACATTCAGCTCTTGCTGCTTGTCCTTGGGTGACTCTCCTCTTTAACAGCTTTACACAGAGGTCAGCTATGAACTCTTTTCTAAGGGCAAAATGCCTGCTGAAGCCAAAGACCATTTCACTATGTACAGACAAGTGAACACCAAGTAAGAAATTCATGATTTGGGTGATGCTTTGGTTGATTTGATTGACTGTTGTCTATTTTCCCAGGGAAGAGGAGGACAAAGGTGTCACTCACGTCCCCATCGTCCGTGAGGTCGGACAAATCTCTTTGCCTATTCATGTGTATGTCAGAGAATCTCGGGGAATGGCATTCTCTCCTTAAATCAAAGCAAACTCTTAACTCTTAAATAAACTGCTGCCCTCTCAGTGCACAGTGTGTGTGTCAGCCAAGTTTACCCCAGCTGCTGCCAGCTATTTGTCTGTTGTCATTTGGATCCAAATTTGGGCCCCTAGAGAAGTGAGTGTGTGGCACTCTGTTCTTCAGGAAAATTACCTTAGTAGGGTGTATCGACAGCTGAGGTGAGGAGGTGTCATAAGTGCAGGAAGCCAAGCATACAGTAGATTCAAAGTGTCTGTTCAAATTTGAGCTGAGCCACATTTTTGTATGGGGACGTCCCTCAAATAAAATCATACATCAAAAAATTATGCATTTTTTTATACCTAGTGCAACCCAAAAGCAGTTCATTATGAGAAAAAGGTAGCAAATCAGGAATGCAACCAAAGAAGAAATGTTTTTCTGTGTACTGTGTTAAGGAAATAAATCTTAGTTCCAAGTCTTCAACAATAGCATCTGTAGTTACGGACAACTCCCGTTTGGTTCATGACAAGTTTCAAGTCCTACCTCAGGTATTTCCTCCCTCTGTGCAGAAAGCAGGATGTGCCTGGGCACCTGCCCAGCTCCTTTGCCCGGATTTGTCCCACATAACTGTAGGCACTGAGCAATGTTCCACAGTCTCATCACCTTACACCCCCCTGAATCATGAGAGAGAGAGGTAGTACCTCCTTGGGCACGGCAGAGCTTGGGTGGACTGCACTGACCTCTCAGGATGTTTATTTTTGTTCATCAGCTTAATTGTTGAATTGTTGAACTTGGCTTTATGCAAGCGCAAAGGGATTTGCTGTGTGCCTTTACTGACTTGCAAAGCCAGTTCTGCTGGTAGGCCCCCAGCAAGATGCTGGAAAGCAGCACAAACACACTCCAGAAGACTGTACTTCTAAAGAGAGGCGTTGAAGTCAGTCATGTCACAGCAGAGCTTGTTGCCAAGAGGCAAGAAATTAAAGCAAGGATGGAAGCTGCGTCCCAGCGGAGGGCAGAGCTGGCCGCCAAGCGCAGCAAGATGTAAGCATCCTTCTCACTCTGTGCTAGGAGGGAGAGCCTTGGCAGCAGGGTTTAGTCCTGCCTCATCCCTCAATGACCCTCTTCTGGTTGTTCATGGGGAGTGTTTGCACATTCACACATGTTGCAAGCAGTAGGAAATTTAAGCAGCAGGCATAGTCCATTGGGGAAAGGGAAGAGCTGCAAACAATAGTCTTTCTCCAAGGGAGAGTAGTGTGCTCGCTGTCTCTCTCCCTTTCTCACAAGTGCACGTCCCGCATGCAGTGGCAGGAGTGACTTTCGTATTTTACCATCATCCGTGATTCAGTGCTGCAGCCTGCATAGACTGAAGCCTAGGTCTTTGCCTGTGCTGTAAAATCCTTTGGGTTAGGTTCAGCAATGACACTGGGGCCAATTATTACATGAGCGTCTTCCCCCATACTCCATTCCCAGTGTTGGAATTGATCTGGTTTGGGACTTGATCTGCTGGAAGCTAAGAAGTCTATCCAGGACACTAGATAATCCGGCAGTTAACCAAGGCCCTGAATGGGGTGCCTCATCCACCTGTTGAATGCACCATTTCATTTCTTTTGTGCCAGAACAGGAATCAAGCTCTTAAGTTTGATAAGTTTTTTTAAGGCTAATGGTGTGAAGAGGAAATGAGCAATCCAATGTACCAAACAGAAATAGAGTTGAATGAAATGACAGAGGGATAGAAAAATAAACTGGTAGCAGAGCTTGAAAAATTGAGACTCAGGTAAGGGCTAAGCTCCCCCTGCCACAATATCAGACTGTGTAACACAGGGCTGCCTCTGTCTGCACACGGTCTCATCCAACTTCATGCATCTCCGTTGTTCCAATTATTCACTTAATAAAACAATTTAGCATGATAGTACAGTATTGGTAATAGGAGCAATGTACTAAAAGGGACCCATTGCATCTTTAAGTCTTGTCCCCTGCTGTTGTTAGTAAATATTATGTATAATCCTCATTCAGAATATAACAAGACCCATCAAAAAAGAGCAAGGAAATCTGGGCTAGACACAGTAAGGGGCTGCAAGAACTGCTGAGCTGGGCAATGCAAATCCTGATCTATAGCCAAAGGGGACTTGAGATTTGGGAGCTCAGGTTCCTTCTGCAGTCAGAGGGGATTAGCCCCTGTTATCTAGCCTGGCTGTCAATAAAGAAGCTGTGTAAAAATGTGGATAGTGGAGCACTGCCTCCCCCTCCTCTAGTCATGTTTAAAATACAGTGACTCTTGAATATTGCTAGGGGCTTGGACCTGACAGCCTGCTGCAACCCCACAGTGAGGATCCCTCCAGATTTAACCCCCAGGACATCAGCTGGTGATCAGCCACTTCTGATGGGGCTCAGGTGTGAGCAAAAACATGAAGCTGCTCAGCCTGAGCAGTGGTGGTTGCATGGGGACACAGAGCTTGCAGCTCCCAGGAGACTCAATGCCTATGGGAGAGTGCTGAGCAATTTAGGCACCTCCAGCATTAGAGGGCTTTCAAGAGGCTGTAGCTTGCAATGACAGTATGCAAAGGGATGGTGTCCAGCATGGCTCTAGCCCCAGCTCCCGTTACACCCAGTGATATATTGTTCAAGACCTCTCTCCTCTGATTACAAACTTTCTTTAATTGTCTCATGGCCCTTTATTTCTTTTGCTGCCAACTCTTGTCCTTAAGCTTAACTGGCTCTTGGTTCTCGCTGGTGTTATGCTCTTGCTTTATTTATAGAAAGCACTGATTTCCACTGTGGGATACTTTCTCACTAGCATTAATCCAGCCAAGTTCCCCTTGTCCCAGACAGGCTCTTGGTTCCCCTGCTCTGCTCAGCTCTCTCTGCCTGCACCTGTCTGGTCCGAGTCTGCCTTTCATGAACACTGCACACAGTATTTGGGAGTAGATCTCATTAACGTCTAGTACCACAGGATGTTAATACTTGCTATTATTACGTATTATGATTATTAGCATTCCTATTATTTCAGGAGGCCATTGGGAGGCTGAACTGTCAGAACTGCCAGATTTCCCCCTCAAAGGATAGTTGTTTTTATATACTCCTCCGACGTCATGGAAATCCTCTTCGTGTGGCATAGCACAATTAAAAGCTCCTTTGACACCAAAGGATCCCTTTAACAACATATTTCATTCTCACTGTTTGAACTGACTCTTCTAAAATAGTCTTGTGTATTTCTTAATTTTCTTTGCGGGCAGCAAAAGCTAGAGAGGAAAGTTGCTAAATACCAAGTATATGAATATTTCCTACTGAAAACCGGTGACAAATTGCCTGACAGTAAGTGTTACTCTAAGGCACCTGCTGGCTCTTTTACTGTAATAACAGCAACTGTTGCCTCTCTTTGCTCATGAACTGTGGTCCAGTAAGTGCAGTCACCAGCAATCAGCTGTGCAGAGAGGTGTGCTGGTGGTGTAGCTGGCAGCTGATGGCAGGAATACCAGGGAGAGAGTCAGATGCACTTTCCTGGGGGTGAGCCTGTGTGTCCGGTCAGCACTGTCAAGCTGTAGGTAGAGGACAAGGGAGCCATATCCCTTCTATAATAGCTGTAGCCCAGTTTGACTGTGGAATACGCATAGCCTTATGGCTGGGAACTAGGAGCACACACTTCTCCAGCTGATACCAGCACAAGGGACAGAAATCTTCTTCAACTGACCAATACAACTGTGCTTAGGAAGAAAGTAAGTCAGGACGGCATAGTGCAGCTTAGCAGCATCACAGCAATTAATTGATAATGTTGTCTGCTCAGGAATTGGGTTAGGCCAAGATGACATGAAGTTGCTGAAAGGATTCACAAAGTATGTGTTTCATTTCTGCCTTGCTGAGTTTGTCTACTGTTGAAGGAGGGTCTAAAGCATGCCTCTTGCACAGGGAGCTCTTAGACCTGCAGACTCCAACCATGTACCGCAGTCAGCAGGGCTGCTGTGCTTGAGGAAGAGGGCAATGATGCTTGGGTGGCTCCACCACACTATCACTGCAAGCACAGACTGGACTGAAAGTGGCTATAAGCGCGCTGAGCCTCCTGACCCCCTTGCTTCCCATTTCCATCGTTGGCTGTTAGCTCTATTGTGCTCCTGGCTCCCCACAACCATACAACACTCAGGTAGAGCCAACCTGAAGAAACCTGCCTGGACAAATTGCAGCCTGTTGGCCTTGCTTAGCACTTTTCTCAGACCACACAGGCACATCCCCAGCCCCCAGGACTTAAGTTTTGACGATGGTTGGATTCTCTCCCTCCAGGCGACTGTGGACCTTGCCCTAAAATGACTCTAGAGCACATGCTTGCATGGGAGCAGTGTGGATGGGAGACAGCTCTGAACTTCTGCTTCCAGCCTTCTGTGAGTGACACAGTCTGTTTTTCTCCACTTATTTATTAGCGGATTAGAGTTGCAGTAGAAGAGGCTCCAGACTGTTTTATAGCTCAACATTTTTCCGCAAATTGGTTGTGACCCCTGTAGTCCCATGCAAGGCAACCAAGAGGGTTGTGATATGTTGAAACATTTATTACACTATAAAATGAATACAGTCCTGCTCCCTGACCCCCCCACATGTCTAAGGTCAACTATACTCTGTCAGCTTCTCCAAACAAGCAAGTCAGTCCAACAAGCTTTGATACTTTTTTCTCCTGCTTTTATAACAAATATACTGGGGTCAAGGGAATATTTGTGTTAGAATGAGGGGGCCACCACCCAGTGGAGGCTGTTAAACATAGATCCAGCTTGCAGAAGGCTCATTTGGTGTAGATAAACCCATTTGTGTTTTAATGATGTATTTAAACACTTGGGTGATTTTCTTTTAAGTAAATTCACTGATGTGTTGTTTACATACAGGTAAAGGACCTGTCTATCATTACCAGTCTCTAATCCTGCAGAGTTACACATACCTTGCAGTGCATTAAATGTACTTTCTTAAATGCATCTTAAATCCTACCTTTCAAACATTCCAGGTCTTTGGGTTTTCAGCCCAGTCTCAGTCTGAAATGATAATTCTGCACCAAAAGGTTTATCAGCATGAGCTATTCAGCACCTAGTCAGGTGTTAAGCCTATAAATAGTTTATCTCTTGCCAACATTTAGACCTTGAGCCATGAAAAGTCACTGGCTTGCTTTCACTATGAGGTCAAGTCTGCTTGAAGGAATAGCCTGTTTAAAGGACACAGAAGTCCCCATGCAGACTTTTAAAAAAACACAAACCACCAAAGCAAAAAATGCCCACAAAAACCAAACCAAAACCCAAAGCAAACAGGTTCTCTTAAAACCCCATTTCACTCATTGGTGTGAAGTCTCACACTGGATTAATTTCCGCGTTGGGTCGCTACAGACTCTGGCTGTATTAATTCTCTATTCATGGAGCAACACCTTACTTGGTGAAGAGTTTCCCTCCTTTCCATCCTTATCACCATGTTTTCCAGAAATTAGATTCCCTGGGATTACAAGCTTAGAGCCCTCAGTAGTAGAGGTATGAAGTCCAATACATTTCCCTTACAAAACCTGGAAATGAAATCACTTCAGCCACCTTGTTTTCTTACCTTTCCACATTCTCTGAGTAAAACAGGGCTATTTCCTTTTGTTGGACATCCACCAGGAGAGGTACTTTACATAATTTTCTCACACCTCAGACTAGCTGATGCTTTGGACTCAGCAGATCAAGCGGCGGTCTCCACTGTTCAGGCAGGGGTGGGGAAGGAGGCACGGAGCGTTTTCTTCCTAAGGAGTCTGTTTCAAGCCTCTTCAAAGTTGCAGGGAAAGAACCTGAAAATGTGAAACTCCCACATTTAAAACTGGCAAGCACAAAGAACTCCCAATTTTATTTTTGGAATTCATGATTGTTGAGATGACCTCCAGATGCAGTAGAGGGGAGCAAGCTGAGTGCTGAGATATGAGTGCTCCTAACTAGTCATCTTGAATTGATTCCCACTGCTAGACACACTCCCCAGCAGTAAGATTAGGCTGTTATGCAGAGGTCCTGGTCCTTCATGGATTTTGTAAGGTGTAGGCACTTCCTCAGAGGTCCGTGAGCAGTCAGAATAACATATCCTGAAGGAAGAAATCTGACATCAGTAGGATTTGGCCCCTACCATGCAAAGAAAGGACAATAAGGTATATATGATAGATGGTAGGTGGCACCTATATCCACTTTGTGGTCCATTTCCCTTGTGCCCTTCTACTGATTATTTGGAACATGGTGGGGACCCCCTGGTGAGAGCTATCATCAGGAAGCACGAGACTCTTTCAGCTACAAACCAGAACTTGATAAAGAATTTAGTCATCCTGTCAGATGACTACAAAAAAAGCCAGCATGACCTTGAAGCCTTGCTATGGGAACATGATACCACAAAAATAGTAATGTTATTAAGCATATTATTTATGGTTTATAGGGCGGTATTTAGGTCAACAGAGTCACACCACCTAAAAATCAAAGTCTTTGTGGTGCTGAATGCCACCTTCTTGCAAGAAATCCTTAGGGCCCAGACTCACATATAACAGCTGAAGAGGGGAATGTTTCTCCAGCTATTGCTGATCGTAAATATAAAATATATCCCCCTCATTTGACCAGGCTAGAAAAAAATCCCTGTTGTCAAATGAGTGGTGTCTGTGGCCACTGCACAGCCTGGATTCCTCCCCTGTTGGAAGTCTCTCATGGATATCAAGTGGGTTCCTGGAGGAGGGCCAAGTGCAATCCAGGCCACAGCAATACACAGATGTGGTGACTGAAGCCTCATTTTGAGCCATGTTTACAAAATGTTGCTGCTAAAGCTGATTTCTATGGTTAAAAGATTACTCCTGACATTTTTGGTTAAATCAATCATCCTTATTCATTATTTTAATTGGGATAAATTGAGAAATCATGCCCTTACTGGGAAGAGAAAGCAGTCCCGCAAAAGCCTGTCTCCTCAGATGATCACCCTAGATCCAGTACTCCAGGCCAGGTCCCAAGGAGGCTCAAGTGGCACCCACTGGGCTTGGGCTGCACCCAGGCGGCACTCCTCCCAGCGCCGACCTTTCTGCTTGGCAATGGCCGAGTGCTGACGCAGGAGCTGCTCGAGGTTTACCTCGGCGGGGGGGGGGGGGGGAAAAAGGGGGGTAAAAGAAAAGGGGGGGGGGGGGAGAGGAAGGGGGGGGGAGGGGAGGGGAAGGGAAGGGATGGTCAGCCTAGCCTTGTCCTGGACACTTGTCCTGGCCCCGTCCCAGAAGCAGGCTTGGTAAATTTGCAAAGACACACTTATAGACTTGGAAAGCCATTTGGTAACTGGAAGCCGTCACAGCTGGCCACCTCTCTGCAAGTGAGAGGCACAACAAGATTTCTGCTTTCTTCATTCTTCAT
>NW_008795405.1:11454966-11497844 GCF_000699145.1 Aptenodytes forsteri
GGGTGGTAAGAGAAGAAGGTGGCCCTGCCAGCAAAGGCAGAGCTGCACAGCCCCTTGCAGAGCCTTGGTGCTTGTGGACCAGCCTAGCCTTGTCCTGGACACTTGTCCTGGCCCCGTCCCAGAAGCAGGCTTGGTAAATTTGCAAAGACACTTATAGTCACTTGGAAAGCCATTTGGTAACTGGAAGCCGTCACAGCTGGCCACCTCTCTGCAAGTGAGAAGCACAACAGCAGGCAAGATTTCTGCTTTCTTCATCCAGATGCTGATGGGTGAGCTTTTCCCGCTTCAGACAATGGGCAACAGCTCATGGAAAAAACCTAAGAGCTGCAGCTACCCATCACCCGGGAGAAAGGTCACTTCAGACAGCAGGTGAGCGGGTTGCACAGGGGCCAGCTGGAGTCACAGGGAAGAAACGGGGACAGGGACAAAAGCAGCAGCGTCATTGGGAAGCTCCCAAAAGAAAAAAAGGATCTCCCAAAGGAATTTGTACTGGGCTGGGCTGGAGCCCTGCTCTGTCACCGCGGGAGGAATGGCCTTTTCTGGGAACTTGGCAATCCTAGACTCGCTGTGAGGGGCAGAAATTCACACAGGGCTTTTGTGCCGGGGCAGAGCCAGGAACAAGGCAGGCTGCTGTGAGCCACCCCATCGTATGCAGCCCTGGCAGGAGGTGGGATTGCTATCAAGCCTGGACACGAGGCAGGTATAACAAACACGCTTTGAGCATGGCACATGTGTGGCACTCCTCTGCGCGGAGCACACACAGCCCCATGGTCAGCTAAACTGCCAGCGACTCACCCTGCTCACCAAAGCACTCTGGCAAACGCAGTATCACCCAGACTAGCAGCATTACCGACGAGATCAGGAGTACCGCAGCAGCGGGCAGTGTCTTGCACAAACAGCTGGGAACAAGGAGACCCAAACTGTTCCTCAGCTCTACCAGTGAGTTACAAAGAGACTGGGAAGAAGTGACATAATGCCATGCTTCAGTTTCTCCACAAAGAACAATATTTCTCCTCCTCTCACATTTTCTCTTAAAGTTAATAGATACATTAAACAACTGAAATACTGGGGGGAAAGGTGCTAAAAAGGGCTATATTTCATCAGCAGCACAGGCACCTATGCATATGTGGTATGCACATTGCACAAAGCATTGCTAGTCTCATCTTGCTGCCAGTCTGTAACACTAACGGCAGTGGATTAGGCTCCTTTTAGGTGATCTGACAACAGACAGGATACAAAGCCAGGACAGGGAGACTTGTACTTCTTGGCCGAGATATGTCACAACATGTTCTTCAAAGCTGATCTTTTCAGGATTCAGCCCCTGGGAATGTAAACCTGAGGAGCAGAGTATCGTTGGAGAAAGCCACAGCACATGCAGTCTGCTAGGATAAATAAATCCACTTGGAGACTGCCTAAGTTTAGCTATATATGGACATTTCTAGAAAGTGAGAACTGCAATGGTTTTTCCATCAGTATTTCAAGGGCTTTCTCCAGCCTCTCCCAAAGCCCTGTATTAAAGTGGTTTAGCAGAATAAACCTGTCTTAAAAGAGAGATGACAGAGACACAGAGAAGTGCTTGGTCAGAGGAGGAGCCAGGGAAAAGGCGAAGAATAGCGTCCAAAGACAGTTCCCAAGCTGTTACAGCTTTGGGTCTAACTCTGAACCTTGCCTCAGCTCTCTCAATCTTCAGTCGAAATCCTGGCCCTACTGAGACACGACAAATTATTTTACCTTGCAAAAATAAAGAAGGAAGAAATCAGTTCAGCTTATGGTCTCAAAACTCAGACCATGGACCTAGTCTGCATCTATATGCATTTTATAGCGAGGGCAGGAAATCCTGAAGGTAGGATATGTTCATAACAATAAAAAATCCCAGTACTGTCCAAGACTAGTTAGTGGGGTACACAAACAGACTCCTTTCTTCACTTTTTCTGATCCACTGTGCCTGCATTCCTGGCTACAGTGTGTGCCTGCAAGGGGCAGCACAGCCCCACGACGGGACTACGGTGAGGGCATAGGCTGAGAAGAGCAGAGCTGTAGACTCAAATCCTGTAGGTTAGGAGGGGACTTGAGGCAATTAATGGTTTCCTGCAGAGGAATCCTCTCCTTTTCATCACCAGGATTCTCTTCTGAAAAAATTTGTATCATACACTTAGTGACACAGCCTGATCAATCTGGAAAGTTGCAGTCTGGTTTTGGAGACCAGACTCAGTGCAAGGTGCTACGAAGAAGGCGCAAAACAAGCTGCCGGTGGGCAGTGGTGGGATAATACAATGTGGTGAGAAAAAGTTGAAAGCATCCACATGGCACTACTGTAGATTAATGTACTCCTGCTTCAACAGATTAAAACTGCGAACCTCGGCATCAGGCTAGCTGGTTTTCCTTACCTAATTCTTCTAGACTCTTTTTCATTTGTTTTCCCTGAATATCCAAGCTTGGTAAAAATAGATGTAACTGCTGCATAATGAAAGCACACTGGTAATAGAAAACATTGACATTACACTGGTGGTGCTGGGAATGAGTGGGATCAATGTATATTTTGGTGCACTCTGGTTCAGGGCATCCACTTTGAAATTAGTGCAGAACCCCTCATTTTAGTTCCTTCTTCTCTGGGAGAAAGAAGGGGTTAAAAAATGGACAGAGTATTACATACCAGATCACCGTGGGAACGGTGATGAGTGATGCTACTGGAATCACTTACAGTGCCAAAACTATGTCATGATACTTCAGAGCCTTTTCAGTGTGAGGCCAGTGGGGTTCAGAGGCGTTTGGCCTCTTGCTCTCCCCATGCTAGCTCCTTGCTGTAGCCAGCTCACTTTGCCCATGGGGTTTACACTCGTCCCTCGAAATTCCCCCTGAACCTCGAGTCGAACAAGGCTGCACTGAGTCTGGCCCTGACCCCCCTCCCCTCAGTGCACACAGCCCCCTCCCCAGTCCATTATTCAAGGGCTGAGACCACCCAGCAGCTCCCAGAGCATCAGCAGCCAAAAGAGGAGGGTGGGGTGCAATTCTCTTTCACTCATCCTCTTTCCTACGCTCCCTCCCCGATGGCGATCCAGTCCTTGGGGGCTCCTCAGCTCTTGGGTGGAAGAGGTAGAGGAAGGCATCAGGAGCAGAGGCTCTCCAGGGCCAGATGATGTGAGCAGGAATGGAGGAGCAAGAAAGGGCAGGATGCAAACCCAGCATTGCAGATCCCATGATACCATGGCAGTACTTTGGTACTGGTCAGTAACACACACGCTGCACTGTGTTATCACAGTGTCCGTCACTCTGTATGAGAGGTGATTCATTACCTATAAAACACAGGGTTTTTACTGACTTATGCCTGGTGAACGTCTTGCCCAAGATTTCCAATGTCGTAACAGCATGTTCCATTCACAGCTCTCCTGCAGGCTGCCAAATCTCTATACTAGAGCAAGCTTGCTAGAAAACATTACCAAATTGGAAAAGAAGCATCTGACGCTGCTTTGCACCAGGCTGCAGTGAACCAAGCCCTTGACTTCTCCCTCACAGCAGTCTAAACAGGAGAGCTGGTTGCTAAAGTTTTGTTTCCTAAGAGTCACTGAAATAGACGCTCCTAAGTGACTCACCAGCTGATGAAGGTGGAGGCACTCATTGCAGGCAGCATCAAGTTCTTTCAGATCTAGCCTCAAACTCCTTGTCTTTTGTCTCAGTCCAAAGGTAGCATCAGTTTTAATAGCTCTAGCATCAAGCCACTCCTCAAGACCAGCCCTCCTTGAGTCACCAAGAATTACCCAGCTAGTAAAAGCCCTGTGGGACAGCAGCTGAGTACTGCTCATGCCCCGTGCTTATTGCCAAACACAACAAGGAGTGGTACTGGTGCCAAGGATGCTAAACTTTAGGACAGGTAGGCAAGCGGTGGTAAGAGCTAGCACTGATGCCTCGGCTGGCAGATGTGGAGCTGGGCCCAGAGCCCAGGAGTGCAGATTCACACATGCTCTCCAAAATGTCCCACCACTGTGCTGCAGATCCTGCTCCCTTCTCGCCTTGTGAATCCCAAGCTCCACCCCGGGCAGCTGCCAAAGCAGGGCTTGGTACTGCCTCCACCTTGCTCTTGCCCTGCCATGAGATGTAATTTGGACCTCTCAACCTGAGGACAGGGAAAGAGCCTCAAATTAATTTCTAATCACCATGCCATTTATAAGAGATGAACACAGTGTCCCTGTGCTGCAGAGCTTTAAAAAATCAGTGACTGCTGCTCTGTTCTGGGGCAGGCTGCATGTAGGGCTGGGAACCGGTGGCCCTGGCTCCTTGGTGGAAACACCATGTCCCTTCAATCCCAAATTAGCTGCCCAGTCTACGGGAAGGTAAGGGAGATCACGCGAATTCTTTCCATAATGTCCCTAGCAGCAATCTTTAGGTAATACCTTACAGTGAATTTGGGGGTTTTGAGCAAAGGGAACTAAGTATCCAGCTCTGGGTCCCACTTCACAGGCCTTTTTTTTGGCTAAATAGTGCTAAATAGCTAACCTGGGACACTGGGGACTGGAACCTGCATTTCTCAGTTCCCAGAGGTGTGCTCCTCTCACAGGAGGCACTGTATTGTCACATGCATTTGAAAACCCCTCTCAACCTGAAAAGCCACTAGCAGGGAGCAATGTAATACCATTGCCCGAAACAGCATAATCCCACCTTCATATCAATGTGACTGTCCCTGAAAATCACATGGATATGGGGACCCATGGTGCCAAGCACCTGGATAGGCACTTGCTGGTGAGAGGCCTGTCTCATCACCCCCCATGCTCTCCAGTGAGGGTGCAGTAGTGATGGCTCTTCATGCAAAGCACAGGACAGTGGGCTGGATAGGACTGGGCTGCTCACTGGGCTGCCCTGGATGACGTTTTGTATGAAAATTGCCTTCTGATCACACAGAGGATGAGAGAAATACCTTTTATCCAGCTGGTACCCATGTCCAGTCAGTCCATTGGAAAACAAATAGCAATTGCTTCTTCTTTCAGAAAAGTATGACTTAGTCACCCCACATTCTGCTAAGTCCCACATTTCAGATTTTTTAATGATTTTCTGATACTATAGTTACTACTTATAGTGCTGCTGTATAGTTAAAGACCCAGAATGACCCAGTACCCCTGTGGGCTGTACAGATATAAAAAACCCCAAAGCAAAACCACCAAAACCACTCCACCTGTGCTCATTTGGAGAAGGACATGGATTTTCCTTTGGTGTTGAAGGCTCAATTCAGTAGTATTTGGAAGCTGATATTGTTTGATAAATAGGAATTATCAAAGGTCAGTTCACGGCTTAGAAACCTTTAAAAGACATCCCCTTTATAACAAACTACTGTACAACCAACCCAGAACAAAGTCAGAACAACAACCGAGAGCAAACTAAGTTGTACAGTGAGATAAAGAAGAAAATAAGAACGTGTTTAAAGGCCTGAGGAAGGCAAATGGTTTTGTTGCCGATGTGTTAAGAGAAATGACTGAAGAACAGTTTATGCTTGTGAAAACATGACTCCAGTAACTCTGTCCAGGTCAGTGAGCTGAGGGGCAGCGTGCTCTGCCGACGGAAGGGACAGCCAGCACCGTGGACCTCTGCAAGGTTTCATTTACCATGAGTAGTATCATGGGTATCCTATGTGATCAGCTTCACTGGGTCTTAAAAAGCAGGATTTAGAGGTGACTGGGTACATCCTACTCATTCTGGCTGCCTCTGCCCATCTCCAGGCGCCCTCTCTTTCCTCCGAGCGTCCTTGCCCAAGGCTGCTGCATGGGTCTCACCTCCCATGTTTATCACTGTGGATAAAGGCAGCTTCTTGCAGATGAAAGGACAAAGTATCACTCACACGGAGAAGGCTGTTGTGCACCAGTCCTGGAGTGAATCCCGTTAACAGAACCACTGCTAATAGGCACTGCTAATGCTGAAACTGCTTCTGAATGAAAACAAGACTTTACAAAAATGTGTTTTTTGATAGAAAATGTAACTGCTCTTTGAGGTACTAAACCAGATATGTGAATACCTGAAAAACGAAAGTCACAGGGTCTTAAGACTAGAGCTGCACTTTACTCCCTGTATCCTTCGGCTTTCCTAGAGGCCAGGATCACCGCCTCTCCCCCAGGGAGCGAGGCCAGGGCCTCCCGGGGAGAGGAGGCTGAGGGGTCATCTCGGGATCCCAGCCTTAAGATGAGAATGACAGCTGCAAATGTAAAATGTGACTTTTAAGAGGCATTACAGCTCCTGTTTTGACTGCAGTCTTTCATGTTTTTGGAAATTAAGTCTGAATTTTCCACTGAATGAAACATTTCCATTTCAGCAACAATTTCCCTCGCTTCCCCTCTCCTACCAAAATGCTTCAAAGGATTTAAACTAAAACTGTAAACTGCTGCGTATCATTTTTGTTTCCTTATTCTTTTCTTTAGGCCACCCTAAGTCCCTTGTCTATTAGAAAACCATTGAAATGGCAGTTTAATCGGGCATCAATACCATGCCAGCTGGGTAACATCTGGATGGATGCTTTGAACTGTCTCTTTCCCCTTGAAGTCAAGAGGACTGTTGTGACCAAAGATGTGGCCTTCCCTTCCCGAAGAATAATAGCTTGCACGGTTCAGTTTAGGATATATTGGTGACTTGGAATACATTGGGATAAAAATGCATAATGCAGAAACACAAAGCAGGCATGTTACTTATAAAGTGCTTCTTAAATCACACAGGTATCCATATTTTAACAGAATGTGCGTATCGCCTTATGCAGTGAAAGTAATCATGCTGACTTAAAGCTGCTGATTTAGAGAGCTAATTGACTTTGGTCGTATTTAAACTCTATTGCACAAACTGAATAACAACTACAAGTTAAAAAAAATCTTATGTTCAAAAATATTAAGTGGTCACAGTCTTTGTGACCAAATTAAGCAACAGCACAAAAGAATAGAGTGTAAAAGAATATTAATGGTACTAAGGCTAATCCACCCTTCGGAAAAACTGCAGAAGCTTCGCAGTTAAGACAATTGCAGTAACCAGACTGCTAGTCATGGTAAGTTCACACCACTGCCTCGGAAGCCTGCCTTCCTTAGTAAAACTGGTCACAGGGAGAGGACTCCTCCGTACAGGTGGTGGCATTGCCAGCTTCCAAGGTGCCTGGAATAGCTAGGTGGAGATGTGCCTTTTGGATATCCCGGAGAATAGCAGTGAGATGATGAGAGCAGGAAATACCATGGTTCTAAGGACTGTATTCCTAAAGTACTAGAAAGCCTGGATAGGAACATCAGTTAACCTTGGATCAGCCAAATTAAGGTAGAACAAAATAATGCATTTACTGGCAATAGAGGCAATGTTCTAATCGATACATTTTTACTGAAGCTGAGGCAGTTTGACAGGTCGCGGCCGCAGCACAGATGCTCCTGACACCCACCCTGGGGCTGATGGACCCCAGCGTGCCAGTGGGTCTGCCCCAGCACGGGGATTTCGGGAGCCTCCTGCAGCTGCTTGGGGCACTGACAGATGCTGTTAGCAGTGGAGCTACAAGTGTATCAGTTCCAGCCAGCCATGCCACGGACTGTGGAGGTTTCAGTTTGCTGGAAATTCAGAAAAATGTTGGTTTCCACCCAATTTGGATCAAACCCAGTCTTTAAAAAAAAAAAATTTCCAAAAATTTCCCACGACCTCTCACTTTTTGGTTGGCTCTGCTTACTACCTGCACACATAGTGCTTCATCCAGGGACCCTCCCTGAAGAGGGGTCAAAGGCATACAGTAATATACAGAATACCAAGCCCAAGATCCAAGACAGAGACAAATACAGATTTGCCTCAAACCAAGCAATTCAAATCTTGTTTTAAACTGTCGAAACTTAATCTGAAGCTCACTCAGTATTAGAGCAATGGGGTCAAACACTTGAAATTTTATATTCTTTAAGCCGACCTCTCACTTTTTGGTTGGCTCTGCTTACTACCTGCACACATAGTGCTTCATCCAGGGACCCTACCCTGAAGAGGGGTCAAAGGCATACAGTAATATACAGAATACCAAGCCCAAGATCCAAGACAGAGACAAATACAGATTTGCCTCAAACCAAGCAATTCAAATCTTGTTTTAAACTGTCGAAACTTAATCTGAAGCTCACTCAGTATTAGAGCAATGGGGTCAAACACTTGAAATTTTATATTCTTTAAGCAAGACTGATTTTGTTAAATGAATATAAAAAGCCATCAAGAATATTAAAATCCTAAATGAGATTTTGAATAGCGTCTATCAATTTAATTACTTAATGGAAAAGGCAGCAAGAAGACTGTGTTTATTTTTACACTAATGGCATCAACTGGTGGGATAGCAATCTGATGAAGCTGCATCTATTTCCAAAACTATCCGCTTAAAAAAAAAGTTTGTATTCACGAAGCAAGATCATCATGCTCAAGAGAGATTTTTCCCATCACATACCATGTTCTGTGTATAACAGCCATATCCTTCCCACCCGAAACATATTCTCAAGGGACAAGGGAAAGAGAAGGAAAGGAATGGGAAGAGAATAGAGTAAAACTCAATCTCTCATGAAGTACACCAGATGCTAAGAATGTTGTGTTTCAAAGATCACTCCAGTCTCTAATTTCTGGGATCAGTACAAGACCTCTACAGAGGACTGATTAACCCACATCTGCCTGTCGCCAGTTGTTGGTTTTTTTGCAATATTCCTTCTCAACAGCTGCTTCTGACTGCTGTCAGAGATGGAAGCTGGTCTACTGCTCAATGCACAATGGCAATTCCTACATTTCACAAGTCAGCCTATTGCCAAATGGCTGCATGCCCTCAGCAGCTACAGAATTGGTACATGCATATCTCATTAAAACATAAACATTATAGGATTAAACACGCGCAATCGTAGTTCAGTTCAGTTTCCTAGTTGAAGAAGCATCTTTGTATTACTTGACTGTCACTCAGTGAATGTCTTGCTCTCCGTGTTAGAGAGAATTAAATCTGGATAGTGTTCGATGTTATGGATTGAATTAAATCCAGCCTACTTTTGACTCATACTCTCACTCCTTCATAGGAACCTCAGGAGGAATTGTAAACTTTAAGTAGGGCTTCTGCTCTACTAACTGGGAAAATTACTGAAAACATTGAATACTGACAGCAAAAAAGTACTGACTGACTTACTCTCAGGCAACAGAAGTACATAAAACTGAGTGTGAGCACTAACTGTATAAAAGCTTATGAAGCTCAAGAGTAAAAATTAAGACCAAGTATCTTGTAGATTCCTCTTAAATTTAATATCCCCCATATTTGTAACAGTCATGACTTGGATCTAGTAGATTCCCATATTTCTGCAACCTTGCTGTGGCTCAGTCATCTCACAAAAGGGTTCTTGCAACTCTTGAACAGGTTTTCCAGGATTGCAGTGTGAGACTAAGTGAAGAAGTGGGAATCCCTAAATCTTTGCTGAAAAATGGGAGGATTTATCAGGTGCAAGCAGATGCTGTACTTGCTCTATTTGTTTCACGCTTTTTATAGCCTGGCTTCTGGACTGGGTTTCTTTTACCATCAGTGTTTAGAGCAAGAGAGGGCAGGTGCTGTGGGCAGCATCCCCTGCTGTCTTTCCTGGCTGTGCCCAATGCCCCAGAGGGACATGGGGACTTGGCTGGAGAGCCCATCCCTATGGCTTTTCCCTGCGTTTGTACTTTTGCAGGCACCAACAGAACTTGAGCAAATTGGGATCCAGCTGCTCCAGCTTCTTGGGGGAAGCCCAACAGAGGTTAGCAATGTCACCGCTGGGTTGTGCCTCTGGATATCTACCCCCAAGATGTGCTTGGCAAACAGCCCCATTGCGTGCACACAAACTCCTATGGCCCTACTGCTGCCCCATGCGAGATCTCCATGCAGCTAACCAGCATAAGTGGAGACCTGGTCTCAGCCTGTGTGACCATTGCAATTAGGAGTCTATAGAGTGTAAGTACCAATGAGTGAAGCATCTGAGAGATTTCCCCAAAAGAGAAACCCACAAGAGGTGTCTGCTGAGGCCATTTACCAACAAAAGTGTGGAGAGTTAAAATATCCTTGTTTCAGGCAGGAGGCACAAGGAGAAAACAATCCAGAACTGCTGTGTCTGGACAGCTTTGGAACAGTAATGGGGGTTCATCTGATTACAAAACGCTGGTCCTCACTGTCAAGACCCACATCTGTCCACTTGATTCACACCACCGTTTTGCCTAGAAGTTTTCCAGCTTCCTTTGCCCTGCCTCGTTAGGGTAGACTTAAAGGACAACTATGATCATCTCCGGGACTGAACATACACAGAACAACATGAGTGCACAAGAACAAAATGGATGCAAAATGCTGAGGATTTAAGTGAGGCTAAAGTCTAGTCTGCTTCATGTTCCTTGTTGCTGAGATAAATGAGTTACCAAAAAAAAAAGTTTGGGCAAGTAAAAGGGGCAATGCGAATATCCAATGCTCACAATTTCACCCACGAACCACAAAGAGGAACATTTACAGATATATAAACTTGGCCTGTGACACCTCTTGCCGAGGCTAACGAAGCAGTGTATTACACTGACGGTTCATAATTACTCTGGTCACAGTCCCTCATGTTTCCCACCCAGGTGCTTTCGCAGCAGCAGCCCAGGTTTGGCCCCCCGGAGAGGGGAGGATGCCCGAGGCTCAGCCCAGCCCAGCCTTCCTCCTGCTTTGAAAGTGCATCTGTGCCATCTAGCGTCTGTTCTGCCTCACTACCAAAATGTCCCACTTGGAGCAGCCCGCTGTTGCGATAAAGACATTCTGGAAAGTAATTAGTCGCCTAATTGCTAGTAACTTTAGCTGGGTAAAGATATACCTGAGGTGGAAGATGCACAAACTCTATTGCATCCATAGGCACACAATCATCGAGTCATTAAACACCAGGGAGAGATGAACACAGGTAAGTTACTCTTTCTGCCCATCGCTTTTCCTGTTACCTGTGAAAAAGTGCTGCAGTTTTGCCTTCTGGGAACTACGCAATGAAATTCAACTCAGAAGGCGTTCAAAACTCCCTCAACGTCTTTTTAAGTGCTTCAAAGCACTTGGATGTTTCCCTCTGGAGAGAAAACACGAAGATGCATTAAAACAGAGCTGTTATTCCAGAGGTAAATCAAGCATGGAGTGCCTTAATATTGTATTTGCCTTCTCTCTAATTAATAAGCCCCTACTTAATCACAGCTTTTGTAAGCCTCTAATCAGACAGGTCTGCCAGACAGAGATGGTCTCTGCTTATCAGAGGTCACAAAACCCTTACTGTCATATTTGCAGCAAAGTTAAGATCTTCAGGACAAGATGCCAAAACTACATGTGACCAGAAGCGAGCAAAGGAAAAAAAGGCATCTTCGGTGTTGGTGGTTCCTGTTGTAGCAGAGAATTTTGTAAGGGTCATCTAGATGTTTTCATCTAGAAAGTCACTGTACTCTACAACACAGAGGAAGGGGGGAAAAAAACCCCAAACAAAAACAAATAACCCCCCAAACCCACCAATTCCAGTTAGCCTGAATTTTACTGTTTTTAAGACAGACACCAGATTCTTGAATTTGTTTTCCAAGCTAATGGAAATAATAGAGTATTTTATCTGACATTGCATCTGTATGGCTTCAGAAGACACAAAAAGGCTTAAGGATTACATATCTTTAAGAGAAAAGTCCTTCCCCGATGTTTGCAGATCAGTACACTCTCACATACGGGTCCTGCTGTCTCCTGCGGGAGACAGGATACCGACCTAGGCAGGCCTTTGATCTGGCCAGACAAGCTGTCCTTGAGCTCTGCCTAACGTTTGCAGGACAGGAGAGCCACTTGCTAAGTAAAACTCCTGGAAACAGCACTGACATTTGGATGGGAATCTAAAAAGCATACCAAAGCCGCTACATGCAACAGCCTGAAACATTTTTAATGCCACGTGATGCTTTTAGTATGGCTGAAAAAGCCACCAGACAGCGCAGCCAGGCTGCTGTGTTTAGGGATAGAGCAGCTGAACGCGTCTTTCAGGCGGCAAGTAATGTGCAGCAGAGGTGCTGAAGGTGAGCACTCCTGCCTGATGTGCCTCCAGGCGATGCTCCAGCTGTTTTAGGTGCAGAAATCAGCAAGACTCCAGGAAACTTTCCTACTTGTACTACAACTGTGCCAGTGGAGCATGACGTAGAGCTGAAGCAAACCTGACTGTCCCAGAAAAGCCCCTCCTCTCTCTTCTTCTGTCAGCGTTTTGGTCTGTCCCACGTCTGCCCCCAGTTCTGATCCTCTTCCCCGCGGGTGAGGTGGAGGTGGGTGCCGGCTGAGGCCAGCAGCCGCCAGCGCTGAGGCCAGCTCAGACACACAGCTATCGCCAGCAGGAGGGTGACGGGAGCAGCTGTCGGCATCTCGCTTCACCCAGCAGCGAGGTATGCTAGCTGCACAGGGGAGGAAATGTGGCAGGTTTCAGCAATATAAACAGCTATTGCATTAATGCTGGATTAACAGGAAGAAAGGCCAAGCTCAGCGCCTCTCTTAGCTCCCCTTAACGTGCTCCTAAGTGCCTGGGAAAATGGCCATTGAAGAGGCTCTTTCCAGAGACGAGCTGACAGGCAGGTACAGCGGATTTTGCTTGGAAGAGGAAGACACTGAAGGGAAATGCATCACCCAGACTAGGAATCCCCTAGCTTTAGGGGCTTAAATTCAAACAGCACTGTCGTATTGTGAATCTTTTTAAAAAAATCATATTAACAAGAGACATTTTAACAACTTAGATGTTTGCTCCATTATTCACAACGTGAATTATCAGGAACGTAGTTACTATGAGTATTTATCACCTTTTAGGAGCTCTCCTTGTCTTCTCGATCACTGCAATGCAACTACACCTGGCAAGAGTTGGTTTTGGTGCAATAGCTGAATAAATAAATATGGGGAAAGCTGAAAATGTAAAAAGAAGAGAGGGATTGATAGGGATTTATAGTCAGCCATGGTAAGAACTAACAAAAGACAGAGTAACAACTCATGCTCTATTATTGTAATAATGCCTAGAGAAGCAGGGCAGAAAGGTGGGGTGGTAACTACAGCCAGTGGTGAGCTACTTTGAGGTGTAAGATGCTGAAGCAGAACTGAGAGGAGAGCAAGGCTCTTCCTTGCATCCTACCGTATTTCATTTCCCTCTTGCAAGGAGCAGGTAGGATTCCACAAGGAGAGTAACCACTGCTCGTGCAGCAGCATCACTCTGGTTAAGTTGTACATGGGACAAAACAGTATCTCCATTAAGAGACCTCTGCGTGAAGTTAATGCTGGAGTTAATCACTGTACCAGCTTATCCCTCAATGTATCCACTGCTGCAATGTGCCGTGCACTTTATAATCCAACAGCAAAGTGAGTTTGTTTACTTAAAATTCAGTGCTGGCTAGGGAAAAATGTACTATCAGATTTGCCAGGATGGGTAAAGCCGATGGCTAAAGCGGAGAGAAGACCTGTTTACTTCTCACAACAGCAGCAGCATTTTGAATTTGAAGGTTTCCTACCAGAACCTGAGAAAAGTTTTTGAATGATCATGGCATTTTTGTGCAAGGGGCACACAAACACAATGCCCGATATTCACCGTTCACCAGATAAAGCTAGAATCGTTTAATGTTTTAATTGGGAAAGGTGCCTGTCTATCCCCCAGACAAAATGCAGCCTGCTGAACTCCCAGGGTTTTAAAATGACAAATGATCTGACACCCAAAATGGGCTCAGGCTTACAGGATTTGGACAATCTTTTGCTTGATGCTTGTTAAGCAACCAGCACACAGGAGCCTGGTCTGCACCTGGCAGTTCTGGCTATATTAATAGCATTGGATCACTAACTAATGAGAGCTGTCAGGAATTGGCAAGCACCACTTGTAAAGCTGTCACTCGAATCCAGTTCCCCTTCCGCAACACTCTAGGGTATTTAATAAATTTTTCTAAATGAGTATTTACTTTTCACATTAACTCATCTGAAAAGTTATGCTGATAGCTTAAAAACAAAGCAGAGAGGAAGAACATGTAGTTCTAGCAATTGCAAGGTCACAGAAAATTTTTTTCTTGAACTCCCTCCTCCCTAACTCCTCTGCTTTGGCTGTTTGGTAGAGCAATGCACATTTCCCAGCCCTGTGTGTACCTGTGCATTAGTCCTCTGTTGGGGAAGCGATGCCATATATTCAAGAGTCTGAGTTGCTTTTCAGAGCATATAAAATGGTCATAAATACAAGTACACTAAAGAGCAGAAATGTTTATTTATGGCATTGTTTGCCCAGCGGTGGAACCAGCGTCTCACGGCTGTTTCTTCCTGCACCGTAACCCCGCTCTGGGAGGCTGTAATTCGTCGTGAACTGAATTCTGGTTTCACCCTCTGTATATGAGGAACAGTTTAATTAAAATGCAGGAATAACAAAGACAGCTTCCTTTCTCAGTCAGACTGATGCCTTACAAGAGACAGTTTTCCCAGTCTAGGTTTTTGGTTTGTTGTTTGTTGGGTTTTTTTAAATAATAATGCATTGCAGTATAATGAAGTATAATGGAAAACGCAAACATTTTCTTCATTGCAGGCAGAAAGCTGCCCCTGGCTATTGGTAACACCCAGACTTTTGTGTACAGAAAGTGCTGGGATAAATGATGGTACCCTTTTCTAACAAAACAGTTCCTGATAAGTGTTTCTCAATGTTTATTTTCGTGCTGTCATTGATCATATTTTAAATAGGAGAAAACAACATGGAATTTTAACTTGATAAAGCTGTCCTCGTTTTTACACTCCAAATATCAGGTCTTGATTCCCTTCTTTTCCTTTTTTTGCCAATGAACCAATGTCATTTTTATTGTCCTTGGGTGGATAACAGGAGAAGAGAGATAAGTCAGTATCAGGTATCCTGTTTCAAGGCTTAAAGGAAGGTTTTTTGGCTGAGATTTAGTTGAGATTGAACATTGAGATTTTCTTGTTTCTTTTGAAATGTGTGATGACAACATTTTTTTCCAGCTCACATTTGTTTATCATTTGATAAATGTATACTTCATTTCTTTAATGAATGAGACAAACAATTCCTGGGAGGAGCGAATGACAGTACTTCGCTTTTATATAAATATATGTAGTTGTATTAGCTAAAAGCTAGGTCACATTGTGTGTATGTGTATAGACATACACAATTGAATGATGTACTAGAAAATAGAATTTTGAAAACTTCTGTGGTGAAAGGGACATACTTTCCAATCATGTTTATACAAGTATATATGTGCAAGAATAAACTTAGGAGATTTTAAGAACCTAGGAAAACAAAGAAGAAAATTAGTGAGAAATATTTCAGCAAATTTAATTCTCACAATTTTTTTAACTTGCCAAGAAAACCACACTGTGAGGTCATCTCAGAACTGAGAGGATGGAAGTTACCTCACTTGAGCCAGCTTAGAAGTAACACTATAAGAAACAGTCTGAAATGACTGCACCTTATACCTTGCACATTACAGCACTGTTATTACCAATACTGGTACAGAAATCTAATAGGGTTATATTCCTGTGTTATAGAAGAAATTTGATTAACTATTCTTCTCTCTGAATAGCCTCGTTTAGCATTAGTAGCTTAGCACTAGTAGCTAAAGTACTTGAAGCCTGAGGTCGCAGGAGCTGACCGAGAGTAAACTTTTTCGCAAAACTCATGCTGCTAAGACAGAACTAGCTGAATCCAGCAGATGCGAGCGGATGAATGAAGAAGATAAGGACCAAGGAAACAATTCCAAGAGAATGAGGTAACTTCAGAAGAAGGCCAGCCCGGTAACTTCAGCCAGCCCAGCGACAGTGAAAGCCAGTAAGAAATCAAGAGACCACCAACCACCAACCAAGGGGTTGGACTTGGGGACTGGGTGATGGGTGGTACGGGTGTAATTGAGAGGCGTGAATTGGGGTCGGGGTCCCTCTCTGGCACCTGAGAACTAATCAAAGAGGAATTGGAAACCTTCACTCGGCCTTTGCATTCCCAGCGGGATCCCAGGGTCGGACCCTGTTACTGTGGCCGGCGTGCGTAAATCCATAACAGCTTGGCTGGTGTCCAGCGTGCGTAAATCCTTAACAGTTTGGTGACCCAGATGGGACACTAGGTGACCACTGTCAGAACCTCTCATCTCCAAACGTCCAATTGGCGCCAGCGGGTGAGTTCAACTGGGATCTTTGGCGGCGGGAGGCACTGAAACTGGTGAGTCTTAAATTCCCACTTCAAAATTTTAAATTCTGGTAAAATAGTGCATTAAAGAATTGCATGGGCTGATCAGCATAAGACACAGAATTTTAGAATGGGGAATACTTTTCGCATAGAAAAGGGGACACCCTTAGCCAAAGTACTGGAAAACTGGAGTAAAATCAATGGTACCAAAGGAATAGGGAAAAAGATATTAGTAACATTATGCCAAGAGGATTGGCCACTTTTTACACAAGAGGGCAATCTGGCAGAAAGGTGGCCACCGCAGGGAACCTTTGATCAACAGGAATTAACCTTCCTGTGTCAACATTTGGGGGACAGGTTCTCTAGACAAATGGATTATTGGTATGTATGGGACAATTGGGCATTCCCTAGGCGAAAAGAAAAGCCTAGAAAAAGTGGAAAAATTTCTTTTAGAAATACCGTGAGTGTATCACCTGCTAAACACTTGTGGAATCTGCTCCACTCTCTACTTTGGCTTCTCTATCCCCCCAGCTCTCATCTACTCCTATTTTCCAGACCCCCTTACCGGTGGTGCCAGCACCGGGGACAGCTGTGCCTGTTCCAGGTGGGGCACCCCAGGTACCCAACACAAGAGTCTACCGACGCTGGCATCCCCAGGATTTGATTGCTTGGAGTCAACAGACTCCCAGACTTAGAGACGACCCAGAGGAAGTACTACAAGTCATGAAGGGAATACTACGGGCATACGACCCTACCTGGGGAGATGTGCAGATGCTCCTTGAAGTCCTATTCACCCCAGACGAAAAGCACACAATTCTTGATGCGAACCATCACTGGGCAGAACGAGGGGGAGATGTAGCTGCCCAGACAGCCTGGCCAACTGTGGATCCCAGGTGGAATCATAATGTAGATGCAGACTGCAGACAATTACAATTAGCCAGACAAGGCTTTGAAGAGCCTATATGTTTGGCAGGACGAAAAACTGCAATTTGGTCTAAAATAAGGGAGTGTCAACAGAAGCCTGAGGAACACCCCTCAGCTTTTCTCTCTAGATTATTTAAACAAGTCAGAATGTTTGGAGGAGGAATAGACCCAGAAGCAGAAGCTAACAGACCTCTAATGGTCTCTACTTCTGTGGATCAAACAGCTCCAGATATTACAAAATATTTTTCTAAACATGTCCCCAGCTGGCCAGGGAAGTCAATGGGTGAGGTAGTGCGTTTGGTTACATTTGTATACAATGGTTGAGATGAGGAAAGGGTTAAAGAAAAGAGATGTCAGAGGAAAGAGAAAGTAAGTGTGTTTGTGGCTGTGCTGAGGGAAGGGTTTGGGGAAGTAGAGGGAGAGGCCAGGGAAGAGCCAGAGGAGGTAGATGGAATCAAAGTGAACGTGATTTCCGTCTGGGAGCTAATGACTGTTGTGCTTATTGTGGGGAATGGAGGCTTTGGAAACGGGAATGTCCCATGAGGCCGGGGACCCGGATTTGGGAGAAATCAGATTAATATCGCTGAGCAGCAATGACAGGAGGAGGGAGACTCAGACACATCTCAGGGTATATAAGGGTTTTGGATTACTAAACTGAATCATAAGGGTCAAATTGCGGGAAAAATAGAAGACAAGGAAATACCGTTCCCAGTGGACACAGGAGCCACTATATCACTTTTGAATTCCAAGCCTTAGGGGCAACTTTCAACTGATAGAGTATTGGTTCCAGGAGTCACAGGAAAAAAGGAACAATCACTTAGCCAGCCATTGTTCCTACGGTTAGGTGGCCAGGGGGTGTGGGGAAGATTTGTGGTCACAGAAGAATCACCTACGTGTTTGTTGGGATGAGACCTATTACAATCCCTAAATGTCCAGATCTGTCTGTGCCCAGAAGGAGTAGAACTTATAGTAGCAGGGACCTGTCTCACTGCCAAAAACTCACCCAAAATTCCTGGGGTTCCACCTGAACTTATTAAAGTACCTTCAAAACTGTGGAGCTCCTCCAGAATGGATGTGAGTTTACTGAAATCGGCATGACTGGTCTCCATAAAAACAAAGGGACGAAAGCCTGCAGCAATCAAGCAGTATCAAATTCCCAGGGAAGCAGAAAAAAGTATTCAGAAACAAATCGACCAATATCTGAAAAAAGGGGTTTATGATCATGCGGTTCCCTGTATAATACCCCTATTTTACCTGTAAGCAAAAATAGGTTAGACAAAGAAGGAGATCCAGAATATCAGTTTGTACAGGATCTCAGAGCAATAAATCAACATGTGATTGTACCTCATCTGGTGGTTCCAGACCCATCAACAATATTGTTACAAATTCCACCTTGGGCAAAATACTTTACTGTTATCGATTTAACAGGTGCATTTTTTAGTATTCCTATAGCAGAAGACAGCCAGCATCTGTTTGCATTTACATGGAAAGGCCAACGACTAACATGGACCTGCTTGCCCCAGGGGTTCACTGTGTCTCCTATGATATTCTCCCGTTTACTTAGAGATGACTTGAAAGATATTATATTACCTGGAGGTTCTATACTTGTACAATACATAGATGATTTGTTACTTGCCAGTAAGACACATGAAGATTGCTTGGAAGATACTATTTGTCTATGTACTGCTTTAGCAGGTCACCGTGCATTTCTTTCTAAGCTTCAGCTGTGTCACCACGAAGTAGATTATTTAGGATTTCTCTTAAAAGAAGGACAAAGATTAGTAGACCCAGAACAGGTCCAGGCCATCGTAGAAATACCTTGACTGGTAACAAAGAAACAATTGCGAGGATTTTTAGGTGCAGTAGGATGCTGCAGACCCTGGATACCGGGGCTAGGGGTGTTCAGTAAGCTGTTGACAGAAGCTACCAAGGCAGAGGAAGTGGAGCCTATACGTTGGGGTCCAGACAGAGAAAAGGCTTTCCAAGCTATAAAAGGAGCTTTAGCTTTAGCTTCTGCTCTGGCACTGGGATTACTCCAAGCCCTTTGAACTATTTGTGCATGAGAGCAAAGGAGTAGCCAGCAGAGTCCTTGCTCAAAAGCTAGGTCCACACCGCCGCCCTGTGGCTTATTACTTAACTCAACTGGATCCTGTAGCAGCAGGGAATAATTCCTGTGTTAAAACGATAGCAGCAACAGCGACTACCATAGAAAAAAGCAGACCATTAGTCCTGGGTCACCTGACGACTGTGTATGTCCCGCATGAAGTAGAACTGATTCTTAAGCAACATGCTGCACAAGCATTGTCCCCACAAAGAGCGCATCACTATGAATTAATTATTTTAAATGCAGATAATATTACTTTAAAAAGATGTAATGTTTTGAATCCAGCAACTTTACTGCCGGTTCCCTCCGATGGTGAGCTGCATCACGATTGTGCTAAGGTAGTGTTTCGCTCCAGCAGCCTATGGGAAGATCCGCAGAATCAACCTCTAGAGAACTCAGATCTAACCCTTTTCACCAGTGGATCTGCATACTGTGTGAATGGAAAATGACACACGGGCTATGCAGTGGTGAGAAACTTAGAGATACTTGAAGCAGACCCTCTACAACCCCTGGTGAGTGCCCAAGGGGCTGAATTAACTGCATTAGCAAGAGCAGCCTGGTGGGGACGTAATCAGCGGGTAAGTATTTATACTGATTTCTAAATATGCTTTTGGAGTGTGTCATGCAACAGGTATGCTATGGAAAGAACGAGGGTTCCTTACCTCGGCAGGAAAGAATATTTCTAATGGAACTGAAATTCAAATGCTGTTGGAAGCTATTAAGCTTCCAAGGGAAATCGTTGTAGTACACTGTCCAGCTCATACCAAAGGATCCAGCAAAATTGAAAGAAATAATGAATTGGCAGATAAAGTAGCTAAAGCTGCTGCCTGCCAACCTATACATGAGTGTACTGCCGTAACAACTCCCTCTGCTGATGATTGGCCAGAGATCAGTAATCCAGCCCAAATATACGTAGAGGTTACTCAGGAAGAACAGGCTCGATGGGAAAGTTGGGAGGCTGTGAAAGATGAAACTGGAATTTGGACTATTGGGGAAAACTCATTTTACCAAGAAAATATTTAATGACTTTGTCTAGGTGGTTTCATGATAAAACACATGGAGGGATGACAGCAATTGTTAACCAGATTGAAAGACTGTGGGCAGCCCCCGGAATACATATGGCAGTAAAAAGGATTGTGAGTTCTTGTCCCACATGTTGGAATTTTTCCGATGCAAAACCCAAACAGGAGGTTGGAGGACGACCATGAGCATACTTCCCATTCCAAAGACTGCAAATTGATTATGCTGACATGCCTCCTGTGAGCAGATTTAAGCACCTGCTGGTAATTGTGGATCAACTCTCCGGATGGGTAGAAGCTTTCCCCACCAGGAAAGCTGATACTGTGGGAGTGGTCAAAGCACTCTTGCGGGAAATCATTCCCGGATACGAAATACCTGAAACCATAGAATCCGATAGAGGTTCTCATTTTTCAGCAGGAATACTAAACAATATCTATAAAAGTTTAGGAATACAGTGACAACTACATGTTCCATATCATCTGCAGTCCTCAGGACAGGTGGAAAGAATGAACAAGACTCTCAAAAATAAAATTGCTCAAACTTGTAGTCAGGTAGGTTTGAAATGGCCTGAAGTTTTAGGAATAATGCTATGGGATATTAGAAATACCCCTCGCCAACCTCTAGGGTTGTCACCAGCAGAAATAGTGTTTGGCAAGCACTTAGCTGTACCTGGGACCTTTGTCCCTGCTAGGACCAGCCTCTTAGATGGAGATGAATGAGTTACCAAGTTTGTATTGGTATTTCTACAAGAAAATAGGGCACAAGCCAGATGGTTTCAACCAGTACCAGCTGGATGCAAGCACATGATATCCAGTCTGGAGATGCAGTAATGATAAAAGTCCACTCTTGCAAAACAAAGTTGGACCCTAAATGGGAGGATCCGTATACTGTGTTATTAACTTCTTTCTTTGCTGTAAACGTTGCAGAAAAGGATAACTGGATTCACCACTCTCATGTTAAATGACTGCCCAGAGAATATCAGTTAGATGGACCACTATCAACCCCGCAGGACTCCGTCAATCCTACCTTGGAGATTGAAACTGGGACTGTTTGAGCTTACAAAGGCTGAAGGAAATCCCAGAACCATATCATTTTTGTTTTCCTTCTAGAGCAACCTGGACCAGGGAGTCACCCGCTGCTTGACCAAGTGGACCATCAGAGACCGTAAATCAAGGACAGCGTCCTGTTTGGTGTATCCACCATCCTTTATAGAATGGCAAATCACTCCAGGCTCAGTTCCAAGAAGGAAAGGTTTGAGACGGCATCAGCACGGTTGGCTTTGGTTATCCTGCAATAATTGTGGCCCATGTCATCCTGGGTGGTGTATTAGTAACTGTTATAAAGGTTGTTGGGAAAACCATCATTGAGGTTGGAGCTGGGGAAATATAAACAGAACCAGAAGAGGCGCAGCCAGATACATAAACTGGTGCTGTGTATGCAGGTGGCACCAACTGCCCAGTGAAGAAGAGTTAGCCACGAGACTCAATGTTTTATTATTAGATTAAGATTATCTTTTATACCTTCTTAAGATAGGAATAGAGTGGTTACCCTAGTTCTGGTATTAACCCTTCTTTGTATAGATGTTTTGGTTCTCTTGCTTTTGTACATTTGATTGAAAACAGCGGGCGAACCATCGCCAAAATGGGCTTAACCGTGCATTGACAACACCATTCTGTGAGAGTTATTCCCAAAACTGTGTTTGTACAATACCTTTCTTTACTGGGTTTACTAATATCCCCTGCTATTAGTTATAAGGAACATAATTCCTTTGTATTGTTGGCCCATCATGTGGCCAATCTAACTAACCAGGTTTTTGAGTATGCACCCATACCCCATTAACTCCCAGAACACGTATACCCCTTATCATGATTCCTTTGACCTTAGTAGAATTGGAAGCGACAGAGAACTATACTTACAATAACCCCTCCAATTCACCTATCTGGAATAAGACTCTCTTAACTCAGACCAAATATCAGGATTGGGAATATACAACCACCGTGCTAACAGAAAGAACTTTTGGTTTCACTCGTAACCAATCTGACCAATATGCCTACCCACCAGGAAACAGCTCGTGCCTCATAACCCAGTGGAGAGATGGTTACTGGTTTAAGAACACCTGCACTTTCTGTAAAGGTCAAACCCCATTTTTTGAAACTATAAGCTTCAGGCCACAGAGGAATAATTGCAGTAACATCTCAATGTATGACACTCGGACGATCTACAAGTAGTGGAAGGGTAAAGGATAATGTAGTCTAAATGGAACTCGGGTATCTGAGGACAAAGACGGTTTTGACCTTCCGTTGGGAAGATGTGGAATTTTAATCTTACATACCAGTGTACTAACATGTAGCCATTACTCCCCATTTTGGGCTCTACAAGGCCATTATTTTGTCTGTGGCCGAAAAGCTCATAAAATACTACCAGCCAATTGGACAGGCAGTTGTTACATAGCCCATAGGGTGCCATATTTACACATTACTTCTAAATTACCTCAGGGAACAGTTAGGAACGTCAGAGAAACGTCTCTCATTGAAACTCAAGAGCAAACTCTTCAAAGACTAGAAAAGGCACTAGATAGCACATGGAGAAACCCACTAACAGAAGGAAAACTAATAGGATGTTCCATTTCAGGAATGATTCTGTTAGTGACAGGCCCCGACATTGCTTGTGTAGACCGATATACCATCAGACTACAAATGGTCTCAGAAAAGGTTGCTTTAGAACTTGAAGCCTCTATCAATGATCTCGGAACAGCCATTGAATCCCTCAGCGAGGAGATACAGCAAGTAAGAATCTTTTCCCTCCAAAATAGGTTAGCCTTAGATTATCTCCTGGCATTTCAAGGAGGCGTGTCGCATTAATTGGATCTCAATGTTGTATCTATATAAATGACAATTCCCATGAGACATATCAAAAGGTGATTGAGGCAGAAACAAATGCGTGCAAAGGAGCTCAAAGTGCATACAACCCCACTGAAAGTGACTGGTTACAAAACTTGTTCTCTGGATGGGAATTATCACCATGGTTTAGTAGTTTATTTATTAGTTCATTGCTAAGAAGTCTTTTGCCTGTGGTTATTATGCTTCTGATAGCATGCTGTGTTTTTACTTGTATTCAGAATTGTTTACAGAATATGCTTATGAAATCTATACAAGGGTATCGAAAAGTCCTCATACAAGACCAACTACAGGTGGGTAGGGATGCCCGAAAAAAAACAAATGGGGGACTCTTATAGAAGAAATTTGATTAACTATATTCTTCTCTCTGAATAGCCTCGTTTAGCATTAGTAGCTTAGCACTAGTAGCTAAAGTACTTGAAGCCTGAGGTCGCAGGAGCTGACCGAGAGTAAACTTTTTCGCAAAACTCATGCTGCTAAGACAGAACTAGCTGAATCCAGCAGATGCGAGCGGATGAATGAAGAAGATAAGGACCAAGGAAACAATTCCAAGAGAATGAGGTAACTTCAGAAGAAGGCCAGCCCAGCGACAGTGAAAACCAGTAAGAAATCAAGAGACCACCAACCAGAATTAGGCGATTGGACTTTGGGATCGGGTGATGGGTGGTACGAGTATAACTGAGGGGCGTGATCTGGGGTAGGGGTCCCTCTCCGGAGGCACCCAGCTCGAGCTATAACCTGAGAACTAATAAAAGAGGAATTGGAAACCTTTGCTCGGACTTTACATTAATCAGCGGGATCCTAGGGTCGGACCCTGTTACGGTGGTCGGTGTGCACAAATCCGTAACACCTGTCAGTACTAAAATTGCTTATACTGGTGTAGGTATTCCCATGAGGAAAGGAAAATAAATTCTACTCCTATAAAAGCATCCACACTACTGATTAGACTGATATAATTACATCAATAATAAAAGAACATCAGACCTCTAATTAGCCCAGTGGTACCAAAGCCCGTGTGTACTTTGCAGTGCCCTTTCTCCTTTTCCAACCCAGGATTTGGGTCTGTGCTCTGTTAACTGCAGCCCTCACCTACAGAAATTTGGCAATTTGTACCTTCTAAAGTTGGTTGCTCTGGAAACAGGCTACAATTTCTTCCAGCTTCACAGCAAGAGCTGCTGAACTCCCAGACAAACAAGCGTAGCAGCTCTGTTCGCTTGCTTCCCCAGGCTGACGAACTTGCCTCAGGAGTCACAGATTTTTTTCCTCTTTCTTATCCACTCTGTGAGGCCAACCCCATGAGGAGCTTTTGATTGACTTGAGAAAACACTTAAGCCCTGAAGTACCTTTCACAAAAGGAAGCTGGAATAGGAAATCTCACACGGGCCAGAAAAAATATCAGACATCTGCCTGAGTATCAGAAGGGAGGTGGAAGGGACCTATAGAGGGTTACAGAATCAGGACCATTTCCTAAAAGAGAGCCCTTCTGTCTGGTGCCTCCCTTCTTCTCCCCAATCCTATGACCTCTGATGACATCCTAGTTTTCCGCAAAGACTATTAGATATTACTTACATATTGTTGCTTGCTACATTATCAGTCTGTTACTAGTCACTCAACTCATGGTCTTCTGAGCTCCTTCCTTCACCAAGCCATTCATCAAACAATCTGGAATCGCTCAGGCTCCCAAAACGCACCCTGCTAGCACAGGACAAAGCAGTGGGTGTTTTAACACCCAAGAAAGCACAGTGTTTCTTACCAGATTTTCCCCCTGGGATGCGGCAGTATGAGGTGAGATCATCAGAAAGTGTCATTTTCCTTCCTTCTTTCCCCCTTCCAGACCTGGATACACAGACTGACTGCGGTAAGCATGAGGTACCCGGCCCTTTCTCAGTAAGGTACGAATTACCTCCCCTATGTCACATGGCCAGCCCTGTGCCTGGGCTGCTGGCGTATGGCAAGGCAGCACTCCAGCTTCTGCTTTGCTAACTTGCTGTTTTATTAACATACAGGGGAGGAGAGAAAGAAAAGGCTGGGGGAATGTCAGGAAATTTTGCTTTCCAACATGCGAGATCCTGTCCAAACTAGCTCCTCAGCAGATGTCTTAAACTACAGGGACTCTTCCTTCTCTTGATAGGCATGACAGTTCAGGAACTCCACGGCAAGGATGAGGTCAACTGGCCCCACGCATTCACAAAATAAAAATGAAGGCTCAGAAGCTATTAGGGTTTCAGTTTTCTGTTACGTAGTACTGGGTGCTCTGTATCAGCTTGGCCCCTGACAACACTCTGCTGAACTCGCGCTTTTATTAATCTTCTTGGAAGTTGCTGTTACAGCCAAAATAGACGTAATTAGTCCTTTAATTAATGGGTATTTTAGCAGACATAAGCTGCCACAAAATACAAGATTACTTGTTTGAGGCCTTAGTGTAACTGCTGTGTCAGTAGAGTATTACAGAAACCATTCGATACTACCTATTTCATTAAATACTAAAATTAAATTGCCCATATGCACTTGATGTAAAACTCTTCATGTCTAATTTGCACTGGTGATACACATGCAAATAATCGGAGCTGGAGAAAACATTATCCTTTGCCTTCCTCTCTTCCTGCAGTAACCTAGTTCACATTGGAGGAGGGCAGCTAAGTGGTAATATTTTCGAGTTACCATTTAATAATTTGTTTAAATTAGCTAAAGCAAGTACAAAGTTTTTCCTCCAGGTAGAAGACTCAGGGTACCCTGTTAAGATAAGGACAAGGCAAAGCAGGCAGCCACAAGAGAGCTTTCAGAGCGCTAGACAAGTATTCTTTTTAAGACACTGAGATATTTTTAGGGTCCAGGCTCAGCCTGAGCTCCTGTCAGGGTGCAGCATCAGTAGATTAAGCATTGAGAGCTCACGCTGAGCACATCAGAGGCTCCAGGAGAAAACCAGCAGCAGAATATGCCACAGGCGAGCATGAAGAAGGTGAGGAGGAGAGCAGAAGTGTCATGCTCCATCTTGGGAAGACTTAGCAAGACAGTGGGGTGGGAGTGCGAGAACTAGGTTGTTAAACACAGGAAAACAGAAGCAGCTGAAAAAACTTCACAGCAATGATGGAAAGGAAATAATACTCTCAGTCCCCTAATTCAGTTCTCCTCATGATCATGTGGAATTAGAAATTGCTGAAACTGTCCTACCTTATGCAGATTTTCAGACGAGGAGATGCAGTGCTGTAGTGTCAGGATCTAGCCTTGATTTTGCTGATGAATTGTAAGCAGAAATACTTCACAAGATGCAGAAAAGGCCCACCTGGTCTTCAATCCCTTCAGGGATGCAAACCCAATGCAAGTTTCCTTTCCATAATGTAAGAATGTGATTAAAATGGCACAGAAAAGGAATGAGGGCATTCTTGCCTTTGCTCAGTTTTTTTCAGCTTTCCTTGCAAGGAACTTTCTTTAAATTCTTGTTTTTATTTTTCAGATGTCACATTAACTCCAAAGATGTGTCACCTTCTCACATGGGTGTGGAAACAGAACCTTACCATCTCTTCCTCCCCAAAACTTCCCCCCTCTCCTCCGAAGGGCATGAGACAAACAGTGCGTTGCAAGGAAAGCTTCATACATAATTGATAAGCTCTGTATGCTTACGATTAAATTGTCACAGCTCTTCTTCAGTAATGCAAGGAAGCAAGAGAAAAGCCCTCCAGAGATGGGGGAGTAGGGGGGGCCCTTCAATTACTTACATAGATAAAAGAGCAAAGAGTTTGCTATTCTCACACAACCAGCATGTGGTTGGAGGGGGCACTCAACTCCATAGACAAATTTCTCTTTGACTAGCTGAGTAAACTGATGCCTCCTATCACGGCAGTGACACTGGTTCTATACTGTATGAGACACAAAACCTCAGCCTGATCTAGAGCTGGCAGGTGAAGGCTCCCTGTGCTCCCACCACTACAGATCCCACTGCTATGTCTTACCTTTTGGGTGCTTTTCCCTTCTCCTTGCATGCTAAGTGCAAACGGCATCAGCTATGAGGTATTTAGAAATCTCAAGTGATTGAAAACAGATGCAGGCTTTGGGTTTTATAGCAGATATAATTTAAGAAAAATTCAAAATATATTTTTCTGACATATTTTTAACAATAGTTTTAAAAATTATTTGTCCAGGTCAGGTTAAAATGATTTAAAAGCATAACTATCAGGAAGCACTCTTCAAAAGTGACATTTCACAACATCATAATCTTTTCCATTAAAGCAAAGGTCATGGTTCTAACACGTTTTCAAATACAAACTTAACTCCAAATATTAATTAAGAAAACACTGAGTAGCAACACTTATTCTTCAAAAATCTACACATCTCCAAAGGTCAGTCCTAGCCCATTGCCACCTTTCCTTTTTTTGCACATTCTAAAACATATTAACACAGGACTAAGGGAATCAGACCCAGTGGAGAACAGAAAGGAGAAAGAAAATTGGGAGAGATTTCCATAACCAGAATTGTAGACCTGCTGGTAACACTAATTGTAATTGCCGCCTTTCTCACTGAACTGGCTGCAGTAAAAGCCAAACCTCCCGTTGTCACCAGCTCAGATTGTACTAAGACTGTATACAGCCTACCTTCCCCTTTCCTTTAAGGACATAAAAATTCAAATCAAGTTTTATCATTAGAGTATGCCCACAGTGAATTTTACCCAGTAACTTTTACCCATCACACAAAAAGAAGTAATAAACAGAACTATTTCAAAACTAATTAACTTCTATTAATACAGAGTAAGAAAAAATAAGTAAGAACGTGAGGAAACAAGATCCAAGACAAGATTCAACAGTAACTAACTGCACGTTAACAGAGCAAACATTTTGCTTTGTGCCTGCACAACCAAGACACAGGCAACATCCTCTGATACTACGTGTCTTCTAGCTGAGTTCCTTCATAAGCACTGACAGCCTTGATACGATTGTCATTGCTTTTGTCGCACTGAGTGATCTTGCTTAGTTATCTAATTTAATTTTATTGATTTCTTCTTCTTGGCTGCTTGTTTGGACACGGTACCCAGAGCAGATTCTGAAATACCCACTGCTGTCTGAGGCAGGAGTAGTTTTCCAGACTGTGTTGGGTACTTGGTTTTCATAAGGACTTTAAACAGTGGCTGGGACAACATATGTTTTAGTTGTTTTTTCATCCCCTTCAGCATCTTTTGCTTCTGGCTTTCTTCTTGCTCACTAGCTTTTCTTCCTTGGGGCAGAAATCAAAAGATACAGAATGTTACAAGAGAAGAACTTGCATTGACCTCTTTCACCAGGCTTTTGTAGTGCTAGGGGCAGATGCTAATCTCATCTTTCTCTCTATAACAAGGTCACACAACTCCCATACAGTCTTCCAGTCATCTGTGACACTTTCAGATCACCCAGGCTATCCACAAGGTAACAAGATCAAGAAGAATCCTGACTACTGAGTAACTATACCCCAGGTATCATTCTCCTAAATCATTCAGGTGGCTCTCAATCCAGAACAGACTCGGGAACAAAAGGAAAGGGAGCCCAGAAGATAAGGTATTAACCCAGGGCTTCTAGCTCAGGCAGAAGCTTCTTCTGTGAATTTCATTACTTTATGCATGCCTCATTTCAGCGCATGTAAAACAGGAAGCCCTTTCCTCCTTATACATAAAAAACAATGAGGTGCTCAGATTTAATAACATAGAAGAAGGGCATAGAAAAGACTGGAGATAGTTAATATGGTCAGAGGCCTGAAATGGAGAGAATAAATGAAATCAAGGTTGCTGTAATGTAAATTGAAAGGACATTACTAAATCCTTTGTAACAGAATAAGAGGCATTTCATTTATGGGAGGAATGACTGAGATTTTAATTGGTCTCCAACAAGCTACAGAAGAATCGGAGACTGAATGCATTTTAAAGCATGAATCTGGCAAGATTCTAGGTGGCAATTACAAAGTGCTTCACTCGAGAGCCACAACTTACTTGGACTGGATGTGCTGTTTCGAAACTCATTTGAAAGCACTGCATACTCAGATTATGTCAAAACAAGACAGCAGAGTGCTAATTATCTGAGAGCGCTCCTCTGTTTGGACAGAGACGTTTAGTGCTTGTTTGCAAAGTGGTTGAGAACAAGCTAGTCCAGCCATGAATAAAGGAAGGAAAAAAATTAATCTGAACGTGCTTAAAAATTAAGGCATCTGCATATTTAGCAGCTAACAGGTTAGAGACATCTTAAGCTGAAGTGACCCAGGCAGCACTGCTATTCAGCATGCCCTCAAAGAACTGGTAGGAAATCATACTTTCAGCTCCTAAAATTTGAACACAATGTGGCATTTTACAGTGCATCTAAGCAGTGCAAAGCTTCATGGCACTGAACTAACAGGCACCTGTAATTGCACAGCTGTACACATTCTCTCAGGCGCAGGCTGCAGAACATTTAATTTTAAAAATGTAAGAAATTATTTACTTCTAACACACCACCAAAAACCTCCGCAACTTGAATATAAGTATTGGCCATTTAGTCCACACAACTCAACCTACATAAGGCTCACATAATTTTTGGTGTTTGCTAGTGTTTCCTGGGTGTTCCCACACAGAGCTGTCAGGCTCCTGTCCTGCTGCCTGACTACAGGGGGGTGGGAGAGATAAGCCGAAGTGGAGAAACTGCTTTTTCTTTGACACAGAGGGGACAAGACTCAAGCAGGACATACTGGGCTGTTAGATTACCCTAAAATGTTTGCCAGAAGCTAAACAGTTCTTGTCCTACGACATGTGGACTTGTCTGTGACTTGCCGGAATTGTCATACCTCAGTTCCTCAGCTCCAGCACTATCTACTGCACAATCATCCTGAAAACACCAGCAACACCACGTACTAAGTAATGACACTCCTTTCCTTCCCCTTCTGCCCTGCAAGTTTTAAGAGTTCCTCTGCCACGGTGGGGCTTCTTCTGGACACCAGTGCTATGGGACCAACTGAGTATACCCATAAACAAATATTTCTACTTGCCCATAAACATGTCATCATCAAGATCAATCTCAAGAGCCTCTGCAGCTTGCTGGAGCCAGGAGTTGTGTTGCTTTGCTCGACTGTTGAAAAATTCTGCCTTCTCAATCTGCTGCGCCAAATTCATCCGCTCCTGCAACAAAAGTACATTGTAGACATTATCATCAGCTTTAAACGTGGGGCACTTCAGCAGAATCAGTGTTTGAGAGCATGCATTACAATGCAACTGAGGTGCAGAGACACTTTTGTTCCCTACTGCTGTCCCAGCAGATGCCCCACATAATAAAGACGTCATCATTTGCTAAAGTGTTTTCCTTCTTCAGATCCATGATAGCATCTAACTTCTAAAACATCTCAACTACTAAACATGCCTGAATGTTAACTCCTCAATCTTTAAACGAATCACTACAAACACTTGAGAGACATCAAGGACAAATCATGATTCAGATACCAATCATTTCCAAGTTACATATTTACATAGTACAGCTGGATCTTAAAGTTACTAGTCTCAGCAATAAGGGGCAGCTGCTAGCTTCTTCCCACTCTGAAGTAGTAAGCTCCTGCAGGCCATATGGAAGGAGCTACTCATGTTTTCAGAAATGCACCTGATCTTGTTTAGGCACAGGACAAAATGTCCTGTAGTTCTTCCCAGCTGCACACACATGGAACAAAGATGTCCAGCAAACCTAACCCGACCCATAGCCTTTCAGCTGGGCCAAGCTGTCTTAAATACCTAATTCATTATGGAAAGAAAATCTGCACTAACAGTAAATAATAATCAACCCAGCAGCAAGTTCTGCTGTTTGGAATGTGCCTGTGGTTGCACAAAAAAAATCCTGGGCAGGACACCCTGACCACCCCAATGGAATAGTCTGGTGCTACACACTAAGAGCATCAGCCAGAACTGCCAGGATAATTAAAACGCAAAAAGAGAGGAAATTAAACTTGCAGTTGACTAATAAAACAAGTCAGTCACTTCTCCTTAGATCATTACAAGAAATTTTAAATAGTTTTTCCATCTTTGTAAAACTTGACTCCTCTTTTGGTCTCTCCTCTACCCTGGTTCACCAATTCTATTCCTCTAAAGTGTGAAATACCTTCAGACTTTTCCTGAACTTCAATAAAGGCATGCAGAACCAGGGAAGGAGCGTGCCAAAGGGACAGACTTAAGAACCAGGAGCACTATTAGTCCCAACTACAATGGCTTTGTGATTAAGCCCAGGGCAAAGTGTAAATGAGACCTGACTATATGAAGGGCCTAGGAGGCTGGAGTCCTGTAGTTACAATTACAAAGACATCTTTTCTGGGGAGAGGAGCACTATTATGGATAGGAGAGAAGATCGTGAGATGGTGGCAGGAAAATTTACGTGTGGAAACAATATTTATTTGCCCGTTAATTGACAGAGCATGGTAAGAGCCAAGAACTACTCATCAAGAAACACAGAGGGACCTCTGAAGAAACACTCTGAAAACAACAGATTTCTTTCAGTAACCAGAAACATTTGGTGGGTGGAGGGAGGCGGGGGAAAGATGGAAGAAAAGAAAAAAAAAATTCTCTTTGTTACTACCAAGAGGAGAAAAATGAGTCTGTGGAAGCATTTCTTTGATTTTCTTCCTCTTTCAGAAAGCTGCATCTCCTGAAAGATTCACACTAAATACCCCATCTGCAGCAAGCCTGGGCTTTGAAACTTGCTGAGATTATTCGCAAGGTGAGGATACCGCTGTTGCTGCTGGGGTAGATCCTGGGCTCAGTCCAAGCCAACTGGATAAACATGAACCAGAATACCTTAAGGAAGATATCTGTTGCATTATCTGTTTGCGTTTTTCTCCTGTTCTCAATGACTGTGCAATATTCAGACACTCCAACCCCAGCTGGATTCCTTTTAAATGCAGTATTTAAATACGTCCCATTTGTACATGCCTGATGTCACCCAAACTGTTAAGAGAATGCTGAGACATCAAATGGCCTCTTGTTCAAGAAGTAGAAAATCTGTGGTGACTAGATGCTTTCTAAACTATATTGTTTTGTAAATCCTACCCATCTTGTGAGTTAGTGAATGACTGAATTCTCCTTAAAATGGGCAATAACCTAGAAAAAGGAAACATACCTGGTTTGACAGGGTTCAGTGGCAGCCATGGACTCACAGTATAGGAACTTTTAGAAAAGCAGACAACTCATTATTTCAACTGAGAAGAGGCAGATGAAGACCACTGAAGATCCCTGGACCTGCTACTGTTCTCGTCTGTTCCTAACACAAGAGGCTTTAAACAACGTACTTAACAGAGCCATCCCAGCTCCCCAGCCACAAAACATACTCGCTTCCCTGTACTGTTTTTGGGAATCCAGTCATGAGCAGCTCTACATAACAACATGCAAGAAAAAAGTGATGTTTATGTTTGAACACCTTTCTTGGGCCAGTTATTGAGGAGAAATCACAAACATTGCTTAAAAAAAGATAACGTGTGATTAACTTCCTTTTCAAATCCACATCCCGAAGAGTAAATTTCATCTGAAACGTGGAAAGAATGTGATGAGTAATGCAGTAATGTAAGTAAGGAAGCAACTACTCGAGCTGTAAAGAGATTGTTGTTTCTTTACCTTGACAGAAGTCATGCACTTGGTTTCAACTGGGAAAAATGGCAGCTCTTCACTCTTCTCCAACGTTTTATAGATTTTCCTAAAATTGATCAAGTCATCAGGGCCGATAAGCAATAGGCTAAGGCCTTCGTTGGCAGCTCGGGCTGTTCTGCCACTTCTGTGTACGTACAACTCAGAAGTACGAGGAACCTGCAAATATTCGGAAAAAACATGAAGCCGGCCACGGAAAGCTAGCAGCAACCTGTCATGCTTTGGCCAAGAGGTTGCCAGAGAATATTGGTTTTTATATACACATGGTACATTGCATGTAACACAGCTGAAGGTAAAGTAAAAGATAATGTCTGGAGACACTTTTTGTTCTCTAGTCCAGTATTCTTCCTTGCACAATCTTTTGTGAGTCTCTCCTAACTTCTGACCCTCTGCCATTTCATTTGCAAAGCCAGAAAAAACTGTATGTGTCCTCAGAGAAGAGTTATAGGGCTGAGTCATGTGACAACTTTGGATATCAAAATTAAGCAAAAAGCAAGGAGAATCATATCTGTTATGTCATTTCTCATATATAATCACACATTCATGAAGTGCTGCTACCTACCACAGTCAGTCACTGCAGCAATGAGATCCTTAAGTACAAAGCACTACAGGGCAGTTAAATTAATAATGATTAAATCTCTATACTTGGGACTATACTATACACAGGACTGAGAAGCACAGCTTTATCATGTTCAGGGTTTGGATCAGCAAAAGCTTATTTCAAAACCAAAACAGTAAAAGCAAAAACATGAAAAATATTTAACCTGATAGTGGATGACATGCTGCACGTTGGGAATATCAAGACCACGAGCTGCAACATCTGTTGTCAGGAGGACACAGCTGAGAAAGTGATAACATTTAATGAACATAAAATTGAAGAGTAAACCATCTGGCAAGGAACATAAAATACAGTGACCTAGAATTCTACCACAGCAATTTAAGGAACAGATTTGTACTATATCATCTGCTGAAAATATGCTATTTGTTTGCCCTTACAGAAAACGATACCCAATATTACATCAGAGGCAGTCTTGAAACAGCAATTCTTAAAAGAAAAAATGCAAATGTTACCTTCAGCAGGTCTATTCTGTTTCCAATAAAGAAATTCACTACCTCACTGGATCCTGTTTTCCTATGCTTTTATTCTCTCCTAATTCACAGGAACGCTAGCACAAATCGCTATTCAATGACCTAATCCAACCACTTGGCAGGGGGCTATGCTCCCCTTCATTACATTTCTCACTGCTCTGCCCAGGCTGGGTTTAAAAATATCTTTAGCTTGATATGATCATACCATTAACAACACAGTTGATCTTTTGGCAGGACAGAAAGGTTATTACAAGTTTCACCAGTTGAGAAAAATCACATTATTAACATTATAGATTTAATTAACAGCTTTTTGGGCTGAAATATCTTCTACCAAGTTGCACTCAAATAAGTTCTCTCAGTAAATTAAAAGCTAGAAATATAAAGGGGAGGGATTCTGTTCTGACAATTAGTATTTCTCCTTACCCCTAGAAATGAAGAACTACTCAAAGAAGTCATTCTTTTCTATAAACAGTCTACTACAGAGACAAAAGTCTCCCTAGGGTATGGAACAATTCATTTTAAAAAAACCTCCCAGCAACTGAAACGAATTACTTGTAGGTAACACGAATCTGTTAAGATTTTATGGCATCTGACTGCATACTTTATTGCTACAAGGTTCAAAGCAGAAGTAAACAGAGAAAATTCTACGGTTTGCAATCTGCAGGAGGCTGTGATAGATGGTCTCATAGATTTCTTCTTGCATTCAAAATCTGCAGTCTCTGAAAATGCCCCGTCTGGCCTAGGCCAATGTTATCGATACTACATTTTGCCAAGGGATAGTGCAGATCTATCATGGCAATTCAACCTCTGTTTTCCCTGCCTATTACCAAGGTACAAATTCCCACGCAGTCAGACAGCACGCAGCACTTCACAGCAGGACTAAACTGCGAGCCTTCTGGATTATGGAAGTACTGAGACCACCAACCTCCTCCCAAAAGCCATCCCAAAGCCAGCAGCAAAACAGTAACTCTTAAAATGGCAGGACAGGCCTGCCTGGGTAAACCTGACTGCCCACTGCTCCTGAAAGGCACAACTGCCCCTTCTCTTGCATTGCTCTAGGATACCTTGACCCTCAGGAAGCTGATTCATCTAATGAAACCCACAAAACCCTAACCCAGCAAAAAGTGGTTAGTTTTCTGATGGCTTAGTGAGATGAACCAACTTACAGAAGAATCAAATGAGCTGTAGAGCCAGGGCACAGGGGCAGAGAGGTGTGCAGGATGGTTGTAAAAGCATATGGCTGAAAATGGGGCAAATGACAGCTCTTTCAGCAGCAATGAGCTGCCAGACCACAGGATAATTCAGGCTCCAAGGGACCTCAGGACGTCTCTAGTCCAACCTCCTCCTCAAAGCAGGATTAGCTATAAGGTTGGACCAGGTTGCTCAGGGCTTTATCCAATCGAGCCTCAAAAACCTTCAAGAACGAGCAGCCTGTTCCAATGCCTGACTGTCCTCACAGAGAAAAAGCTCTTTCTTATATCCAGCCTGAATCTCTCGTTTCAACTTGCACCCGTTATCCCTACCACACACCACTGTGAAGAGCCTGGCTCCACCTTCTGGATAACCTTCTTCTAAGATATCGGAGGGCTGCCATTAGGTCCCCACAAAGTCTTTTTCCCAGGTGATATAAACCCAGTGCCTTCAGCCTCTCTCCTTGCAGAGCAAGTGCTTCTTGACCATCTTGGTAGCCTTCCACTGAACTCGCTCCAGTTCATCACCTCAACCATCCTGTGAAACCTCACCCTTAATCGTTAATAACCTGGGCTCATGAACAGGGGACTTGCATCCCCAGCTGACTCCCCCAACCTGCTCCTACTCTAACAGAGCTGTTTCCTCTCCCCACTATCCTTTACATGATTTCTTTTCTTCTCCGCTGGAAGTAGAAAATCAACTCACCTGTCCCGCTCAGCAAACCTTTCCAGGTTTTTCAGCCTTTGCTTTTGGTGCATGTTGGCATGCAAAGGAAGAGGATCGCAATTTAAGATTGTGAGGAGAGAACTGAGGCGTTTTACACAGTCTATGCTGTTTGCAAAGACCATGGTTCTTCCTGGATACTGGAGAAGAAAGTAATAGAGATAATAGTCCTTCTCGTTTGTGTTACAGTGGATTCTGGTTTCTGTCAGAGTCTCAACAGTAGCCTCTTTCCTTGTTAAGTCTATCACTTTGGGTTTGCCCTTTATTCCTACTTTTTCCATTAACAATTCTAGTTTGGTCTTCTTGTCCATCTTTTTAGCATTCTTTTTTTGTAAAACTCTTGTGGGAGTCTGATGGACTAAAGTCAAAGTGGCAGAAAAAACAAAAGTCTGTCGTTGAGGATTATACTGTGAATCATTTAAGATTTCCAGCAACTGAGACAGCTCTAAGAAGTGACCTTTCTCAACCATTCGGTCTGCTTCATCAATCACAAGGCACCTGTCAAATAGAAAACACACAGTAAAAATACACTTGTGCAGATAAATACGAATCTGATACACTTCAAAAGAACTTTTCCTGCGAAACACATAAGGGAAGTTCTGCATATAAAACCCAAAGGAACACAGGTATGCCGGGGTAGCTACAGCAGCCTTCCACTTTTCTTTCTGAAAAATCAGATTTCTAAAGGAAAAATGAGGTTTTTGCTGTTGGCTTTACTTGACATTTCCTTCCATCAATATAACCACTGTGCATTTCAATAAAACACTCTGGCAAAGAAATAAGTGATCTTACATAGTCTAAATTATTTAATCAGTTAGTAAACATAATCTGTATGCAGTGATGCCTAGTTCAGTATCCAGCAGTTAGTCTAAAAGGCACCTTTACCTGAGCTGCCGAAGATTTGAGAGATGTGGGTGTCTCTCTTTAACTAACTCCCACAGACGGCCTGGGGTTGCAATTACAATTTCTGGCTTTCGATTCAGTACACGTTCTTGCTTCTGTGCAGCCATGCCTCCAACTAGAATTGCAGTCTTAATACCTAGAACATACAAATAATAGTTTTTAATCTCACTAATTTATCAGTGAATGTCTTTACATACCTCCACTCAAAGAAGTATTTTAAAAAGTCTATACTGCAACTTTCAGCAAGCATTTTGGCCAGGAAACTTCAGGGGTTTTATACAACACTGAGCACACAGCAACGCCCTCAATTTTACAGAAAAATCCTCACTGTAGTTAGACGCCAAAAATAAAGCAGTCTTTCTTTTAGTGCACCTGTCTTCCAAATGCAGGAAGAATCATGTATGTCCTCCATAGCTGTTAGCTTTGTTTACCCATACTTCAGAATCTCATGTTTTGTCAATTATATCTGCATGAACAAGCATTTTCCTGTTACGAATAACCAGCGGGCCCCTCCAAAAATAAGACTGTGAAATGCTTGCCTTGCTAATAACTGCTCATTTGCTATGGAATAATCCTAACAAGAATGCTCCCTCCCAATTAATGATTCTCTGGACTGCACAGTAACGCAGAGACTCTAAGTTAGCTTTAAGCAATTTGCTCAGATACTAAAAAGAGTTTAGCTTTGGAAGCACAGACTCCACACATGGCTTACTTCACTCTACTTCTTCAAAGAATACACTGGCCTATGACAAACTCCATGCTACTGTGCAAGTATCCAAGCTACCACAGATCTTTCTTCCCTACTACTTGTGGAACCCCATGCTTCCAGGTGGGGGTTTTTTTCAAAGTGAGTTTGAGACAATAAAACCAGCCCACCTCAAAATGTATTTTCTCTTCTGCTGCAGCAACTATACATCACTTGGGCAGCAGATTTTTTACACACAAATAGCACTGCTCCTATCAGAACTGTACTGACATAAATTGATTATTTCAGGCTAGGAGTTAAAATTAGCCTTGTAATCAGCTATAGACTGATGAGCACAGCAGGACGTATAGACAGCAAAGGAAGATGTGCTTGAAAGCAGTTCACTGTGCTACATATCCTCTTTAATAAATAAACAATTACTACTATTGGAGAAGTGGGAAGTTGTTTCCCAATTCTCCCATTTTGAACAGTTTCACATCTCAATCATTCACTTAACAGATGTGCTGACCCCTGGTTTGGAAGAGAAAGGAACAGGATGGAATTGCTTTCATCAGGCATGTTACCCAGCAATATGCTGTGGCCTGACTGCTGTAAGAGGTAAGTCAGACAATCCAGCAACGCCTTCTACCCTTAAAATTTATGGCCATAATTTCTTTTTTTGATAGATAGAGCAAAATGATATACATAGATATATCTATTATCTATATAGATTGATATATCTGTCAAAAAAGGAAATTATTAAAAAAAAATATATATATATAATGAAATTATTTTCCATATACAACCTACATCATCCAAAACCAGGACAAAGTTAGCTGTGGCTGGGTATCTAGTACTGATTCTGCGTTGCTAAAGCATGAGTCAATAGCTATTTGAAGGAAGAAACATTTTAAAGCAAAATATCCCACGTTAACTGTTTACTTCCACATGCATCTCACTGAAGAATCTTAATGCATTTCACAAATATTAGTGACTACAAACCCTAACCCTTCAAAAGCCACCCCAATTTTATGATGCGGAAGAAACTGTGGCACACATTCTGGCTCAACACCAATGCCAAGATCCAAACCCAGCGTAATCTGGGACATGGCCTGTGGGGTCTACATACCTGTAAACTTTGCAACTGCATCGATGTGGTGTTTTACTTGTACAGCTAATTCTCTTGTGGGAGTAAGGACCAGTCCTAAAAGAGGTCTCTTTTTATGGGAGCCAACGGTATGTGTCTCGTCACCAGAATCAAATTCAAAATTTTCCAGCACCTTCACACAGCCTGTTGTGAAAGATGCATCATCTTCATCTCCACTATCTTCAACCTGCTGATGGGCCAGTTTTTCTGCTTCATCCTCATTTTCCCATCTTGTTTCATCATGATGCTGATGGGACTCTTTAGAAACACTGTCATTTCTGGTTGTTGAGCTATTTGATTTTTGCCACTGCAGCACAGAGTGAATCATTGGAATTGCAAATGCAAGCGTTTTGCCGCTTCCTAAAAAACCAAACAAGAATAATAATACAGACTGACAAGTCATTTATTTGAAAAGATAAGAAAAGCAACAGCCAATCACACACTTTTCTTAACACATACAGTTGTAACAGACACAAACTCTTGATCTTTAGAAGACCAGAAACTTGCAGCAATAGCATCTTTTCTCCTGTTCCCTTTATACATCTCCTTGAGGTCACCAACAGCATACTTCCTGGGGAACAGGTATTTTTCCAATCTCTAGCAGGTCAGGCAGATTCATTTGTTCTGAAACTGGTTTTTAAAAGCTGCAGTTGCAGCCAAGATATTTTTAAAGAACTGTATGCCCGTAAGGAGAATACCATGCCCTAATTGACAGTTCTGATCAATGTTGTCCAAATAAAGGAATAGCAAATGAGGCCAAGGACAAACTGGAATGTATTTGAAGGATTCGCTTCCATCTTCAATTTACAGTACTGTGTTTATGACTTTCTAAGAAACTGTATTTTGAAATACTCCACCATCTAATTTCCTGATCTATCACCAGCTCACATTTTTATAATCAAAACACATAAATCTGATTTAAAACAGACAATCCACTTTGGAGAGAAGGGGGCTGTCAAATACAAAAATGCTCCCCTAACTTTAATTTCAGGGGTTCACTGTACCAAACCGCAAGTCACATCCCTGCCACATACTCCCTTCTGAACTATCTGTCACTAATAAAAACGTTAGGAGAAGCCTGGTAGCACATCCACCCCAGCTAAGATTCTCATAAATATCAGTTCATTGATCACAAAAGCAGCATCCAGAGCACAAGACACTATTACACCATTCTTGTAACAGGCCACTGCTGGGAAGCAGTCCTCTGGAAATCTCATCTCCATTCCTTGAGCACCGTTTGTCTGTATCACAAATGGTTTGCCAAATTCAGCAACACGGAATTTTGCCTGTTTAGGGAAGAACCTTAATATTAGTTAATAAACAGCTAAGCCCAGTATCCTGACCAATACTGCTGCAAAGTCTCCTCGTACCCACTCCCCCACCATTCTGCATGTCTGGGAGGTCTCTTCTGACTTCTGCACTTGAAGCAGAAAATGTTTACAATCTGCATTTGCAGAGCACTTATACAATAAGATTCTCTATTACCAGAACATCTGCTTTTAAGGTGAAGAACACTGCTGATCTTCAATTAAATGTAACACAATTTGGCTGGTGCAAATGTCAGTAATACACCCAGCTAGATTATGGCTGTGATAATCAGGACTATTCTGCAGGTACTAGATTCACCCACAAATTAAACAAATAATCACCTCACAGGGCACGTTATCTTCACAACACACAGATCACATACCATAGCCAGGCCTGCAAAACCAGGAGAAAAGTATATCTTGGTACCCTCAGATACTACAGCTCTGGCTAATTCATGCTCTTTTAAACGGTTTTAGATTGTAAGATTTTACAGAGATAAAATTTGGTTCCTTAACCAAAAACTTCACTAGTTCTACATGGTAATGAACAGAACTGGTTAGATCCACCGCAAAAACAACAAGCCTTGACATTTCCTGCATCTGATCTCCACAGGGATCTACCGCCGTATCAAAATCTTGCCATTCTCCCCTATGTTGCCACCAAAAAGGGAAGATGAATAGCTGTTTCACCTGTCACCTTCCTCCCTCAGGCCCAATGCTAAGGGAAGCTGTAGGATGTAGAATAAAGAACTGGAGAGTTTCAGCCTCTCCCAGCTGCAGCACTTCCTAACAGACAATTGTCCATATCTTCTCACAAGTTTCTGCAGGAACACCGATGACCCACTAGGCTCTCTGGAGAGAACCTGGCTTTCTTTCATGGAAGAAGAAAATAAATGAGCAAAACGCAGTCCTACTACCTCAAGGTTATGCAAAATTAGACAGCAACAACACAACCTGCTACCAACCATGCTTTCTATTCTGCAGCTAGAGAGGGATTTGCTTTCCAGCACTGCCAAAATGGCACATTTTTGCAGCACAAAAACACCATGTAAATTTTCAGTTCCATTTTCGAAAACACTCCCTGAAGGGTTTTCTAATCTTATTAAAGCTAATAGCACCAGCCTAGCTTCTAATTAAAATAAAAATGCAAATGACTGCATATCTTATTAGTTACTATACTTTCATGTTCGAAAGCAGTAAATGGCTTTACAAGACAAGCAGTGAGATAAGGCAACTGGAACAGAAGAAAAGAATGCAAAAGAAGCCTTTAAACCAACACAGCTTCCAACTGTGCTTCCTATTTTTAGTTTTTATGGGGAAAAAAATGTTACACTACTAAAGAAGACAAAACTTCAAAGGTATGAGCAGCAAAAAAGTTAGAGGGAAAGTAATGCTCTGAGACTTCACAGCATTGTTTAAGTGAAAAAGAAGCTATAACAAATTTCACAAAGGCTAGCAATGCCCAAAGACAAAGGCATGAGCTGATCACAAGCTGGACAAGAGACTGTACCTCTCCAGTTAATGGATCAATGTAATACTTTAAGCACAAGCAGTGAGAAGGGCTGGTGACAACGTACAGGCCAAGCCCAGAGACAGGGCACAGGGTGGGCCTGTTTTGCTACGATAAAGGCCTAGGCCATATTCACAATGCCTAACACTGTGCCTAGTATTTATTTGCCACTCCAAGCTAGTACTGAATCACCTTCAGAGGAACCTAGTTCTCTGCTTTGCCTTGGCATGGGGACATCCACAGAAGTTAGGCTGTTGGAACATGACTCTGTTTGTTTCAACAATTCTGCCCTTTGCAGTGTATTGCCTTACAGTTCCCAAACTAGGAAACAATTTGAGAAACAACAGAAAAAGAGACTTCTGTCAAAAGCATAAAAACTCATTGAGACTTCAGAGCTTTGCACATTGTACTTTGTAAAGATGGAACATCCTGCGTTTGTAAGTTACAAAGTTTTAATACTTCACAATGAATCACTACTAATATATTGGATATGCAGAAGATACCAGCTCTTCTCCTAATATAAGTGCTTCTTCTGCTACATGTAAAAACTCGTAACAATAAGCTGCACTTAAAGAGGGGAGATGGGAAGCTCCCAGCATATACAACCAGTTTAACAGATTTGTACCTGTTTCTGCAGCACCAAGAACATCCATATTATCCCGGATGGCAGAAGGCAAGGCTAAGGCTTGAATAGGAGTTGGAGCGCTAAACCCCAGGTAGCTTAAGGCTCGCAACACTGGTTCTGGTACAAACAGGTCTTTCCACGCAGACACATCAGCTTTGTGATCAGTTGAGGCAGATAAAACTTCTGTTGTCCAGTTTTTAACTTTTTTAGAAGTAGTTACTGGTGGAAGAGCTTCTTGAGCTTGAGAAGCCTTATTTTTAGCTACCTTCTTTTTCTTTGGAGCATCTTTTGTGCTTGAAGTGCTCTCAGCCACATGTCCATGGTCCTCACAATTTGCTGCTTCGATTATTTCATTGCACTTTGCCTCTTTATCAACCAACACATCCATTTCTGTTGCATTAGGATCATTGCTTTTATCTGTTTTGCTTCTCAAATCTTTGTTTTTCTTTTTCTTTTTGGGAGGGACGACGGGTTCTTCCTCCTCCCCATTGCCTTTTTCTGAAACACTCTCAGCCTTTCTCTTCTTCTCTTTTACTTTCCCCACTTTGGTAGAACTTACTAGTTTGTACTCTGTAAGTTCCTCCAAGCACACTATATCTCCAAACTCCTCATCAGCAAATAGATTGGGGTCGATTTGCACAGTTTTCCATTTTCCTATTACTTCAATGCCTTTTTGTTTCAATTTAAAGGAAGATTTAAATCTCCCTCCTTTTTTGGTCTTCATTTTTACCTAAAAAGAAACTGGGGGGTAAAAAAGCAGGGCATCAGATCAAAACAATGAGGATTACGTTGATGAATTCAAACACACGGGAAGGCAAGGCATAATTCTTTTCCTTTGGGGGAAATAATATGAACGGCCTTAAGTGTGACTACAGCAGGCCAGGCCTACAGCCTCGCTCGTGTAACAGCTCCGGGGATACAACTAAAATCGCCGGAATAAGTCCCCGCAGGCCGCGAAGCGCTCCCGCCCCTGCCTACCCCGGGTACCACCCGCCGAAGAGCCCGGCATGGCCCGGCGCGGCCTCCGCTGCCGCACACGCCAG
>NW_008795405.1:11498347-11505525 GCF_000699145.1 Aptenodytes forsteri
GGCTCGTCTCGTCCCTCAGCGAGAGGGCTGGCTGGGGACGTGCGGGGCGGAGGGCGGTGTTGCTGGCTGGGCCGTGCTGAGAGGTGCCGTGCAGCCGCCGGTGTCTGCTGTTTCTCCCAGAGGTAAAGCGTGCGTGCTGGTCAAAGGCGAGGGTTGTTCTCAGCAAGGCCTTAATTTAGGTGCTCTAACGTGGCCCCTAAGAGTGCTCTAGACTCCCTCTACATTTGGCTATATGATGAGCTTAAGGACAAGCTTTCTAATGTGTAGGCAACTAAACTGAAGGAATGAGGATGCTCCCTCTTCTTTCCAGTTTTTGGGTTACTGGAGAGTAACGTCTGCTTGCTGGTGTTACTATCAACCTAAATTCTTACTGCAGCCTACATTTTAAACAAAGCAAACAGCAGGCTAGCTGTGGCTTGCAATTCCCTTGGACTGACGGTGCTGGTCGTGACAGCTACTTCACCAGCGTGGAAGAGGACATACCTTTTTTTCTAATCGGGCACTGCCTTTATCTTTCACAAGTGCATTAGTAGCTATGGCACTGTTTGCATAAATAATACTTAAATGTAGATTAGACATACTGCTGCAGCCCTGACAAAGAAGGAATAGGAAAATTTGTTTACGTTCCTGCAGCTGAAAATTTTCTTTCAAAATATAATCAACATCTCTATAGTTCATTTGTGTATTATTGTGTGCATAATACATCTCATTTAAGAAAGAATGCATAAAGGGCCTCTTAAATTTCAACTCTAAAATTAGCAGCTAAGGTTGAATGTCATCAGCATTGCTCATTCAATTAAAAAACTTGTTACTCACGCTTGCTTATGTGTTAATGTGTTCTTTATTATTCCCTGTTTAGAAGAGTATTGTGGGTAAAGTAAAGCAATTTGGAGACAAGTTACAAACAGCTATAGAAGCAAGCATACCACTGAGGTCACAGCATGATTTTTTCTCCTGTGTGATCAAGTGCTCTTTGCAGCTTGATCTTTGTGTAGGAAGAGGACGTCATAAATGATATACTACAATAATGGAATATTTTTATTTCTGCTAAAAGATTGGCACATGCTCTGAACAGCTTATTTTGCTATGAGACATGGGGAAGAGAGGAAAAAACAGGAGCTTTCAAGGTGGTAGAGACCAGGACAGTAGATTAAGGTGCAATTACAGCAACAATTACAATTACTTATTCTCTGTGGTATCTGCAGGTGCTTCTTGGTTCTGTGAGAAGATGGGAAAATGGAGGGTTGTGGGTTTTTGGGTTTTTTTTAATGTGTTAAGGCCAAGAGCAGAAATAAGCATATTAAATGTTTTCAAGGACAGTTTCAGTTCCAGGTCATCATCGTTAATGATCTGCCAATGCGCAACATGAGGAGTTGCTTCCAATTCGTATCCTCATGTAAGCAAGGCTAAAGAGCATTTGATGCTTTGTCCTCATATTCTGTAAGAAATTAGTTGAAATCAGTGAGAGTCCCAAAGTGAGTTCAGAGAGCAGGATTTGATACGGTAGCTTTAACGCTTCAACCAGTAAACCTTATTTATGTAGTACTGAACTGGAGATAGCGATGACTGATAGTGCTAGCTCGCTGATAGGAGCTGTGACTGCATCTTCATGGTCAAGTTTAATGAGGGGTCTCAGCAGTCTATGCATTCCTTCATTAAAAGTCTCTTTCCTTCCAGGTTGCGTAGATTCAAATTTATAAGTGACAATTTTGCTAGTTTACTATTTTTCCACTTTATCTCTTTTTATTTTACTGGTTATTAGCAAAAGCAAATTTGCAGAAGAAGAAGAAACTGATTACTTTCAAATTCTGATGTGGCTGAGTTAATGCTGATCCCGAATAAAGAGTAGTAAAAAAAAAAAAAAAATTGGACAGGAGAGTTCTTATCCATTAATCTGTCCTTACATAGTTTCAGAGTTTACAGCTCTGTCCTGAAATAAAGATTTACAGGGAAATGACTTGCGAAATTATGTTGAATTACGCTTTTTAATGTAATTACGGACATATTTCTACAGGGCATAGGAATATTCTGATTTTTTTTCTCAAGAATCCATTTGTGGATTCAGCTGACTTTTCTTCTTGATCAGTATTGAGCTCTATATACTATTTATAGACTAAGGGACTGAATTAGAGGCCCTAAATCTTAATTTGAAAGAAGACACGTGCCTATTTGTAATGAGCGTGGAGGTTCAGAACAGTCTCACCTACATAGAGGTGCCAACTCTTCTTACTGCCATGATATGAACTGGTTGTACAAGAGGCATTAATTTTCTGAGTTGCTTTGAAAAGGGATAACAAAGGGAACTAAACATTCGCTTAGTTTTAGAATAACATTCATCTTCCTGAGCCTTTGTAACCTGGAAGTGACACAGCTTTGGTATGTTGTGACAAGGCTTTGTCAACAAGAAGTGCACATTTGTGTCCTACCAGAGATTTGGCTGTTACACTCTTGGTAAGTACAAGTCCATTATTGACAGTGCAAGGTAAGCTCTTGGTTAAAATGCCAATGATAAAGGAAGCAGAAGTCTGCTTCCCATCCCCACCCCCCAAGACTTCTTTAGATCAACAGTTATTTAAATACCAGGAAATTGTGAATTGAAGATAATAACGTATTAATAATAGTTAAGGAGTCATGCTGTTTGTGTCCTTGCATAGCTCACGTCAGTACCTACATATTTGATTATTTTATCAATAATTTCCAAATGATTTAAGCCAGTATGTCTGAGGGCCCAAGAGAATTTGAGGGGTTTGATGTCTTTATTACAGAACTTTAGCTGACAACAGATCCTTCTGTCCTTCCCAGCTGTAAACTTACAGTCCTGCAGATCAGTAGCCCAGAGATCACGGTTTGGTCCGTACTGTGCGGTATTAGATATTAGATTTTTATGTTTTGTCAATTAATATTTTGATGTTTTGTAAAATATAAAAGATTTCTCCTAAGGTAGGTCAAGCCAGAGATCTTTTTGACCAATACCTTTAATTTTGGGTATTCGGGTAGCTGAATTCAGCACCAGGAACAGTTGAATCTGCATGTGAGCAACTGATGTAGGCTTTCACTTAGTAATCAATTTCTTTGGTTTCTCTCTTGTTTTTTTGTCTCTCGCAGGAAGATCAGTATCTGCTTAACTACTGATTTTAATAGCCATTACTGGTAATAAAAGAATGTCACCGTACTGTGATTTATATTAATACTCATGGTGCATTTTGCACATTAAAAACATGCAGCCACTGGCCTGTGGGGTACCTGATGCCTCCTGTGCTTTGCAGGCTGTAGAATTTGCTCTTCTGTCTTTTCTGGCATGACAGATGAGGCCCGTCGTCCTGGTCCTGAAGTGGGAAGGTAAAATCTTGGTTCTCTTGGGCTCAAGGCCTTTGTTCTCATATTCAGAAGTTCTGGAATATCGTTCTAGCACTGACAGGATCTTAAGACACAGCACCATAAAAAGAATAACTCTGGGAGATGGGTTGTTAACTGGAGTTTTAGGTTGGGTTCTTCTTTCTGTCTTCTGCAGCGTTCTGGAACATTTTTCCTATGTTTCTCCAGTTTATTAGTTCTCTATTGTTAAACGTCATTTGAAAACATATACCCCTTTGCCTGTGCTGCCTTTTTTTTTTTCCTCTCTTTGTTCTTTCTTCTAACTTCGCAGATGAGTTGCTTACTTATCTCTCAAGCATTTTTGGTATATAGTATGCTTTGTCAAAGACATAGTGCTGCTTCGTCAGCTAATGCATTCACAAAGCCAGGAGAACAAGATAATCTCCAGGCATGAGATTTAAGAGTACGGGCACATTTAACTCCAGTTATAATAGCAAAGACTTTTTCAAGTACAGATATATCAGGGTGAAGATTTTTCTGTGTGATTGAAGAACAGCAAAGACACCTTCATTTAAGACGAGGGAAACATTTGCCATCGTTGCAAATGCAGTCAGATGCAATAGATACCTCAGAATGTATTTTGAAGGGAAGAATGATAAAGGAAGTTATGAAGATAACAGGAAATTAAATAAAAGGCTGTATTGGTTAACCAAGGGGAAATGGGAAGTCAGGCCATGTCACTTGATGGGGCAACTGGTGTTCTGGGCAGAAAAATGAAGTTCATCTAATCTATCTGGACATCCTCAAAATATTTTTTTATATGAGAAATGATTAATAACAAGGAATAGGAGAGAACTTTGAGGTGAAAGGAGTTGGCTAAAGAGGAGGGGAAATGCATGTTTCATTTGGGGGAGCACATTGGCGTGTATATTGATAGATTAACCTATCAGGTATATGGAGTTTACTCAAAGAGTTTCTTAAATTCTTGTGAACTAATCTTACTTCATTAATAACTGTGATACAATATTAAATTTGCTGATGACACAGTTATTAATACATAGGGGAATTGTGATATCAGGCAGATTGAAAGGACCTCGAGGACCAGGATAATTGGATGAATTTACTCATACAAAGTGCAGCACCATTCAGCTAAGGCTAATAGTGAGAATTTATACTATGAAGATGGGAGTTAATTAGTTTTAGATCACTGTGGATGAGAATGACCTCATGTGTCAACTGATCACAAGATAACTGTGAGCTGCCAATGTAGTATATTTGGTAAACTAATTCCTGTACAGACAGTCATTCTTCACAGGAGGCATTACTTCCTGGAAATTTTTATTTGCAGTACTATATTCTGATCACCTTAATTCAAGAGAGGTGAAGTCAAACTGCAGCAGATGCTGAGAGGACTGCTAGGGTGATCAGGGGAATGAAGAGCCTGTTTTAGGAGTGAAGACTAAATGCTGAGCTTAGCTCGTTTAACCCAGGATTAGAGCAGGTATGACTGCAGTCTTTAAATACCAGGAAAGGAAAAATAATTTAAAGTAAAGGACAACACTGGCACAAGAAGAAACTCGGTAAACTGGCCAACAGTAATTTTAGGTAGGAAATCTGAAGTTTCTATGGCAACCAATGAGTAAAGAATACTTGAAGGCAAAAAGTTGTTAGTTTTAATAGAAAGTTTGACATGCCTATGACAGATAGTGTTCATGGTTGTCATAGCAAGGAACCGGACTCATCGGCTACCTCTGTGTTATGAATATAGCAGTGCCAGTCTTTGGCTCTGAGGCAGACCATCCTCCGTACTGGTAAACTCTCTCAACCTCCCGAGTTAGGGCGCTTGCATCCTTACTGCCTATGGGGAAGTGTCTGGGCTGGCGCTAACCCAGGGAACCACGTGGGAGAGTGCAGGCTGGCCTTGGGGACCGCACTGGCAATTCCACTGTGTGAAAGATTGAGCTCCGGTCCCTGTAGCGTGCCCAGTATTGTTTAATGTCTTACTGGTTCCAGAGATGTTTTTCCTTCCCTGTTCATTGTAAAGAGTTTAGAAAATTCCTAGTAGAATATGCTATAGACCTCCCTACTGAAATACTGATGGCACTGAGATTTTTGCCATTATTGTTCCTATTTCTGAAATGTAAATAAATTCTGCTTTATGTGGATATTTGAAAAAAAATAGTAAACCTGGGCAAAAAAAGTGTTCTTTTTTTACAATAGAAAATAACTCAATTAAACTTCATAAAGTAATTTGCTATTAGATCCTACTCTCAGGTCAAAAATCCCACAAAAAACTGGAAGATATGAGGAAAAATGGCACTTACTATTTGCTCTGTTGTTACTCTGTCTTTGTGCATGTGCTATTAACTACTCTTGGACAGAGGGTAGCAGATTAGACACTGTAGGAGGAGAAGATTACTATTTCTTACAGAAAGACATGAAGAATGCAGTGATTGCACTATTACAAATTTTGTATATTATGCAAAAACAAATGTAAGGATCTTTTCTGTGTTCTTGTAAAATAATCTTTTTGGTTTTGTAGATCTTACTGGAGGGTAGTAAGTTACAGGAGAGAATATGGGAGACCAGTTTACAGATGACGAAAGCACAGTGAGTACATTCCAGTGTTTTTTCTTTTATACCCCTTTTAATTATATAGCTGTTGCAACGAGATGACCAAAGTGGCAAAAGAACAATCAGAAATTTTCTGCAAATGACAATAGTAAAATGAAGCAACAGTTTCTTAGCAACAAACTGGAAAATATGCTAAATAATATTTTTTTTCTGCTGAGGTTTGTGTATGCTATGTTCCAAGCATTGTTCTGAAGTAGACTTTTGTGTGTGGTTCTTTTGATGATTAATGTTCTTACAGGTTTGCCTCAACATGGAGTTTTTCTGAAGAACTATTGTTCATGGAGACATTCTTACTTGGAGTACGAATGGAATAAAAAAAAAATCTTGTTTTGTAAGGCTAAGGCATTAGATGGAAAATTAAAGCTGCAACCTTTAAGGGTTTGGCGAACTGTGTTTTTTTTTTTTTTTAAAAAAAAAAAAAAAAGAGGCAAACCATTCCAGTCAGAGGTTGCTCATTTGGAAATGGTGAGCGACAGTTGATCCAGCTCTGGCCGTGTCTCAGTGGTGGTGAACAGACTGAAGAGAACTTCTGCACAGTTTAGGTGCTGAGTCCTGAGCAGAACTGTGATTACACAGCGCATAATCTACATAGTGTACATTATGAAAGCATATTCATTTTTTGTGGAATATTACATTAACAGAAAAAAGGGGAAAAGAAGAAGAAAATGTTTAACTTAATTTTGACCTTTATGGAAACTCTTCAGTAGTCTAAATTAAAAAAAAAAAAAAAAGAAAAAAAAGCCAAAAAACCCCCAAAAGAAAGCATTACTTTCAAGTTGACCCAAAATCTATTGCCTTCCCCCCCCAACATAATCCCATAATCCAGAAATATTCTGCTAAATTTTTAATCCTTTTTGGTTTGGCCATAGCATAAGAAATTCTGGCTTTTAATCTGGAGTGCACACATTTTGCCTGAACGCATTTCTTGGCATGTCCTTCTATATCCCCCAAACCAGTTCCTTCATATTCCAGCTGATTCAGGCATTGCAGTACATGCTGAGACTTCCTAAATTTTCAACTTCTCTGTGAATAATTTGATTTATAGGTTAATTCTTTGGGAACATGTAACGGGTAAAGTATGAATAAAATATGAACGCCGTAAGAAGAATGGGCGGGGAAGACGACCGGCCTGGCTGAACAGGGAGCTTTTGCTGGGACTCAGGAAGAAAAGGAAAGTTTACCGCTTGTGGAAGAAGGGGCAGGCAACTCAAGAAGAGTACAGGGATCTC
>NW_008795405.1:11507090-11510149 GCF_000699145.1 Aptenodytes forsteri
GGGGAGGTTTACATTGGACGTGAGGAAAAATTTCTTTCCTGAAAGAGTGGTTAAACATTGGAACAGGCTGCCCAGGGAAGTGATTGAGTCCCCATCCCTGGAAGTATTTAAAAGACGTGTAGATGAGGCGCTTAGGGACATGGTTTAGTGGGCATGGTGGTGTTGGGTCGACGGTTGGACTTGATGATCTTAGAGGTCTCTTCCAACCTTTATGATTCTATGAATCGCAACCCTTTTAGAGCAATTTCCAGAAGGCAGACACCTAAGTGCTGGGTAGCAAAGGAGAACTGTGCATCCGTGCAACATGACAAATCTCTTCACCCAAGAGTCCTTAGGTTGAGTCAGCGTACCTGAAGAATCCTTCAGCTACAAAGTCCTCCCATCTATTTTATCTTTTTTTGATCTTAGTCTGTATTGCATTTAGAGTTCATTGTTTGAGAACACATGAATAACACTATTTCTCTTCTTCATTAGGTATGAGTGCCATTTTCCCAGGTGCTCTGCAGTTGTCTCCATCAGTGAAGGATTATTTAAAATCAGCCCTGTTTTGGCTTCGCAAGCTTACAAAGCTCCTGTGTTAAAATGGAGGCTCCAATTCGCTCTGGATTTCACAAAAGCAGTATGAAATAGCTCTTTATTCTATTACAATAGCTATGACAAGGTTCGAATGAAGCTGAAAGTAGAGCTTTATTTGGGAGAAGAAAGTAGTGGAAAAGGGAGGAGCTGAAAGCAGCAGCAGTAGAAGGGAAGTCATGCGTGACACTGATCGCAGATGAGGATGACAGACCACTTGGGGAGAATATACCTGCAGATTTACTATCAGAGGGGGTTAATTTTTATATATGTGGTTTTGGAAGAAAATACGCAAGCTTTTTTTTTTTTCTGTGTGGCAAATGTGTGGGTCAAAAGGCGATACGTTGATACTGAATCTGGGCAAGCTAATTCCGTGATCTTCATTCTGGTCCAGTATTCAATTTACAGAAAAAATTAATCTTATTTTTATTCTGCTTTTCACATTTCCAGGATATTTGTAGATCTCTCTGACATATCTACTGATTTTAAAATTAATGGGAGTAATTCCTGCACAGCGTTTCCTGGACTGAGTTATAAGGACAGGTTTTTAAAGGCATTAAGGGAGCTGTTTACATGTTTATAAAAAACCCTCTTCTTCAGTGGCTTACAAAATTTATGTAAAACATAATATGATAAATCAGCCTAATTGTATATCTAAACTCCACATTCTTCAGCCTTTAAAACTGAGTTATGAAATACCTGATTTGAAAACTGCAATGAGTTACTAATTCAAGGCACACAAAAGAAAATGTTTTTGGTTTCATAAGATCTTTAAGATACACGGGAACTATTTGCAAGATGAAATAACCACAAATGGCTGTGAAAGAACTTGCAAAAGAATTTTCCTAGCTAATTGAGATTGGGATTTCAGTATGTTTTCCTAATACTTATCATTGGCAGAAGCCTGCATGTCAGGTTTCTGAATTTAAGAGAACATTTTATAAAACTCTTTTTTTTTTTTTCCCCCCTCATGGAGCTAGTTAGTTAACTACTCTGAGAGGACTTAGGTTCAGTTATAACTATCATAGTTGCTGTCTGATGATGTTCCCTGGTTAAAAGGAAAATGCAAAGGAGATGTTCAAAATAGCATTTCTCATTTTAATTAGTCATCATGCCTTGAAAACTCCAAATGGTTTTGGTTTTCTTTTACATAACAGTTTAATTATTTTTGTGTACTTTGGATTAGATTTTTCTGCTAGTAATTCTGTTGTACATTGAAATTAATGGAGATGCTTTAATTTTTTACTGTTTTGCTGGTTTAACTGACCACAGGATTTGGCCTAACTAGTACACAGAGAAGTAACAAAGGACTGTGTTTATTTTTTTTGCTAAATAAAAGCTGAGGTATTTACTGATCATAAAATAAAAGTCAGTCAAATTCTGGGCAATATACTACATAGTATTATCTAATCCTTACAATTTCTGGAATTATTTTTATCCTTTATCAACAAAACTTACTGCGTCATGTGGGCTTTTCACAGTAATAGCGAAACGTTGCACCCGCTCAAATAAGCCCTTATACAATATTTACGGGGTTTTTTTTTAACTCCTGGTGCGAGTGTGATTGTTTCGTTGTGTTCCATATAATCATTGCAAAGGCCACTGTCTTGAGGCCTGGAGAATTACTTAGCTCAGTAAATGCTAAGTGCAACTGTGTGTTGATTCTTGTCCTGCATGCATTTTGCATCACTAACCCACCCCAAAAGAAGCTGTCTTACTAAATTTTTTAAAAAGATAGCATTTTCCATGCTTATTTGTCCATCAATCAGGGACAAAAATGGCATACCTTTATTTTGAAATAAATACTCTCCCTTGTACCCCCAACGTAGTCTGTATTTGTGAGCCAGAACGAGAAATGCTACAGCATCCAAGGCGTATCAGGAAGAATATCCATATTGAAGTCTGCCCTATTGTAAGCATGAGCAGTGTGTAACCTGAGTCAAGGAAAAGGGCAGTAAAGGTGAAGAACAAGAAGTTACGAAGAGTGGAAGTGATGCCTTCGGTGTAGATTCACAATGCACTGCCAAGGATGTCAAAGGTTTTTCTTTGGGTTGGTTTTTTTGGTTTTTTTTTTTTTTTTAATCAATATAGAAGCTTTCATGGGGGGGGGAACCTGCTTTGGACTTTTCATTAAAATCAGCATGTTTATAGGTTTCTTCTGTGTAATTCTGCTATGAAATAGTTGTGACAGTGGGGCAGGACACTGGTGAGGTGTCCTAGGACAGCTGGAAAGGGATGTTACCCGAGCTGAGGGGACGGTAGCATTGGACGAGGAGCCCCGCGAGGGAGGCCGCAGCAGTGGAAGAGAAGCGTCAGGTGGGCTGTAGCCGTGGGAGGGACAGTCCATGGAGGCCGCAGCAGTGGAAGAAGAGTCCCGCGGGGGCCACAGCAGGCCAGGGGGAGCCCGGCGGGGCGGGCTGGGCTGCGTGAGGCGGCGGGCGCTGGGGTCAGGCCCTTCGGCGGGAGGCGGCTGGCAGCGGGGCCCC
>NW_008795405.1:11510923-11570265 GCF_000699145.1 Aptenodytes forsteri
CTCCTTCAGTGATGTGAGACTCGGGGAGAGCATCGGTTGCCAAAGGCTTTAGTTGTTACATGCATCCAATAATCTTCTTCTCCAAAATGGATTTTAGTCAGAGCAATTTATTTGGATACATAGAAGACCTGCAGGAGCTAACTATTATAGAGAGGCCAGTACGCAGGAGCCTGAAGGTATATACTTCAAAATAGAACGATGCTTTAAAATCCACTTGAAATTGTGTCTGTTTTATTTATGCACAGCTAACTGAATAGGCAGCTTATTTTTTATGGCACCAGGATACTAAAAATTGTTTTCAGTCATTTTGGAATAAACAATCTCGAATTCTATATAGCAGGGACTTAATATTTTCAGTATAAGAAATTTAAGCTGGAAAATACAGACTAGCTTAGGTCTTTAGATTAATTTATATGTGACTTGCTTATACTTTAAGTGATTAATAGTGATAGTGTCTGACATGGAACTGTACTTCTATTGCATCCCATCTTTTCCTGGCGAAAGATTTATTTGATTGAATTTGAAATGTTGGCTAGAGATTTCAAGGATTAGATTCAAATTACTCATGGAGCTATCCCTGGATGTGGGGAGGAAGGGGTTGTTTTACAAAGATTAAAATTAGGAAATAGTAAGGCATTGTAAACTCATAATCTCTATTTCACGCTTGACAGACACCAGAAGAAATAGAAAGATTGACAGTTGATGAAGAACTCAGTGATATTGAAAGGGCTGTTTATCTACTCAGGTATTTCCTAAAATATTACTGTGAAACATCGTGCTTACATATAGCTTTTTTAGTGCTTTACTCTTCACTCCTTTTATTTTCTTTCAGTAGTAGTTTTTTACTTTCTGCTACGTTAAACGCATAGACAAGATAAAAATAGGTACTGTAATTTTTTTTTAAAAATGCCTAGAATAGGATGTCTGTGTACATGTATAAACATTTCTTTTCTGAGATTCTAATATGGCCCTCACCAACACTGAGTTGGACTTCATCTTCTTTCCCCCTGCAGTTGATTTTCCAAGATTCCCTGAGTGTTAACATTAATAACACCAATCATTCAGTGACTTCATATTCACTCTAAGGCATGAGCAGTTACCACAGACTGATAACAGAGCTGTTTGAGCATACTGTATACCTCTGGGCTTTCAGAAAAGGAAACTTGAGAGATTAGTTTTATAGTCCTTAGGAAATACTGTAGAAGATACTATATTAATACTTCCCTGTGTTCTGGTTTTTACCTCCTTGTTCTTTAAAGTATTTATTTGCAGCTACTTGAATAACTTAAATTTCGATAGTTTAAAATACAGATCTTTCAACTACTGTGTAAGTCCTCTTTGAGAGTACAAATGTTCGGAGGGATTTTGATTTGAATATGCATTTTTAAACAATACCTAGTAATTGGAGAACCAGCTGCAGCTCCCTCTGCTTATTCTGCTATTTTAAGTGCTCTTCTAGTCTATGCCTGTCCTCAATGTTTAGAGTACATACTCTCAGTGCCTTGATTTTCTCTTTTTGGGGCGCGTGGCATTATTTTTAGGTAAGCATATTTGTCCACTGATACTACTTTTGATACCAAATTTTGTTGTTTTTTTTTTTAATGCTGAACTTTATTAAATAGTGGATTTTAAAACTTGCTTTTCTAATAGTTCCCGTAATCAAAGCAGTCTGTTGACTCTAGGGAAATTCAGAGGAAACAGTTTGCATGTGGTGCATATTATTGCAATGGATGCATATCAATTTTGGTTTTTACCTCACAGCAATCAGCATAGTTGACTCGTGGTTTTGTTGGTGTTTTTTTTTCTTTTTTCCCTGTGTGGCAGCAAATTTCTTTGCTCTTTTCCCCATTAAAGATCATGTTTCCAGCAATATGTCTTTACTGGATCATTGCCTTGTTAAAGGGTAAAAGGTTCCATTTAGTATCTTTCATCTTACTAATTGCTTTTCAACCTGGCCTTGAACTTCTCCTGACATCTTCATCTGCTTTCTCTCTACTTGAGCAGCTGTTCTGGGAACATAACATTGTTTTCCTTGTGATGAAGTTTTCATTTTTGGCTCTGCATTGTCCTCATTGCTGAAAGGTAGCTTCATCTCTGCTTGATAGGCTTTTCGTAAGGCAATCACTTGCTGTGATTGTCCAGGTGTGTTAATACAATAATCCAGTGGAAGCTTTTGCTGTTCAATAGTATATTGCATTCCCTGTACTGAGTGGAGTATAAGCAAACAGAGTTGAAAAACTGCCTGTAACACAGGTAGTATCCTTTATATAATGTACAAAGGTATGTACTTTTGGCTTATCTGGTGTTTTTTAATCTATAATAATACAATACCCCTGCCTGTTCCTGTTTGACAATAACGTCAGTCTGGTCTTTTCATGCCTCATTTTCTCACACAGATGCATTATTTCCTGTCCTTCAGTTTGTCCCTTATGTGGCACTCTCCTTGATGTTATCCAAAAAGACACTGCCTTTTCTGAAAATCCCACTGTAAAAATTGATTTGGTGAGATTGAAATGAGTTGTTAATGATGTCTGTGTCTTGTGCTCCAGTTGGAAAGGATGATGCTATCTCCATATACATTAAAAAAAAAAAGCAAGAACAATAATAGAAGGCGAATCTCTTATCTTAAATATCTACAAATAGTATCAAAATACTTAATGTTGTTTCAGTCTTATATTGTCACTTATTTATGTAACCCTAATCTGCAAGTTGGAGATTTTTAATTTACTGAGGAGGATATCTTTAGCGTTGCTTGTACAGTACAATGGAGCTGACTAATACTGAGTGAAACCTTTGTATGATACAGCAAAGCTAATGTTTAGTAATTATTTTCTGTGAGAGTCCAAAAAGAGTCCTCACATTTTAATGGCTTTCATTCTGAACAAAAAAGCCCAAACACTTTCTTCTCTTTTTGCATTCTCCTTTCCCTCCAAAACCTGCCCCCAACTTCTCCTCCCCACCCTTGAACTTGGATACTCTGGTCTGTTTATATGTGGAGTTGTTGTATATTTAGTAGATACTTGCTTTTTCTAGATTTCTGCTTCTGAAGTCTTTACTATTGTAGTCTGAAAACACGTACATTGACATCCTAGTTGGAGAGAATAGTACAGCCTTCTACTGTCTGACTTTTTGTGCCTGAATAGTGTTTTTTGTTTGTTTTGTTTTGGGGTTTTTTTCTTTTTTTTCTGTGACTGATTCTTGCTATACTGTCTATATGAGGAGGTATTAATTTCCCAACTCTCATCAGTTTCATCAGTTCATTCTTTTTTCCTCTTGTATTACTTCTTATTTGCCAGTAATACCATGGGATTTCTGGCATGCTCTTTTACTTCTTGGTATTGTAAAGTTATTGGTTTTGCTCATCTAGTATGTATTCGTATCCATCTGATGATTATTTTGCATTTCTGCAATGTCTTGTCTGTCTGTATCTAGTCATGATGTATTGTCACAGGTTTTGTAAATTTCTGTTCACTGTCTTCTCATAAGTATGACACAAATATGTCTACAAATGTTCTTAGCACATGGCGAGTACATTGACACATTAATCCTGTTTGAAACCTCACTTTCACAGGAATGTGGCTTCATTTTAGTTGCTTTTCTATTGTTACCTATCATAGTTTGGTTTTACATTCTAAAGTGCTAATTGTAATTTTGATAATCCTAACAAGTTTTTTTATATATATATTTAATTATTATTTTTAGGGGATGACTTTGCTTTCAGTATCCCCTTTTCTGCCAGTAGTATTCTTCAGATAACTATGTAATGAGGTAGATTGACAAGATGATCTAGCTAAGGCTGATCATTTTCAGTCAGATTAGTTCTCAGCTAAATCAACTCCTTGATTTGGCTCATCATGTGGATATAGAAACAGTAGTGCAAGCAAAAGGAAAGGACTCAGTAGCTCTCCTGGTGGCCAGAGTCGCTTTAATATGACATAAGCATGGGTGAACTTCAGCTTTCGATCATTGTTGCCCGGAGTACTCAGTTTTAATTAGATAACATTCTGCAATTAGAGTGAGCAAGTTCTAATTTAATAAGAATGCAGTAGCAAATTGGACTGTCATTTGTCGTAATCTCAATTAACCTCGATTCTGGTTGAAGAACTGGCTTTCTTAGACCAGATTGTCAGGGATGTTTATGAACTTGCCATGGAAGTCAAATGGATTCAGGTACCTAAAGAGGGAGAGGTATCTGAGTGTCTAGGATCTATGTTTTAGAGCTTCGGCCCGAGTGCTTGGGGGTTTCTGGAGGGTCTAACTGGAATCACTGAAGAGTTGTATTCTGACTGTATTTTGGATGTTGCTGGCCCAACAGAATAACAAGGAGAGCAAAATAGCTATGTGCATCTCAACCATGTCGGTGTCAAGATTGATGGCTTATTGTAAAACCATCAACAGATTAAGACAAGCTGCCAGACTTTGCACTGAGGCAACTGAATAGTTTGCATTCCACTTCAGGGCATCGTGACCTCTACCAGGACAGTGGCAATAAGCAGCTCAGGGACAGTAATTTTTATTCCTGCTATGGACTCTTGCCAGTAGTCTTAGTTTCCATATTTGCTGATGTTTGATGTTATTACGTATTTTTATTTGTCTTACTGTAGCTCACCCTTTTATGGCATGCAGCCGATAGCAAAATACATATTCTTTGCCTGATGTGGATCTGGTTTGGATACAAGGATGCTTACTGGCATGCACACTGTAGCGTGGTTTGTTTTCTGAGGACTTTTCTGATAGACTTCCTTAGGGGTTTTACATTGTTGTGTGTACTGTATTATTTTGTATTCAGCTACTCTTTGTTTATTTGTGCCTGCTTAGTGTTAAAGCTTCCAGGCCTTGACGTTTCTGTCATACTCAAAATAACAGGGTAGTAATGAGTTACCAAGGTGGAAGATTGAATTATTCACCCTTTTGGGAACATACTGTACTTTGGTTTTGGAGTGATCCTATCAGTTTAGGAAACAACAAAACCCCCCTACAAAACATTTAGCACAGTTTTTGAAGACACAATAGATACTTTATCTAGATTGGAAAGAATTCAATGCCTGTAAACTTAGCATGTCTTAAAAAAAAGAAAAAGTTGTACTTTATTGTAGCCATCTTTGATTAGCTAGAGTATTCTCAAATACTAAACAGCTTTTTATACAGTATATGCTGTTAATTGTGAGTGTCAAAACCACTACTATTTAAAAGATTTTTTTTTTAAATTTTTTATTTTCCTTTTAGTTTTTTAGTCTTCATCATGTTTTGGAGATTTTCTTTTCTCTGTAGGTGCAGGTTACTCACCTTTGAATTTAAATGAAAGCTTTCATTTAAATGTAACTTCAGGAGCTGATTTTCTAATATAAACATTGTGTCAAATTTTTTTTTGTTACATAATTTTTTTTTTGTTGAGAACTGGCTACTCTATTCTGATTATATAGCTTCTGAATTTATGATCCTGATGCATACATAGTATACTGCAAGATCCAGCTGTCATGCTAAGCACGTTGGAAAATAATTCTTCCAACTATACTGGCAAGCTGTAAATACTAACATAAAAAGTATTTCTTCAGTCTTTTTTTTTTTTTTTTCCTGGGCATAAATTTAATAGTGTCTTTTATTTTTTAAATTACAAATTAAATTTTATAAAAGTTTCATTCCTGATTCACTTAGTTGAATGGATTAGTTGCTTGACCTTGACTTTGTTATGCAAATAAATTAATGTATATGAAATTGATTCTTTCACGTTAAAGTGAAAGGTGTACCTGTAGTCTTCAGAAATGATGCTGTCACATACTTTTACTAAAATTTAGATGTGTGCAAATACTTCTGTTGATCATAATTGTTGAGTTGAAACTATAATAGCTGAGGAACCAGCTGTAAATATACAGAGCAGAGTTAATATCATGCTCTGAGAAACCTCAGAAAAAAAAAAAAGAGAGAAAAATCTTCCTTTCCATTTTCTTTCTCAGGCCACGGTCAGTGCAGGAAGATGGCAGTGCCAGTCCTCTCCCTGTTCTAGCGTTTGTGCTACGTTTGCCCTTGTGCCTGCATAGCACATTGGGGAATTTATCTGAGGCAAACCATGAAAATAACAGATAGTTTTAAAACCGATCAACTATGTGATCCAGGACTTTGTGCACCTGAGAAGCCCTGTGCCAGCACAAGAGAAGTGTGCAGCAGCATGGGAGCAGGGCTTGGGAGTGGGTCAGATGGCTTTCAGACTTAGCATTACGTTTGACTGGCTTTTGGTATTCATGAAGCTAAGGTTTCCTGGTGTATAGTTTCACAGTCAAATTAAGCTGAATGAAGCTCTTCCTGTATCAGAAAGAGTAGCTCTTCTCTCCTTTCCTTATGTGACTGCGTGTTTCTGATATGTTTTGTGCACCAGCACTAATGCTATTGCAGCCACGCAGTCTCGGTCAGATTAGGGAATTGATACTAATTCTAACAAATTTTTCAGGTACTTGCTTCCAACAAAATGTGCAACTGCATGACTGCTTGTGCTACTATAAGTGGGAGCATGAGCAGAGAAGATGTCATAGCTGGTAGATCGCGCCCTCATCAATAGCAGAACAGATTTAGTTGAGGTTACGCTAATCTTGAATCTATACTTTGAATCTGTGAAGTCAAGTACTGGTTGAAATGAGAGAGTATGAACTATCAGCTGTAGTGTATTTAATGAGCCCTTTGACATTAAATGGACTTCTGGAAGTCTACATGAGAGCTGCAGTGAGTGACATCAGTGGTCGCTCTTCTGTATGCATTGTCAAATTCTCCTCTGGAGATGTCAATTATATTTATGTTTCAGAGCATCTTTATGCATGACATAGTAAGGAGAAACTAGGTAGCTGTGTGGATGCCTTTTTTAATAGTAAACACAGTTGAAAGCACTGTGGATTTTCGTAACTTCTAAAAATTGTTCTGTTGCCCTGGGAAAATGTTATCATGCTCTCCTAGAAAAGATCTACATAGGAATATCCAGCTAAATATTTACAATGTTTCTTTCTACATGACAAATCCCATACAGGAATAGAATGTTGCCCAGTAGGAGACTGAGTTTGTTTTGTTTTTATTTAGATGAGCACTGGCATTTAAGAAATAACTAACAGCTGCACAGTTCATTTTGAGATGGCACATAATTAATGTGTAAGTATAATAATTCTCCTTTATATCACCTTCCTTAGAAAGCTCCAAGTGTTTATAACAACATTTTGTACTTGTAAGGAGCTTTTATCCTCATGCTTGCTCAATGTTACTAATTTATGTTTGTATACTTTGCCTGATTTGGCAAGAGATAATAGCGTTGCACTAGTGTATGTCATGACCTGGAGATGCATCCAATGGAAACTGCTTGAGGATGTAGATGGGGAAAATGTAATGTTTTGTGTTAGAATATATCAAAGGTACAAACTCCTCAAAGAATAGGTCAAGTTGTCCATTTATGGCAGGTCTGAGAACACTTTCACACGATGGTGCCCTGTAATATAATGACTGTCATATGCTAGTGACTGAAACAAGTATCTAGCGGATTTTCTTGCAAACTCCTGGTGTTTTGAGGACTACTTTGTTGTAGGCATAGGGAGCCCTTCACATGTCATGGTGTGGTGCTTCCATGGCCCTGCACTCTGACTCTATTTCATTTGTTGCTGACAGAGAGAAGAAGTAGCAGTTAGTACTGGTCCAGCTACTCTTCCCCTAAAAGCATTAGTAGACATTGCAGTTTCGTGAATCTCAGGATAGTAGCATGCACCATTACCCGTCCCAAAAATCTGAGTACTCTGAGACTCTTCAGAATAATGATTCTTAGTGCTGATACACCACATTATTTTTACATTCAGAGGTCTTTCAGATGCTCCTCTGAATCTCCACAAAGCGAGGCAGATAACACTCCATTATGTATTGGTTCACATTGCTGCACTTTGTAAACTTTGTGCGAAGGAAAGTTGTTTTACTGAGGTGAAATTCTGATTATAATTTAAGGACTTCAGGAACTAGGACTGCAGGCTTGGGCCTGTGTCTGTGCCTCAGCACATATGCTATGACAGGAATAATTTGGAATGAGACAAGAAATAGCTTTATTGAGATTGAATATTAATCCTGTTCTCTGGGATATACTTGTAGAACTGTTTTATTTAGCTATTTTTAGAGTTAACTTTAGTAATATTAATGTTTTTGTCTTTGTTCCACCAGCTGGTAGTCTAAATGCCAACACTGTGGTAAAGTTACACTGCATCTTTGTCAAGCCTCAGAGCCTGAAGCTCTATGTCACAGGAAAGAAACCAGGATTATTTCATCACTTAAACAGAAATTTTTACACTAGGAAAACAGAATGGGAATGTAGGACAGTTCTTGAGACTAAGCAATTCAAGGAGATCTCCATTATTCTTTAAGAGGTTCTCCTACTTTGGTAGGGGCATCTTATTTAATCTCTCAGGGGCAGCTTTTTGTATAAGAAAAGTTCTCTTTAGGTCTTGAAGACAAACTGAAGAGGAAATTGGAAGTGATTTCTGTAGTAGAGGATTTCTATTGACATAGTCTGGCAAAACCCATATTACAGCTAAAGAACCAACTGTTTAAATTACACACAATTATAGGACTCTGTGCCTCAAAAAGAAGGTCACTTCAGACTCCAAAACTGATGCCACAAGTGGCATCTCTAGCCAAAGACAGAGTTATGCCCTCAGGGAAAGATTTTTAAAGATAGGCTAGTGATGCAGAAGTAGCAAGAATCTTTTCACTTGAACACGATAGTGATGGGAATGCTACGTAACTGAATTGTTCTCGAAACTCACACTTTGAGAATTAACATGTCACTGGCATTCTTACATCTTGATTCCCCCCTCCCCGATGTATAATTACCTTCCTAGATCAGGTTGTGTATGGGTCTTTCCAGTCTGAACAGTAACAGTATCCTTTACAGGCTTTGAAAATAGGGGTTCTCTAACTCTTATGCCTCAGTCTGTTAAAACTAGTTTTATATGGCTATCACATTCACTATAGTTCTTGCAGTCGCTCCTCTCTCCATGAATAACCTTGCTGGTCTCATGGAGACACTTTTTGGCAAGATGGAGTCTTTCCCATTGAATGTTAATTCCCTATAGCCTATAAGATGAACACCCCTGTCCACGGAAGAAAAATGTCTTTCTGCTTTATGAGTCATAATAAAACAGAATGAGAAAAGAGACAGAACCACTTGGAAACTTCTGCTAGATCTCTTAGATACATCTGTCTGAGGCATACTGTATTGCCTCTGGCTGATACTTTTATACAAGCAGGAAAATGTACTAGATATTTCATATCCATGTTATTATTTGAATGGACTCTTGATGATGCAGGTATTCTTATTTAAATTCTACCTTTTATCTGCTTTTGTATTCAAATAAATGTTTGTGCATGTTTCTTTTTGCAAAGCATTACCCTACGAGGGGTTAATGATAAGGAATAAAAATATCAGGCTCTGGATATGTTCCTCTGTATCTTGGTAGCGGTTGTTTCAGGAGCAGTTTTCTTTATTCCATGTTGTTGCGTGGCTGTGGGTTCTGAGAATGTGTACAACTCTCATGTGCAGATTAGCTGAGTCATTCCTTGTCAGTCGTATCAATTCCCAGCAGGACCGAGGGGAATTGCTATGCTTTCTTGAACTTGTTAACTATTGTTGGAAATGTCTTGCCCATCTACCCCTTACATACTAATGGATTTTAGATACCTACCCCTTTCCTAATAGACTCTACGGATAGACAATACTTTTTAGTCATTGTATAATTCCAAAATTACACACTTTGTTTACAGAAACATGCTACAGTGTGATTTTTAGTCCCAGTGTTTCTCTGTAATTCCTACTTCCCTGTTCTTCCACTGTTCTTAAATTTACTATAGCATAAGAAAGTCAGATTCAGGCTGTTTGTAAGCAGGGATAGATGAACTGATATGAATGAAATTCCATCATTTTAAGTGTGTATGAATCTAAGCTGAGTATAGTAACTAGGGGTCTTGTTTTATTGACTTTATCTACTTAGTCAGGGAGGTATTTGTAGGTCTGCAGACATTTTTTTTAACCTTACGTTTTCTGTAAGATTATGTAAAGGTGACCCACATCACCAAATAACGTATAATGATGAAGAAAGACTGAAGCCTCAAAGAGCATAGTCTTACATTCTTTCTAATGGGGGGGGGGAGGGGGGAAGTTATTTATCCATTCTTCTTGTCCTTATCCATTTTTCAATAATCATCCAGTTTTAAGAGAATTCTTCTGGCTTTGCAGAGATCAATACAGACACTTTTTCCTCAGGCATTTTTCTCATAGGTTTTTAAAGTTAAATATTCCACTTGATTGTGAAAAAAAACCCATAGGATTTTTTTTTTCTTTCCCCAGTGTATCTTAAATCAGAATGAGATAATTTGGTTTTATTTTTTTTAAACGGCAATGCACTGTAACTTTGAATAAAATTGCAAAAGTTGCCACAGGGTTTTCTGTGGCAGTCCAGGAGTAGGGGGAAGGGTATAAGCAGAAAGTCTTGGAGCCCCTGGGTTTTTGCTTATGAGAATACCTTTGTGTACAAATTGTCAGTTATGCCCCTAGTAAAAAGCTTTGAGTCCACATTTCTTGAAGTAAAAACAGTGAATTAATTTGGGTAGGTATCAATTAGCTCCCCACCCCCCCGGCTGTTGTTGAACAAAACCAACAACATTAAGCACTGGAGCCATCAGTTTATGCTAAGATTAAATACAAATTGTTCAAAGCTGCCTGTCTAACTCCAACACACTTCTTTTTACTAGTTGGAGAAGAGCAAGAAAGTTGGACTCAAGCTGGGTCAAAGCATTGATAAGTCAATTGATATAAACAGAGCTGCACAGTAGGAGAAGCTCTGTTGCACTCAGTAATACCAATACATTTTGCTTGCAAGGGGTTATGTCTGCAAAATGGGATGATTTACTGTTTACCTGTGCTGCATGAGAAGTGCAGCTGACCAGCTTGTGGTCTGACTTTTCAAAGTAGTATATACTCTCTCTTCATTTCTTTTTCTTTTTTTCTTGTTTTTTTCCCCCTAGTGAAAAGGCTTGGTAACTCCCGTTACCAAGAGTATATTGAGAAGGCTAGACTAGGGACAGCAAAGAAATGCTTTAAAAATGCTAACTGTGTTTTTGTTGTCAATATGAATTGATTGTATTGTCTCTGACAGAATAAACATGTGTAAAAGAGAAATGTGAAGGGCATCTGCTTTAATATACATATTTACATGGTATTATTACTTACATTGTTGTGCAGACCTAGTGATCAAAATGCTGGCTTTAAAGGGAGAAACAGAAAAGATGCCATTTTCACTGCTGAAATTGTAACGGAGCTTTTTGAGGAGGAGGATTTATGTCCATATTAAATAGCAAAACATGAGTCACAGCCTCATTGCTGCTTGCACCAAAATTCTTCTTTTATAAACAGTTAATCTCCTTTATATAATTTCATTTAAAAGCTCAGGATTAGGATACCTATTTTTCTGCCATTTTGGGAGCTAGAAGTTATTTAGGGTATAGTCTTCAGGGCAAGATTTATTTTTATTTTTGCTTTTTACAACTGCATCAAGTACTAACCACGAAATCAATGGAGAAAAGAATGACGACTACTTAAAATTAACCTGCTTCTTTAGTACAGGTTTTAACCCAAGAGTATGTCTGTTTCCTCTTATTCTTATCACCATGTAAGGCCAACTGTAAGTGCATTTTTAAGGGTTACTTGTAACTTCTTTTGAACCTTGCATGCCTGTTGTATTATACACAAAAAAAATACTTGCACCATGAGTTTGTAATAAATGATTAGGTGCATACTGGTATGGAAAAATCACCTCTTACGGGCAGTTCAATACACTTGTGCTTTGATCACTTAAACTGTCCCACCTATTTGAAAGCGAAGTGTCAGAGAGTAGACAGATCAATAAATACCTATTTGAAAGTGAAGTGTCAGAGAGTAGACAGATCAATAAAAGTAATATCCAGATCTTTGTATCTTATTTATTGCCAATTCTGAAGGCTTTAAGTACTTACTTTTCCAGTGCCTCATCTTACTTCTTGATTAAATGGAGAGGATGATTTATTTTTTTTAAATGAAAATTGGGAAGTGGCAGCTTTTGGATCTATTGTGTATAATGCCTCACACCTAGAAGACCCACGAGTTGAAGAAGATTCTAAGTAGATTTTAGTACTTGTTAGGTCATTTGAGGTGTTTGTGACTCACTTTGCATGCTTTTTGGTGAAGGATGCAAGTACTAGGTATTTTTTTTTTTTATTCTACTGCTCCCCCTTTTTGAGTCCAACATACAGAAGACTGATTTTATTTTTCCCCAAATGCTATTCCTTCCCTTGTAAGTGCATACCTCTTATTTTCCTTTTCTTTGCCATCATCCCTGTGACTGAGGGTTTGCCTTAAGCTCATTATCTTCAGGAACTACACACTGAATACCAGTTGAGATGGTTTGTGTGACACCTGTAAAGACTATGTTGGCCCTGCGGTACTTGTACAGAACTTTGGAGTCCTGGATGCGCTGAAATAACATTGATATTCTAAGCACTGTGTGCTGTTTTTAAGGTAAATTCTAGCTGTAGATATCCATTTGCATGGATGCCATATCAGATACCTAATAAAAGTATTATTCATGAAAATAATACATTGTGTTAATATTCCACAATGAGTTTAGACTAAAAATTTACTGTCCCACACCTTTTAGTGATCAGTTAATTCTGTTCATTTTCGGTAACAAACAAACCGAAGGCGGGGGGGAAAGCGGTGTGCAAATGGTATTGTAGCAATGGTTGCCTTTTACTGTAATTTTTCTTTTTCCATGTTACTTTTGCTTCCATAGAAGGATATTGATACTAACATAGTAAATAGATAAGCCAGATATTCTGGTGGTTAACATTGGTATGCTGTGAAGGATCTATGCAGTTAAGCATATTTGACACGCATTCAAAGGAAAGAGATTCTTTTCTTCCAGAGATGATTCTGAACTAATTTTAGTAAATGTGGGTGGAATCACTGGTAAATGCTTTATTTATTCTTTCCATTGCAGAATGTCAAACTCTTTTTGGGATAATTGTACCATTAGAAATAAGTTAAAATATGAGTATGTGAGGAAAAAATAGTCTAACAAAAGGCTGTTTAAGATCATTGTAGTGATTTTGAAGGTAGGGAATGTTATGCGGATTATAATTACCTAAACCTGGTTGGCTAGGCAGGAGGATTCTGATGGTATGCTTATAATGATTTTAACAAGAATGTAAATACAGATGAATTATCTGTATATATATTACACTCATTTTTATCTACTGTTTGAAATTATTCTGCCAGAGAGCTGGAAATTTGCAAGACTTGTGTCATCACTTCAATTTGTTTATTATGTTAATTGTATTATCTAGTTTGATTATCTGTCCACTCCAAACTGTATGCCATCAATGGAACAAATCTCATGTATTTCTGAGAGACATGACTCACTCTTTCTTCATTTTAATTAAGTAGCTGAATTTCATCCTACTTTCCAAAGTGAACATGAATCAAGTAAAGCATTTTTGTGTTTGACAGGACGTGAATCAGCAACAGCTTGGAACTGAAGTAATTTTTAGTTATTTGCATGTTTACCTCAGAAAGCCGCCTTTGATCTATGGTTGCTTCTGATGGATGAGAAAACAACACTAGAGTTAGCTGCTTGACATTGTATTGCATGTAACTGACCTTGATGCATTTAACTGCATCAGTCTGAAGTAAATGTCCAATACTACTTGAAAATATTTGAATAATGAACAGAAGGCGAACAAGCAAGGCTTTCCACTTCTGAGCTGTCTAAAAGTTAGCTTATATGAGGAGTAAGTTCACAGTTTTGTGTTCATTTTCTAATTATTTTTTTCTTTTGAGTCACCAGGCCCTTTGAGTATGACAGCAATAATTTGGTAGAAATTTAGTGTTAACTGTTTGAAGTCATTCTGAGGGCACAGTCAGATTTCCTTGGTTGGGAAAAAAGAACTGCTTCTACAGCTAACGCTTCAAAAGAGTTTATAAAATTTCAGATATATTTTTCAGTGCTCACAATTTCACTCCCATATTTTTCAAATTGAAACATGAGTTCAGTTTTTATTATTATATGTCTATCTACTTACAATATCTCTATAGATATATTTCTCTTGCATATGGGGGAAAATGCTGTGAGCAATAGCTTCAAACCCTTGGGTTCAGTCTCTTTACCCTTTTTTATTTTTCTTTTCCTTGTGGCTTTTCACTTATTCACTGTACTCATACACTGTCTTTTCATTCATTCTGTACTCAGCGTTCTTTACAATGTCTCTACTGGTCTTTTACATTTGCATTTTCTTTTGATCCAGTCCGTGTGATTTTGAAAATGGATGGTCAACTCATATACAAAGTATGTTTTATATACCATTTTTCTGTGTTACAGTGGTTGATGCAGCAACTTAGATTTTGTTGTTCTGGATCTTACAAGCCTATTCTAAAAAGTTTGAATTTTTTTGGAAGATGGCTCAAAAGTCCTACTTGTACTTTAGGTCTTAGAAGGTTATGGTTGTTTCAGGCTTTTACAATGGTCTTCAATATAAAACAAAACTTGTTTATACAGAAAAGGCTTTTTAATGAAGCAATGCAGATGTAGACAAATAGAGCAGTAACGGTTTTTTTCCTAACCTTTGATGTGCTTTTCCTAATGGTATGCAGAGGAATTTCTAATGGAATTAGTATAGCATAGTTTGGTTTTAAATGATTGAAGATACTCATAGCAAGGGTTGAGGTGGAGGGAAGTGATATCTTCTGTTAGAACAGTCAATAAATCTTGAAAAAACAGACAACTTTTTAACTCTGCGAGTCCATTTTCTAAAGGAGAAGTTGAAATGTACGGATACTGCTTTCTGGATCAAGAACCTTTAAATATTTCTCAGAAGATTCACATCAATTTCCACAACTATTAGATTAGAGTTGCTATGAAAAAAAATATGGAATTGATACAAGATGGAATATGTTATGGTCAGAAAGGATGAGAATGCATGATAGAAAGGCACACAGATAAGTAATAAAGTGGGAGCTTTTGGATCTATTGTGTATAAGACCCATGAGTTGAAGAAGACTCTAAGGAGATTTTAGTACTTGTTAGGTCATTTGAAGTGTTCATCTCTTTCATGCCACAAATAGCTACCTCTCTGGATGAAATATACTGATACAAAAAAAGAAGACTGGAGAATGAAAAGAGATCCTGTGTCTAAATTAGACTATAAGATAAATTTAGGTCAGCAGAAGTAATTTACCCTTCTAGAATTTGGTTGTTAGCATCGATTTTTTTTTCTCACTTTCTGTGTAGAAAAATTACAGGCCTTGTACTTTTTCAGAAGATTTCTTACATCATATCGTATGCATGCTGTGAAATGACAAATCTTGTTGCAAGTGAAAATTATAAATTCTGAGTCAGCGAATGAGGACTGGGCAGAGGGAAAAATAATATCAGCTACTGGCTCATTTTTGTTATATTACCTATGAATGGGAAATTGCATTATCTTGATCTTGGAGTGAAAAGACTGGGTTTACTTTTCAAATTTAGATTCAAAATAAAAAACACCAAGATGAATTCTACCCAGAGACCATACAAAATGCAATATGTGTTATAAGTCATCTAAGGAAGAGGAAACACTTACCTTCTAGGAGATAGTAACGTTGATACTAGGGTAATATTTGAGAGGAAAAATGTGTTCCTTTGAGGCGCTTTTTATATTGGAACTTGTCTTAAAATTCAAGGGAGAAGAGCTTAATGTTTCGTCATAGTAATTAGTGTCTAAACTCACAGAAACTGATGATATTAGGAAGAATGAAGTTATTGTGTCATTATAGTACATTTATTTTGGCTCAAGAACAGAAAGGAGTATTTGTATGAATTAGAAATCCTTTCTCTCTTTGACAGCTGTTCAGCAAGCAAACAGAAATAAGAAACTTCAGTTGACCAAACTGATCCTGGTAAACAAGGTTACTATGAATACAAAACTACTGTGCAGCTGAATCTGGGTTTTCCATTCTTACTTTAATTGCACTAGAAGTTTCATGTGTAGTGGTGCATGTTCAGATGTGTACTAAGATCAGATTAATTTCTTCTTTTTTTAACATATAGATCATGTAGATTTTATTCAGATGTGCTGTAAAATGACCATGGGCACATATATCTGAAGTAGATGATCAGGATGAGAAAGTGGTTTTGAAAATGAGATTTTAATAGAAAAGGGTTACAATGTCAATTGCAAGGAGATGTTCATACCGTGATATTATCAGGACTTCTGAGTTCTTGAAAATTAATATTAATCAGCTGTTACATTTTCAGATTCATTTTATTCTATCTTATTTTCAGCAAAATTATAGAACCCTGAAAATAGAGTTTCTTCTCTTTATTTGCTCTGGCTAGACAGGTAACAGAGGGAGGGAGGGAAGGGTTAAAGGACAAAGCTGCTTAATTCTTCTTTGGCCCCATCACAGTTTTGGACTTAGTTACAGTCTGGTTTATATCCCTATTCTAGAATCTTGCATATTATCATAGATTTCATACATATGAAGGCTTGCATACATAAATGTTATAGTGTATTAGTACATACAGAAAAAGGCCATTGGCTTCTAGGACAATTTAAATGAGTTTTGAGGTTGTTACATATGGTGCCCAGCTAACGGTGGTCTTCAAAAGGTGTTCTGACAGTGAAGAAAGCACAGCATACAGCTTAGGAGCCCCGATATCATATTTTAATACGTAAGATTGGGTTATAATATATAAAATAGTTCATATGATACACAGATCTGTAATTATATATATGTGTGTGTCTAAATGAGTACTGTTTTTTAAATTCTTGTACTAGCTTTTTTTTGAGAAGGAAGCTTCTTTTTTTTTTTTTTGGCGGTTACTGTACAATGCCAGAAATGTAAGCAGTTTGATACATCAGGTATGTGATTTTAAAAATATATCCCAAATATCTCGTGTATCTTTACAGTTTCAAATCCCAGGGCAAATTATCAGATAAAACATCATTTTGATTCCAGATACTTTTATTTGTCACTTGCAACATGGCAGAGGATAATATACAAACAATTTTCTACAGCACTTATGGTCTATAAAATCTCACTTGTAATATATAGTTTCAAGACTGTGTTAATATTTGTACAGCTCATGCTTCTCAGCCTTTGTTCAACTGAGGCTCTTAAAGGAAGTTATTTTGATGAAATGGCAGATCCTTCCATGGGTCTGGGTCTGTTTATAATAGACTTATTACAATATATGTCAAATAGATGTTCAGACACTCCTGTTATATAATTTATGTTTACAGAACTATACTTAAAATGTAAGCATACATAACATGAAATAAAAGGAAAGTTACTGCTTTACACCGATGTTAAGAAAGGATTGTACTTCTACAGAAAATACCAGATTGTATTTTATCAAAGGAGTATTCGAGTATTCACCTTGAAATAAAATGAAAATTAGTCTTAAAATCACTCATCAATATTTGTGATTTCAAGACATTTTTCTACTTTCTAGAATTTTTTCCCCTTTTTGTTACCAAAAACCTGAAATTATACAATCAAAAACAAAATTAAAAAATAAAACTTGTAAAAGTGTTAGTTTTTACTTAGCGAGAGTAGTACGTAGAAAGCAGTTTAATAAATTTTAAGGCTGTCTCCCCATCTGCATAGGAAAGACTGCTATACAAAAATCTTCACAATAAAAGTAAAGAAGATTCTCTAAGGAAGTCTTATGGGCCAAGCACTTTTATGTTATTGACAGAAATATTTATCTGGATTTCTAGTTTGCCTTGGCAACCAGTATATTGTACAGGAGAACAGAAATCCTGCAAGGAGAATTGATACTGAATCATTCTGAATAGGCTAAATCCTGTCAGATACTGAGCTTTTATACAAATAGGAAATTAAGTTTAGGATTTACGAATCACAGTCATAGAATAGTTTATGTGGTTGGGGACCTCTGGAGGTCGTTTGGTCCGATGCCCTGCTCAAAGCAAGGTCAACTGCCAAGTTGTACTGTAATTTGGTGTTAGATCAGGTTGCTCAAGACATTGTCCAGATGAGTTTTGAATGTCTCCAAGGATCCCCCAACCTCTGGGCACCCTGTTCCAATGTTTGACAAGGTTCTTTGTGAATTTCTTTTTCCTAATACCTAATTAGTTATTGAATACTTTATTCATTTTTTTTATCATGTTATTCTAGTCCCTCACTCATTGAAGTTGGTAAATTTTTACTTCTGTTTTCAAGAAATGCAGATTTAGGCCAACACAAAGCATTTTGGAGTCTTGCACTGAAAACAGTGTCACTTATGGGGTGTTAACACTGTAATCCCCTGCAGCCATCCATCAGAACTTCTAGCTTTGTAAAACTAAGTTATGCAAAGCACAGACTTCAGTGGTTGATTCAACAATGACTGTTTAGCAAATAATTTTTGCTGAACTGATACAGTTAGCCACAGTGTTAAAGAAAAGTCAGTTCATAAACAGTGCTTTAGTTAGGGCTTGGGCAAACATTGTACCTCAGTCGTCTTTACAATGCTGTATTCTGCTCCTGTCATCGTGTTTTGCAGGCTAGTGCAAATGAAGGACAGAGAGATGTAAATCTATATTCTCTTTTTCAAACTCCTTTGTGGTAATATTCTCTTGGGGAACATTCAGTGACTAATCTTCTTTCTTCATGCTGTAGAAGGAGCTGTAGTCCTTCATTCCCTTTCCAGATACAAATGTTCCTAATTGAGTTCCCAGGGACTTTTTAAACTTTTTTGTTCTTATTTTGCAGAATCTTTTTTTAAAAATGCTTTAAAAATTAAACTCAAATTGAATTTTTAAGCATCCATTTTAAGTAGTTAGTTATTTTAAATGTAAGAAATCTTATTGTCTGCCCTGAGCTTTCTGAAAGTTTGCGAACCTGGAAACACCTATCCTGAATATAATCATAGAATCATAGTATAGTTTTGGTGGGAAGGGACCTCTGGAGATCATCTAGTCCACCTCCCTGCTCAAAGCAGTGTCAATTAGAACAGTATGTTCAAGGTCTTGTCCTGAACTCAGGATTTTGAATCCTAAGGATGGAGACTCTACCACCTGTCTGGGCAACTCGTTCCAATGTTTGAGCACTCTGACATAGCAGAACTTTTTTTTAAGGTTTAAGTGCAATTTTCTGTGTATTGAATTTGTCCCCATTGCCTCTCGTCCTGTCACTGGGCATCACTGGGAAGAATCTGCCTCAGTTTTCTTTTTATACGTATTAAATAAGGACCCTGAGCCTTCTCTTCTCGAGACTAAAAATCCCTGTTGTCTAAGCTTCTGCTCAAATATTGGATGCTGTAATCCCTTAATAATTTTAGTGGCCCATTGGTGGACTCACCTGTCTATGAGTTTCTTGTGCTGAATGGAGAAGAATAATTGCCTCCCTTGAGCCGCTGGTGATGCTCTTCCTAGTGCTGCCCAGGATGCTGTCAGCCGCCTTTGCCACAAGGATGCATTGCTGGCTTCTGGTCAGCTTGGTGTCCATAGGAACCTTCAGGTCCTTTCCTGCCGAGCTACTTTCCAGTTGGCAGGCCCCCAGCCTGTACTGGTGCACGGGGTTATTCCTCACAGCTGGAGGACTTGCATTTCCCATTGTTGAACTTCCTAAGATCCCTGTTGGTTTGTTGAGGCAGCACAACCATCTGGTCTATCAACCCCTCCTCCTGGTTTTCTGCCATCTGCATACTAGCTGAAGGTGCGCTCTGTCCTATCATCCAGGTCATTAATGAAGACGTTAAAGAGTATTGCCCCCAGTGTAGACCTCTGAGGTAAACCACTTGTGGCTGGCTTCCAGCTGGGTGCCTTGCCACTGATCACAACCCTTTAAGCTCGACAGTTCAGCCAGTTTTCAGTCTGCATCACTTTCCATTTACCTAGCTTGTACTTCATCAATTTATCTATGAGGATATTGATGTCAAAAGCCTTGCTAAAATAATATAAACAACTCCCACCATCCAAGCCAGTCATCTTGTTGTAGAAGGCTGTCAAGTTGGTTGGTCAGGCATGATTTCCCCTTCACAAATCCAGGCTGACGACTCCCAGTCACTTTTTTTGTCCTTCGTATGTTTATAAATGGTTTCTAGGAGGATTTGCTCCAGTCTCAAGGCAGTCCCAAATATAATGTACATTTCTTTTTATGAGGGTAGAAAAATCAAGTAAAAAATGCAGGGGCTAGAGGGAGAGGCTTAGTGCTACGCTTGCGCTTGAGAAGTACCAGCTCTTCAATGAGCCTTGTAGCTAGACCAGTTCTGGTACTGCCAGCTGGCAGCGAGCAGCTGGTGTTGCAGAGGCAGTGAGTATTAGGACAGAAGTGTTCAGGCGTGAGAGCTTTCCCCCCTGGTTGAGGATTCCCAGCATTGTAAAGTCACTGGGATCTCCTGTAGGATGAACTCAGAAGATGAGTCCTGAAGTTTTATATTTAAATGATATCTATGTGGATTTTGCTAGCACAAAAGAGGTTGAGCTAAATTGCTTCTAAGTATAGGGCTCTGTTGAGTTCTTCTATAGTTAGAACTGTTAATAAAGGAATGGCACCTTCATTACATTGAGCTTACTGTGACTCTGAAGAAAAGATTTAGCATTTATTTTAATATATTTATTAGTACAAAAATGTCTAAATCTGAGCATTTAGCAATAATTCACTATAATCCTGAAGCCTTTAATATTTAAAGAAAATCTATGGTGCAGCTTCTTTGGTAGAAATAGAAGAAAAATATTGCGCAGTTGGAAAATTACAGGCTGTGTAGGTGTTGAAATGCCTCCTGCTTCACATTCTTAATTGGCAGCAAGCCAGATACTAAGCATTTCTGGTTTAAAGGGAAATACTCCCCTTTTCTTTAAATTTCTGATGGATAAAGGTTGCATTTTGGTTGCATTTTTTAGCAGTTAGGATTTTTTCTATCTTGATACAACACGAATAAAATTTTCAATTAAATAACTTCTCCAAGTTACCTTGACCTTTTGCATTATTGCTGGATAATACAAAAGTATGCATCTTTTCCTTGCAAGTTGTATTGTAAGAAGTTGTGGAGCTCATCCACCCTGTGACCCTTTTCTACCCTGTGAGCTCTAGGTTTCTCAGTTCTGCTTTAAAGCTTTGCTGGAATTAGTATGTGGTACTTGGAGAAATCTGCCATAAACATGAAAGGCTTTAATATTCATGGCTTTAAATTAGATAATAAAATGGTTTTGAATAATGCAAAAATATTGCAACCTGTAAATAGACCAGATATTAATCATTAAGTACATTTTCAGTAGTTGACAGAATACTGTCCTTTCACTGAGTTTAGATGTTACTTGGAGAAGTGTTTTTATAGAGAGAGCTCATACATGTTTACAAATAAGATTGCAGGGATACTAATATTAAAATCAGTCTGAAAATCTGTACTCATCCATTCTTGCTGGTTTTGAATGGCATTAAAAAGGGCTTTGATGTAGCTTTGCCCTGTCAAAACTTGTCAGCATTCTTGTGTTTACAGACAACAGTTAAAAATACAGAGTGGTGTATATGGTAACTAGCCAGAAAATTGGTTCCTAATACTTTTTAAGAAAATCACATTAGCTTAATTTTACATCAGTAGTAGTCTTAACAGAGGATTAAAAAACTACAAAAATACTGATACATTTTCTCAGTTAGAGTACACACTGTATTTAAACACATGCAACACAAAAAAAAAAAAAAAAAGGCAGTATTGGATTAGTAATTTCCTGTATTCCTAAAGTAAGGTAGATACCAAGAGAAAAAGATAACCCGTATTAAAAAAATATAGGAAATGGTGATTGCTTTTATGCTCTGTCAAGCCTTTTCTTCTTGACCTTAAAATTATGTATCTTAAATTTGTCCTGTTTTCAGCTTGTTAAATTTTGTTTATAAGTATTTTTGTTATTACATTCTGATATTGTGAATTTCAGTGTATTTTTTTTTCATCTGTGCTGACCTCCATCCCTGGCTGTGATTTTTGTTCACTCTTTATTATTATAAATGTATAGGCGCAATAAAGGTGAAGTCTCTGCTCTGGGAATGATTCCCAAATTTTGCTCAGCGGGTCAGGATGTTGCAGCCCTGATGGCAGCAATGTGTGATAACCTCAGTACAGTGCTCACAGCTTTCTGCTTACTTGTTACTTACCTTAGAATTTATGATAACTTGTCTATTTGGGTTCTTATCTTTGTAATATTTAAGGTGTATATGGTCCATTAAAAAAGACAAAAATACTGGTTCCCGGCATTCATGGTGTATAGCACTGTTTATAACAGTTATTGCCATGACTAAGTTTGTGATGGATCCTTCTTGATTGCTCTGAAATTCAGGGAAGTAGGGATGTTTTGTTTTGTCCCAAATTAGCTATATTAGTTAGGTGCTATAATCACACAAGCATTTCTAAAGATGTTAATATATTACTAGGTGAGAAATCAATGGGACTACTTGCAATGGTGAAGTTATGCATAAACATGAATGCCTGTAGGACTAAGGCTTGTAATGTGTTTCTGCGGGCAGGAGCCATCATTTAATTACAGTACAGGTACATGCAGGAGTGCTAGTCTTTGTGTCTGCCTTTACAGGCGGTAGAGGGAAACAGGCACTTCAGTGGCATGGTTCATCTCATCTATTTAGGCTGAGATAAATTGCTCTTTATTGAGTCCTACTTCTCTCCATTGATTTTAAAGGGAAATTATCTTAGAGGCAGACACACATCATATATGCTTTAGATACGTGCTTTCAGATTACAGGCGCTTTGTGTTATTCTGTACTAAAAATGAGACATATCTGCCATAGCAAGATTTACTGTTTCTGGAAGGGGAAGGTTTTGTTGGGGGAGAGGTTTTCCCATGTTAAGACCCTTATACAGCGTGATCGTTTGTAGCTGGTGAGTTAGGTAATTACACCCGTCTGCAGAATGGAAACGTAACACAGAAGTGAACTGGGGTGTGTGTGACTCTCCACCTTGCAAAGAGGATTTGAATTCCTGCCTTCCAGCCTGTACTTAATCTTCCAGAACATACTGCCTTCTAACATGGAAAATTATCTTTGCGAGGATAGTGACAAATACTTTCTTTCAAAAATACACTGAAATTGCAGTTTGCTAAACACTATTAAGTTAATGTTGGTGATACCTAATTGTTGTTTGAATATTTTCACTGGGAAATTATAAAGTGCAAAGAAAAAAAATCTTCCCAGTAGGATATTACAATATTTCTGTTGGGGTATTTTAATCTCTGTGGATTTTAATCAAAGCTTTTACTTTTGCTTTTTGCTTATTTTACAAACCTATCCTCATTTTTAAAAGCACATTTGTATGCATTTAACAAAATAGATCTAAATTGGCCTGCTTGAGTGTACCTATAATTTCATTTGATCTTCTGAAAGACATGAATGTTGAGGATGATGTGGAGCATTAATGGAATGTGTAAAGATCTTTTCAGCTCTCAATGCTGCAGGAAGGCTTTGCATCTTAACTGTGAATTCCCTAATATCTTCAGAGGCAGAACAAAACTGGAAGGTGGTTGTGCAAATCTACTGTCCTGTGACCAATTTAGGTACCTAGTCCCCTTCCTGAGCTCATGTATTTCAGTAAGAAAACTTGGAATGATGACGGAATGGGGAGTGGTATATGGAAGTATTTAAAAGTAGTTTTACTATGATTTTTTTTTTAAATTATGTGTATACTCATATTGTACGTTTAATAGTAATGTCACACTAAGAAAAATGCTTGCATGTGTACAGTTGAGCTCTGTGTGCTTATTTAAAAATGAGCTGCTTAGGTGTTGGAACAAATCTGAATTTGTTTAGCAAAATGGATTTTATGCATTTAAAGAGGAAAAAGGATGTGTTGATGTTTAGTTTTATTTTTAATTTTGGCATCCAGACCCTTTCTCTTTCTGATTCTGTTCTGGAAGCCTATCCACTTGGGTAGTTTTTGTTTTCATCTCGCGCCTTTTCTTCATTGCTGCCTACCCTTTCCCTTCCATCCTGCTTCCCCCCCCTCCAACATCCAGCCCCTTTCTCTTTCTGATTCTGTTTTCTGGAAGCATCCACTTGGGTAGTTTTTGTTTTCATCTCGCGCCTTTTCTTCATTGCTGCCTACCCTTTTTCTTCCATCCTGCTTCCCCCCCCTCCGTAGATTTCTGTTAAACTGTTGTATGTTGAGTGTAGTTTTCATTTACATCTTGTTTGTCCCCTTCCTATGCTTTATCACTTGTATTGTTAAAATATAAAAGCTTCCACAAAACCACTGCCTTGATCATCCAGTTTGAAAAGATCTTTCAAACATTTTATATTTTTTCCAAAGCTACACTAAAAATTAGAACATTCCATATTAGAAATACGTAACAGCTTTTATGGTTGATATTTTAATGTTGTTTTCTACTACATATTATATTAAAAAAAAAAAGTAATGCCTCTCTTGACTTACTATATGAACAACCTTGGGTTTGTTGTTGTTGGTTTGTTTTTTTTGTTTTGTTTTGTTTTTTTAAATGAAAGCTGTGAGCTTGTAACCATCACAGAGAGTAACGTATTGTATGTATATATTTTTGTAAGTTCTGGCCAGGATATCCAAGGAACAAGTGTGGTGGCAAATCTTCCAGTCCTGATGCGACAGAATCCTGCAGAAACACTTCGTCGGGTTTTACCGAAAATCAGAGTAAGTTGTGTGTGAGGAGGTTTGAATGTATCTCTTTCTGCCAGTATAAGTATTTTAAAAAAGGCAAAAACCCCTCACTTTCATTGCAAGCTCACTCTCTAGGAGAAGTATGTCCAGTAGATCTTCCACGTTAATTCACTGAATTTACAAAGTATTGCAGGTATTTTATTTTTTGAAAACTGTTAGAACAGGAAAAAGAAGCAGAATTAGTACTATTTACATATTCTAAAGATTTACCAGTGTGTTTGACAGCTTTTTGAGAACTTTTTTTGAGGACCAGCCAGTCATAATGATTCATTTTGACACTCTCAATCTCCTTCCATCCAAACATTAAGATTTTCATGCCACTATCTAGAAAAGTATACTTTGCTTTTAGCTGTCTGAATTTTCACGTGCTGCCCTCCACATTTTTAGTAAGCCACTGCTAGCTGTGGTAGATGCATGCTGGCCATATAATGTTATACAGTAATTTTATATGCAGATGTGTTTGTATAAAGGATATTTGGGTTGTTTCACCTGGACAAGAGAAGGCTCCGGGGAGAGCTCGTTGTCGCGTTTCAGTACTTCAAGGGGGCTTAAAAGAAAGATGGGGACAGACTTTTCAGTAGGGCCTGTTGCGACAGGACAAGGGGGAATGACTTTAAACTAAAGGGGCGTAGATTTAGGCTAGATATAAGGAAGAAATTTTTTACGCTGAGGGTGGTGAAACACTGGCACAGGTTGCCCAGAGAGGTGGTGGATGCCCCCATCCCTGGAAACATTCAAGGTCAGGTTGGACGGGGCTGTGAGCAACCTGATCTAGTTGAAGATATCCCTGCTCACTGCAGGGGGGGTTGGACTAGATGACCTTTAAAGGTTCCTTCCAATCCAAACCATTCTATGATTTTAAGGAAGATAAATATCTCTGTATTTTCACTCTGCCCCAGGTATGACCCCTTGCCTAGAAGAAATGAAAAAGTTCATTTAAGGTGTGGTTTAAGGAGCAGCTTCAGCCAAATAAGAACAAACTGCATCACAAACGCAAAGCCTAGTAACTCTAAAGCTAAATAACTTAAATAAGTCTGATAACTCTGTGTAAGGCTACAACAGGAATTAAGACTTTGATTATGTTAGCCTGCCTGTTAGAGTGATTTTCATTGATTTTAAGGCTACCAGCTGAGTGGAAAAATACATTGGTTTTGGCTATCAAAATATCTGAAAGTTTATTTTGGTAACAGCAAATTTCTGAGGGTGTTTTTTTCATTGGATCAGTATATTGTCAGTCTTCTACTGATACCATTGACAGTTTTCATGTGATTAAATCAAAGTTTTGATTTAGAACAGTCTCTGGCCTGGTCTCATGCAATTGATCAGTTTGATACTAACCTGGTTCTAATTTATACAAATCGTCAGCTAAAGGAACATTATGTTTGTTAGTAGCTGTTTGGCTGTAGTAGCTGTTTGAATGTATGTGCTCTCTATGGGAAAAGAGGTAAAAATCTCAAGGGTTTCTTGTAGAAATTTTATTTTCAAAGCATTGAGTTGTGTTCATAATTTTATGGACAGACTCAGTTTCCCCATACATTTTTAAAGATATGTTTGACATTTTCAGTAGTGTGATTCAGTCATGATTTAACAAGGATGCTTTGTAGAATTTAGGGAGAATTTAGGGTTTTTTCCCCCCATATAATTTAAAATTCTTTCCCTTTTTAACACAATTTGCCAACAGGAATGTTATTTTCTTGTTGCAAACAACTAATGCTTAAGAAGAATATTTAGATCACATCAGAAAGACAGAAAGAGTTTAACTAGTTACTGATTCAAGCTAAATATGAATTTGATGATCTAAAATACATTGAACTGAAAGTTTGAGTTATGTTAAAAATCTCCTCAGCTACCACCTTGTCTTCTCTATCTCAAGCACTTTAGGGATGAGAAGAAAAAGTCTTCTGTAGCAGCTGCTGTGAGTTTTCTTGCTATATCTGTATGAGATTCTCATTTCCAGGTGTAAGAAAGTATGTAATTTTATTAGTAACAAAGGTGACATGGCTGAGTCACATGCTTATGTTACACAGATTTCTATCTACTGAGGAGATGATTACTAAATAGCAAAGTGGGCCGAAGTGGAAATTATACTTGTTTGCTCCAGTAAATTTTCATTTACATTTCATGGTTTTCTTTGCTGAAGTTTTGAAGAAATCAATTGCTGCTTTTACTGAAAAGCTTTGTGGATATATCTCTCAGCTTTTTTATTTTTACTTTTAAGGCAGCTACCTTAACATTATATTAATAAAAGTATTCCAGAAAAAATACCATATTATGAAAAAGTACTTGGTGTATTTCTTACTGCCTGTGGAGTTGGTCTTAAACTGAATCCTCCCACTGTCTACTAATCTTAAGAAAAAGGCTGCTCAAGGAATAGTTCAGTACTTGTGAAAAACTAACTTAATGAGTTACATTCTGCTCATTTGTTATGAATTGATTGACTGAAAGATGAGGAACAAATATGTAGGCAGTCCTCAACTTGATTACTTAGCAAATATTCTTCTGTAGGATATTTAAATGCAAGCCCTACTGCGGAGTCATCTTAGGTTCCATGTGGTAGATGTACTCAGTAATATTCCATGCACCGATACATGCTGGGGGCCACTCAGCTGGAAAGCAGCTTTGCAGAAAAGGGCAAGGGGGTCCTGGTGGACACCAAGTTGAGCATGAGCCAGCAGTGTGCCCCTGCCGCAAAGCATCCTGGGCTGCATTAGACAAAACATTGCCAGCAGTTTGAGGAAGGTGATCCTTCCCCTCCACTCCACCTTTTACTCTACTACACCTGGAGCACTGGCCCCAGTACAAGAGAGACATGGGCATATTAAAGAGGATTAAGGGACTAGAGCATCTCTTCTGAGGAAAGGCTGAGAGGGCTGAGACTGTTCAGCCTGCAGAAGAGAAGGCTTGAAGGGGATCTTATCAATGTATATAAATACCTGAAGGGAGGATGCAAAGAGGACAGAGCCAGGCTCTTTTCAGTGATACCCAGTGATGGGGTGAGAGGCAGTGGGCACAAACTGAAACACGGGAGGTTCCCTCTGAACGTCAGGAAACACTTTTCCACTGTGAGGGTGACCGAGCACTGGCACAGGTTGCCCAGAGAGGTTGTGGTCTCCCTCCTTGGAGGTATTCAAAAGCTGTCTGGACATGTTCTGGCTCTAGGTGGCCTTGCTTGAGCAGGGGGATTGGACCAGATGACCTCCAGAGGTCCCTTCCAACTTCAACCATTCTGTGATTCTGTGAATATCAGACATCACCTTTCAACTTCATATTATCTCCTGAAACTTCTGTGATCCCAGGAGACTCCTATTTCTTAAGAGGAGCTGTTCCAACTTGTCTGATTATTTAAATTCAGCAAATGGCCAATAAATAGCTGTCCTCAGAACTGAGGACTAGTATAGACTGACAGATTGTTTAGAAAACATTAAAGTACTTCTAGTTATCATATTCTGTGCTATACGATGCAGGTCAATAGGCATTTTGTTTAAATATATATATGTGTATTAAAAAAAAATGCTTTGAGAAAAAGAATGACTTGAAGTTGCAAAATAATTGAAAACCCTTTAACTTACATCAAGTTTCTGCAGTTACTACCACATGTTATTCTGACATTCATAATGCCTTCTTTCCTAAACCAACCTACTGGTTTCAAGAAAAGTGGGTTTTTTTTTTTTTATTGTCTGTTTAACATACCAAATCCATTTTTGTCTCTGGAGTTTCTGCTTTGAGAGCAGAGTTCTTCCTGAAATGAAGGAGTAATAATAAATGCTGAGGTTTTTTTACCCTTGTTTGTCAGGGTGTGGAGGATTGGTAGTCTTTGCCTCTCTGTCTTTAATAAACAGTCTAATATGGGAATACAATTTTTGATTCTAGTCTTAGGTTTTTTATATAGGGATGGAGGAAGAATTTAAAAGGATGATCATTAGCATGATTGGGGCCTAGGGCCTGGAAAATACTTGTATGGTGGGAGTTGGAGCTCAGTGTGTTTAGATCAGGCAGTACTTAATTACTCTGTAAAAATATCTTCCTGCATAATATTGAAGAACATTCAACTGAAAACAGTATATGAAAAAAAAGAGTTAGGAATTGAAGACAGAAATATTAGAAATGAAGCAGACAATTTTAATAATAAATCCAATCAATCTTTGAGCAAATAACTGAGAAAAGTAGTGTGTTTTTCATCTTGCAGTGTCATTTAAATCCAAACTGAATAGCTTCCTAGATGATAAATTAAATGAAACTTAAGTTCATGTGCTCAAGGCAGAGGTAAGAGAGTGAAATATAATGAGGTCAGTCTAAATCTAAGTGTTCCTTTCAGGTTTAAGCTTTATAAATTAAAACTTTCTGGAATGTATATGAGTTAAATTTCTTTCTGTGGCTATACTCTTATAAAGCAGGTTCTTCAATGGTGTTCTGTTATCTAATATTTATTTAATCTGTAATAGAAGAACAGTTCCGTTGTACCCATGTTCACTGCACTTTTAACTGCAAAACCGTATTTGGCATCATTAAGCACTTGATTTTTTTTTTTTTTCCCCCTTATCCTTGTTTTTTTTGGAGGAATAGTCCTGACCATTAAATGGAAACTGTTATAGCCTATAAAGGCATAATCGAACTCAACTGCGATTAGAGTCTTGCAAATGTAGTCTGGCATTGCAGGGAAATAAGCTGACTTAAATTCCTGCACTTGGTTTCACTTCTGTAGATTGGGAAAAATAATATGTGAATTCAAATTTGCACATGAAAAATGAGTTGTATAGTAGTTTCAGGGTGCTATTTATCTGAAAGTATCGTCACCATATAACTGGGTAGGGAAACCAGTGTACTTATTTAGCATACTTGCAGAAACCCAAAAGCAAAAAAAAAATATTGTTTTTATTAGAGCTGAGGATAAAACAGATATAGGAAGAAATAAATGCAAGGAATGTTCTGGCTGGGTACATTACAAATTTTTATTTCACTTGTGAGAAATTGATATGCTGGTTACTTTTATAAATAAATATAGAAATAGATATATGCAAATTGCTTATCATTCCTTAAAACCTAATTAAATTAAAATGATATCAAAGACCCTTTATATATTTAACATAAGTGTTTTAGGTCTGAGATGAGCAAAATCAAACATACAATATGTCAACAAATATGCCAGATCTAAGTAATGATTAAATTGTGTGTCAGTATTTTGGTTATGCTAATAAAACAAATATGTTGTATATCATTTAGATGTTAACATAGGAATGAGATTATGAAATATTTTTTAAAATTCTACAGTTAAAATGAAGTGTCATCCTTGTATGGGTTCTTTTGCATAGAGATCCCCACTCTCTGGATTTCTGCATGCACCTCCTCATGAACCTTGGAAGTCATTGAAATGAGATTTAGCGAAAGCTTAGACTTTCTTCTCAGCGTTTCTTGTTGTGCACCAAATGGCTCCTTTCAAATGATAGTAGTAGTATTTTCCCTGTTTTCCATCTTTGGGCACTGCCGCCAGAAGCAGTGGAGGGAGATTGCAGGTGTCTATCTGATTGACTAGTAAGAGAGATTTCCAAATGCTGTGATTGCAGAAAACTAGGGCTACTCCTGTTGAAGTGTATACATCAAGCCTTATTTGGTGCTGTCTGATTAGTTCCAAACGAATTTTCACAGTTACTTATTTTCCTAATATATCAGTCTCCCCTTGAAAGCTTTTCTTTTTGCCTAGTTGATTTTATAGTTTAAGAAGAGGTGGGGTGATTTTCACTCTGTCCTATACCTAACATTGATTTTTTTAAGGTCCATACTCATTGTATCTTTGAGCTTCTGTAATCTCCATTATTTCTGTCTCTTTCTAGTCCTAAATGAAGATTTCTGTCATATCAACGCAGTTACTAAAGCGACTGACAATGTTTCTGCTTGCAGCGTTCTTTCAAGAGAATTCTGTTGCTGCAGGACATAAAGTGTGAGGTGAATTTTCTGTTTTCCAATTAATGGAATAAGCCAGGCTTTCTAAATTTTGCAAGTTTTGATGCCTGAGTTTAACTCGTAGACATTAGGATAGTTCAAGAACGTGCTAATACCCTTAAATTCCATTAAATACGCTTGTCTGAATAAGATAGACAGGAAAAGCTTTTTTCCTCCAGAGTGAGAAGCTGTGGAGGATCCATGTATTTCTAAATTAATTAGAAAATTAATTACTTTCTAAATAAATAAATTTATATTAAGTAAATTTAAGTCACTCAACTTGAGTTCAGTGAAATTGGAATGAGGAGACCCATACATTTTCATATGTGGAACTGTACAGTTCTGAGTGCAAACATCAATGCAGGCAGGTAAGCAATCTAGAAATTTACATTTCAATGTCTCCCGAGGTCCATGAGGAGGCACATCCAGAGAATGTGTTCTCACACATGATTATCCAGAGTTGTGTGGATCTGTGGAGGAGACTATTTGGAAACTTTATTTGATGGTAAGTAACCCTGTTTGCATTGCGTACAGAGTGAATTCGTACATAAAATTGAATTCAGCTCCATTATGTTCTGGTCTGCAGTGGTGTCTTAGCATCTACAGTGTGTAGGTAGTTCTTTTGATTATTTTGGGGATTTTTTTTTTTAACAAGCGTAAGCCAAAATCCCAGAACAGTATGCACAGGTATTCTGATCCCAGAAACATTCAAATTACAAAATTGGTAGGTGTCCTTATTCTTGGCTGTTGTAATAACAACGGAGGAACAAGGGCAGAGATAGGCTGTTGAGATAACAAGAGGGCGGTTCCTGTGGCTATTGAATGCAAATATTTTATCACACTTTGATTGGTAAGCTGCACAATGCTGTTTCTTTTTTTCATTTGGGGGAGCAGGGGCACAGAGAATGCTGTTACAAGTATACACAGCTGTAAACTGAGACAGCTGTTGAGAGATAAGTAATGGTTCTCACTGAAATCAGATAAACTAGAAATTATACATTTGCACACACAAACTGGTTGACATTTGTGTAATGAAAACTTCTTGTTGTTTTACTTTGAAGTAAGCAAAGTCTACTAAATAATTTCTGAGATGTTCTCTGCAAACTGTATTTTCTCAGCAAAATTCCTCTGCTATATAATACTTAGGTGCATAATGGATATTTTCTTATTTTTAAAATTAAAATATCAGCTTATTGATTTTTGATATGTGATCTGAGAAAACACGGTTCCTCTCAAGCACTTTAAAAAAAGAAGCAAAACCACATATGTAAAGTGTTAAATAGGAAGTAAGGGCATTAAACTCTTACTGACTTTGGAATAATTTGTAAAATGAGTGTAATGCTTTAGTAGTAGAATAATGCACTTTATTTTCTCATGAGATAGAGAGATACAGTTAGAGAAGTAAACAAATGCAATGTTCACCTAGCTGATAGATATGTACATACTTACAATGAATGCTGTGTCATAGATTGCATCCTACAAGCTCTTAGGCATGTGCATAAATCTGAAATTTAAATTTCCTTTTTGTTTCATTCAAAAAATTTAGTAATATTTCATTCCCGTATTATATTTGTTTAACTTCTGAATGGGTGCTTTTAAAGACAGCCTAATTAATTGTATTCTTGTATGTTAAAGCTAAGTACTAGTAAATGCTGCTACCTAGATAAATATTCTAGTACATCTTGCTTTATTATTAAGACTATATATATATATTCATTTTCATTTGTGTTCTATGTCAGTTGGCAAGGGATGAAATTTAAATTGCCTTCTGCTATTTTAGTATCTCTCACTGGATGAATGAAATACTTCTTTTTTATTCATGTGCATAAACAGCAGAAGTGCAATCGTTGGCTGGTCTCTTTTTACCTCTCATTTTGTAAAGCTGAAAAATCCACTCATATGCGTTGGTGAAACTGAAAGTACGAAAAATATTATAATTAACTTTATTTTTCTTAAAAGGTTCATGCTATAAGAGATTTAATATCTCCAAGTAATTGCTGTTAAGAGAAAATAATTTTGCAGCCAATTTTGTAGTTTACCCAGGTTGTTGCATATTCACTCTAAAAAGTGAATGTAAGAATTTGAATGTTCTTGCAGTTTATTTCTGCCTCATGCTCTAAATTTGATATAATTTGTAATTATACAGGAGGTGCTGCATGTTGCAGGAGTGGAAATGCAGTTAACAGCTGCTGTTTCATTTTTGACTGTTCTGCAAGAGGAGTCAGTGTCCATTCATACGTACTCGCACTCCTTCCTACACATCATTCTCCAGCACCTGGAACACAGAGATGCAGGTCAGGGCTGTACAACTATGCTGATTACTTCTATATGTTTTGTTTCCTTAGTGATTGTACAATACTGTGTAAAGCAGTGAGTGCGGTCACTGTGACTTTGTATCTAGACTTGCATGAATGAAAAGATTTTTGCATGCTGACCACTTACATACTGATATTTAAATGTAATTCTGATTGAAGCAAACAAAAACACTTTGTCTGAAGGACTAAATCCCAAAGTTGTTACTAAGTCCAAGCTTCTACTGAAGTACCAGGGTTCCATGGCTGAGAAAATAGAGGGAGAATGGTTGACGTTTCTTCTGTAATGATTAGTTTTTCTTAACTTCTTTGACACTATTTTTAGGATAGGAAGAAAAAAGGACCTATTGTAAAACTAGAAAGTTTCAGTGGGTATAAGAAAGAATATGCTTCTAAATGAGGGAAATCGTCTTTTCAAAACAAACAGGATAATTATTTTCCTCTACCGGAACAGAATTTGCTTCTCATCTATCCTACACTCTTAATGAGTGTTTGAAGTCTTGAATATTAATTTAGTGGCTTTTAGATATATAGCTCCTTGAAGAGATGAGTTTAAAAAATGGGAACTAATTTTGTAAAACTGGTGTGTGTTTTGTTATACTTGTTATATGTACAACATAACACATAACCCATTTCTTTCTAACAGGTGTCAGCAATGCATGGCTAGAAACTCTTCTTGCTGTAATAGAAGCTTTACCAAAAGAGACTATCAGACACGAGGTAATAATATTCTCCCACTAACAACAAATTAATAATATTTTGTAAGATTGTAGTTCCCTGCAAGTCTCATTCACTTCAGTAAGATTTGTGGCAGTTCTATGCCTGTGAAAACAGTAATGCTTGCGGAACATGCTGTGAGAAAGGAATGTGCTAAAAGGCAAGACAGAAAGGTCATCCTAAAAAATTTTAGTGTTCTTCAGCAAATAAACTATTTACTGTAACACTTCCCTTGCACTTAGTATTCTCAGTAACGTTTTCATGTATCCTGTTTTGGTTTACAGGATAGTATCTCATTCTGTGTCGTCTTCATTAAAGAACTACATTTTTGTTTTCTACTGGACTAAAATTCTGATTTCTTCTAAATGGGACTGAATGCTAGAGATCCGTTTCATTGTGTATTTCAGTTGTTCTTGATGTACCAAAAACCTAATGCCCTGGAAACACCCTTAATTTTTCACTGTGTAGCTCAAGAAAGAGGAAGAAAATCTGTCACTAAGTCATAATGTCACTCCCCTTTACTCAGCTAATTTATTCAGTTTTGTTTTGAGTATTCATATTTCATTGTTAAGTTTAAAAGCTTTGCAACAGGCATATTTTACTGTATTTATAATTTAAAACAAGATGGAGATTTAAATATATTATCGTTTGTGTAGTACAAAAATACTCATGAAAATTAGTGGGTAATTGAAATCCAGCACTGTTTAAAAAATAAACTTCTGAAGGGTGAAAAGTTAGGTTGGGGAAAAAAAAGAGAAATTATTCTAGTCACCTCCAAAATCTAATTGTAATGTAATTTTAAAGATGCCATTTAAACAAGATGGAGTTTCTCCCCTGATTTGTCTCTAGGAACACATTTATAAGTTTCCACAAAAATTTGCTTTGGGAAGATCACAACTTGATAAAGCAGTGTTGATTCAGCAGCTATACAGAAACCGGAATCTGAAAAGGAGCCTTTCGTGTTACTTGAAGGATCTTTGTATCAGAAAACTTGGAATATTCTAGTTGTTAATTTTTTTTTGTAAGTAAAAATCATAGGACAATCCTAGATTTCAAGGACATAAGGAAAGGTGTGTGTGTCAGACCAAAGGTCAGCCTAACCCAGTATCCTGTCTCTGGCAATGGCCACTTCATGGGATAGACTGTGTCTAGGTCAGTAATTGGAGTTAGTATTATTAGACATGGTGTGTTTGCTGTCATAGTTCAAAGACTAAATAAGTAATACACAGTTTTGTAGGTAATAATATGTTTCTTTATGCAGTGTTATAGTTAGAAGCATACTTCATGTACTAATTCTAGTCTGGGTGATATATTTGTCCTTACAGTGGTAAGATTCTCTTACCTCAACATTTCAGCTGGTAAGAGGAGGAGAAAAATGCTTTTAGAATTTTGTTGGACTTTCCTGCCCTGGATATTATCCTTTTGTGGAGCTCTGCACAAGAGATTGAGTGAGGAACTGTGGCAGACTACAGGAGATACCTCTCTGTAATGTTCCTTTTGGCCTGGCACCTGGATTTCTGTGATTATTTCTGGGCAAAAAAAATGTAAATATGGTGCTCTGCAGGCCTTTCTTAGTTTGTTTCTGGCACCACAGAGGTGATCCAACAAATGACAGCAGAGCTCCAATAAAGATGCAGGTTTTCTGCATCTGTATGGAAATGAAACCTCTTCCCTACAGATCCCCAAAGTATGCATGATCAAGAGGGATCATTGCCTCAAAACTTTACATCAGAAGTGGTGTTTCCTGGGAAAACTTATGAGAAAGAATCTCAGAGAAGCTTCCTTTTCCTTTCTCTGCATTTTTTTTTCTTGTGCAGGAACATATTTAACAACTTTTGTGAAAATTACCAGTTAATAGCTATAAATATTTATATACAACTTAGTCTCAAAATAAAGACACAAGTAGACAGATGTAAAACTGTGGCTGTGGTGTGAATCATAAACTGCTATTTGGGCCAAAATATGGGTTTCGTATGTTATAGTTAGCACTGAATATTAAATACAGCTTTCCAATAGACTGTTAACATACATAGGCATTATTATTGTTAGTACTGATTAATTCCATGAAAGGGGTATATGACATTTGGGATACGTTTTTATAGATTTTTTTTTTTTTAAGAAGGGGAATACATTATTTACTGCTCACATTTCTTCTGTTCACATTTCTTCTTTTTTCTTTCATATAGATCCTGAATCCACTTGTTTCCAAAGCACAGCTTTCTCAAACACTTCAGTCCCGCTTAGTTAGTTGTAAAATCATGGGAAAATTAGCTAACAAATTTGAAGCTCATATGTAAGTAGACACTACATATATTTTCATTCCACAGTATATACCACTATTTCTCTATTAGTGGGCAAAAATTACTACAAGAAAAGTAGACTTTATTTCAAAATTAAATATTTTCTTTTTACAGATCCCTTTATCTGGATATTTATTAATAGTAAAAAAAATGTTCATTAGATAACTAGCATATTCAGACTTGCTGATGTTTATCAGTTTATAACTTCAGTGTGTATGTTCTTCCACAGTTTTGAATGGCTACCATTTTCATGCCATTTTTCCATATTGTTTTTCTTACTAGGAAATAAGCCAAACTGGATTTCTCTGCAATTTACAGAGACAAAACACAACTTCATCACCTTAGAGTTTCTTGTCATAGAGAAGAATACCGTTCCTAACTTTTTATTTGTCTAACCAAATCTAACATATAGATATATTTTTTTCTATCCCTAATTATATGGAGATGTATCAGGAGCCATTGTTGTTGCCTGGTATTATCCAGCTCTTAGATTCAGTGTCTGTGGGTTTGGACAGTGGTGCAGAAGAGGGAAGCAATGACGAAAGTAAATCTGTATAATTTATCTGCCCAAAGCAGTTGGTATGGTACATTCTTTGGACAGTTTATCCAGTCTTACGATAGTAGGACCATTTCACCAAATGTTTTTGCTATCCAGGCAATTGGCCACATGTGATTTTGCATTACGAAAGAAATCTACTGAGGGCTACTAAATGCACAGAAACCATGCCTAGCTGAGGAAGTCCACTCTAATAATGATTTTGATCTGCCCCAGAATGCAAGAATTCAGCATAACAGAAAAGATGAACAACAGGACCACATGACAAGACATTTAGGAATAAATTTCTTTAAATTATGATTTTTTTTTTTGTCAATAAAAAAAAACTAGAAGCAATGAAAAGGAAATGAGCATGGTAAAGTAGTATTTTTTGAGAATGTTACCAAAGCCTTTGAATCTTCAAAATTTGTAGCATTCTGGCAGAATCACAATTGCTTTTATTTATTTGATGTTATATTCTCACGAAAATTAAGTGAATTTCCAGATCACTTGGAATCTTATGAGAAATTACAATAGTGTTAGCCATAAGAAGTTCAAATAATCATACCTTCTTTTGTTGGGTTTCTTTAATATGATTCCTTGCTGTTCAGAAATAGGAAACCCCTCATTTCAGTGAACAGATAATAGCACAATTTCTGTACAGAAGCTACGTGTTCAGAAGATGGCTGAGAATTTTCTGGGACATATTGATCCTCCGGTAGAGGGCTCTGAGTGCAGTTCAGAGGGCTGAAGAGAGACCTGGATCCACAGGTTTAGAATGTGGCAGGCTGAGTAAGATTCATGATACACTCTCATTCCCCTTGCAGCAGGGGTCTTGGTAGAGGCTCAGGAGACGTGTCTGGCCTCAGGAGTAGGCAATATATAAGCATATCTTCACATTCTTCTTCAGAATGGCACCATTTTTCCTCATAAAATTTATACTATAATTAAAAACCTTTCTTTTGTATTTCACATGACTCCCAGGTTATTTTATAGACTATTGAAAAAGTCCCGACCTTGGAATAGAACATTAGTTTTTCTACCCTCTGTTCCAACAGCTAGTTAAAAACAAGTCTTTTTTGGAACTAGTCCCTACTTCAGAGTATTCTCAAATGCCAAACTCCCAAGACTTTGTACAATTTTTGAAACTTGAGGCCAAATTTTGCTGTAAGAGGTAAATTAATTTTCACTGGGATGGGTGGAGGCTGTGCAAGCTGGCTTGAAAATTTGCTTGTCTGTGGCTTCATATTGTTTCTCTTGAGTTTTGCAACAACATAAGGATTTGGATAGAGATATTTTATGAATACTCATGACAGCATCTTGGGCAGTGAAAGGAAACACAATGGCTGATTCTGCCAATTATAGTATGTGTTTTTACTTAAATAGAATTCAAAATAGTTATTTTTGTATCTGCCATTGATTTAACATGAATACTTGGCTCTACTTGCATAAAGACAATTGCACTACTGAAGCTTGTAATCTTAAGTTGTTTTTCTACTTTCTTCCCAAGTATCTCTTTGGTGATACATGCATACCAAAGATGAGGTATTAGAGACAATTAATTGGGCTTTGCACTTCCATTTATATAATTCTTTGTATTCTTACAGTGGCTGGGGGGGGATTGTACTGTACTGAAGAGGTTATTAAATGAGGACAGCATCTCTAAGTCTACCTACTATTTTTGTAGTTTAAAAAAATAATAGATGAAATATGAGCAATTTATGACTGTAAATAATCCTTTTTCTGTTTCTTTATAGCACATATTTGTGTCTGATGTACAGTATTGTTTTAGAATTGCAAATTCTCAGAAAAATCATTTACCATGTGTGATAAATTAGTTTAAAAAAAATTGCCATTAGAAGTAATATATAGGTAAAATTTGAGTACTGCAGAGTGGATTTTATATGTTCTTGTTCTGTATATTAATAAAAAACGTTCACATTTTTAGTATTAAAAGAGAGGTTCTTCCATTGGTAAAATCACTGTGCCAGGATGTGGAATATGAAGTTAGAACTTGCATGTGTCGGCAACTGGAGCATATAGCTCAAGGAATAGGGTGAGTACAATTTGCATAACTGCTTCTAAATGCAAAATTTTTCTCTAAAATATTTAATGGTAACCTAAAAACTCCTTTTAAGATTTCTAACTTAATTCATGCGTACTTAATCATGAATTTGGAGTGTACAGATGTGTTCTTAGGAATTGGCTGTCGGCAGTTGGCTCTTTTCCATTTTCAGATTTTTGTTTCTCTCTGATAGTAAAATTGCTGAACCATACAAACAACAGTTTTTTGTAAATGAGTTCATCTATAGCTTCTTGAAATCATCTCAATTATCCATTCATGTCATTGGGCTTATTTAAAAATGGAAGAGGATTGTGGCAAGTGTTAGCAGTTTCTAATAATTACTGTGCAGTTTTTTGCAAAAGGCGAAATGTGTTTTGCAAGCAAATTCCAGTTCACTATCAACTTTTACTCTAAGCTTGAAGACTTTCAATATTGCATATATAGGAATAGAAAAAGTCTGGAATGTTTATTTTAATAAATAGAACATGTTAACTACCCACACAGGATTGGGCTCTGAGTGAACAAATATTTTAAAATTTCAGGTCTGTCCACCTGTTATTGTGTCAGGAAGGAAAAAAAGCAGTAACTTCTCTTAACAGATTTGAAGAAATTATTAAGTAAGGTTCTCTGCCCTGTGTTATACAGTGGGGATAGATTAGATCTTAAGAGGCCCTCTGGCTTTTAAAATTGTGAATTTATGAGCAAATTCAAGGATGAGGCTGAAACTGAAGTGTAATTCGAAAGATACGGTAAATATGCACTTCAGTTTGTTAGTACTGGTGTTCGTGGAAAAGATGCCTTTCTGTGGCTGTGGAATTGATTTTTTTTTTTTTTTTAAATGGAGAATTATGTTGTGGTTTAGAATCTCGGTTATTTAAAAAAACGAAAACAAAACAAAACAAATTCCTGAAGCAATGCGATTTACCTCTCAGCCATGGAATACTGGAAAAGTGTATGTTCAGGCAGTGTTTTATCTTACTCAGATGTAGGGAATGAATATTCACAGCAAGAACTAAGCATTACTGCCATGTACTTAATTTAACTGTTTTGGTAAGGTCATGCAGGTTAGTAATTTCTAGATTCCTAGATAAACTTGTCTTTATTGCATACAAAATAATTTTATATATGTGCTTTAGGCACCTCTTCTGCAAGGTCCTTGTCCTGCAAAAGTTCAGAGGATGTGCATAATGTGAAAACACAATGTTACTCATCTCACTAAAGTTACTCATTTGTTTTTGTACTTTTTTTTTAATAACAAAACATAGGTTAGCACGGTAAATCACTTTACCATTTTCCATATTGAATGGCTTTGAATTTAAAAGAACTTGTGATTACAGAAGAGAAAGGTAGTATTTGTCGATATTGTTGATATTTGTAAAACTGAGAATTTAACACGCATTTTACTAAACTGAATTACTGAATAATTTGAGCTTGCATTTATTTTTACTGTATGCGTGTATCTCATGCATCTTTATGTATCTTAAAATTGAATTCTGTTTAATGGGAGATTAAAGATGAGTGAAAGAGAGGGTTCTGTTTATCTTCAGGGAGTGACCGGTTTCTTTTTTTTTTTTTTTTTATAACTATCAAGTTTTGAAGGGAGGGATGGTTCTAAGTGTCACATTAGTTTGAAGATTTTTTGATGCCACCAAAATGGAAATCCACAGAAACATATTTGGAAAGCAATTTTTTTTTCCTTTCTCCCCCTCCCCCCGATTTCTGGGTCTTGATTTAGGATGGAGTCCTACTCTTCTCTCCCCTGACCCTTCCTATGTCATATGTTCTTGTCTGTCTCAATCACTGTCCTTCCTCTTTTCTCATTTGTTATTGCTCAATCCCATGAGATTTTTTTGGTGTCTTATTTGAGATACCATCTGCATATCCATTGATTCCTCTAACCTTCTCAGTTAACCTCAGCTACAGTCAAGAGCTGAGAAGTAATCATATGAATTTGGCTTTGAAAATTTGTGACACATAATACAGCAAAATAATTTTTTTTTTTAAATAGCGTAAGTATGTTGAGTTATTTTACCCAGAATATCTAGGGTATGCATATAGTTAGAGAATATTCCTTTCAGATATTACTGAAACATTTTTTATGTTTTAAAAATGTACGACTGCACAGATTTCCTTGCCTTGTGACTCAGTCTATTGAGAAGCAGAAAATGGGTTTGGTGGTAGCCTTTAAGAAGCACTCACAGTTTGTGTGAATCTGTGTGAATTTGCTTTCAGCAAGTTTATTTTACATTTAAGATAGGTATATGTGCAGCCGGGTGTTAAAATAAGAACTAAATGTGTGCATTTGTGTCGTTTTCCTCACTCCTCCTCCAAACGCTGTTTAAGTTCAACGTATACTAAGCAGTGTGAAAGAAGAAGCAAAAAAGTTGTTTTCATTTGTAACAAGGTGGCTATATCTTATACTAACAAGTGACCATTTTAGAAAGGAAGTAAAATTTTCTTCATTCCGTTTAGTGTCTTTAAAATGAACTAAATTGCATTTATTATACCTGGGAGATGAAAGTCTTAAAACAAGATAGGTGTTATGCCGTGGCAAATGACAGTATTACTGGCAAATTACCCAGCCTTAGAGTAGTGGTTTAATAGGCCTAAATACATAGTCATCAATTAGTGGTCCATTCTGTATATTTTTCTTTAATTCTTTCCTCCCTAACTTTTATTTTTAGTGTTAATGTATCCATATACACTGTTTTCTCTCTGAGGTTTCTGCCTATTCCCTTCCCAATGATTTAGGTGCTTTAATCTTTAATCTCGTAAGAAACAGTGAACTGTCGGTGTATTCAGTACGTAAACTATTGCAGTGTTTCATGTTGAGGATGAATAGGTAGTAGGAAAATAGAGACAATTAAATAAACAGAAATAAGCACATTTTTAGGTAAATGTTGAAGGCATAATGTGACAACAGTCCCAATGCTTATTTTTACTATTTAGTGATGTTACCACTAAATGATATGTCATTTTCTCATAATTTTATATGAATGATTAATCATCTGTTTGGAAGAATACCCTTAAGCTACATCCTGATTTGCTGTTAAGAATAATAAACTCTGTAAGGTGCAAATCACTTTGATGCTGATTATAAACATTTGAAACTATTATTGGTTTACAAAAGGGACAGCTGTTACTTGTTTAGTTTGATTGGAAGGGGTATTTTGGGCACTTTTATTTCAGTAAAAATCTGTCATCCTGGAGGTTGTGATTAGTTCTGTATTAAAAACTGTGATTGGAATGACAGAGCCTAAATTCTTCATACACAGTTGCTCAAAGTGTCAAACATAGTTTTGATTTTGTCATCTTGGTTAATGCTCATGTAGTGTAATTTTATCAGTGTTTCCCTGCAGGTTTATGTTTTGGGCAGTATAAACATTGAGGGCCAGATCCCTGGCTATTGTAAATTGCTGAGGTCCCATTCTTGAGATGTGGTGCTTACAACAGCTTTCACTAATTGACGAGCAGAGCTCATACACGAGAACAGGAGTAAGTGGGTTTCTTAGCTCAAATGCAGACAAATTCAAACACTAGAAATCTTGACTACTATAAATAAAAAATGAGCATGACAAAAAAAAAAAAGGAAATACTGGGTACGTCTTCCCAGTTCTTTTTGGTAGAACAAGATCTTTCTGATCTCTTAAAGCAATCAACAATTTGTTACATGCTGGGACATGGGAAATTACGCTGATTGGTAGCTTCTACAGAAGCTATACTTTTGCTCCAAAAAGCGAACCTCTTTTCATCTTACTTATGCCAGTCACCTTACTGCCCAAATGTTTCTGTGTCAAGAGTATTTCACTCCTCCTTAGTCACCCCTCTGATTAAACTCTTATTTCTAAGTCAGTCCCTAATACAGCAACCTGCTGCCAACGTATAGATTCAAGTTGTCAGGACTGTCACACACTCAGATAGTGCTAGTAATTACCAAGGCAAAAAGAGACAAGCAGAACCCTTTCTTTACTACTTTAAAACAAACCTAAAAGCTAGTGTTTGGGCTAGTTGGGAAGACGTGTTTTCTCTGAGCAGTAGTTGCTTACCCTCTGTAAAGAAGGCTCAGCTTTGAAGCGTAAGATTTCCAGACACTTCAATCCAACATGACTCATATTTAATAATGTTTGGCTTTGGACCATTGCATTGAGCAGTTTCTGCATATTTGATCAGAATAGTTTTCTTAGTGACACAGTGAAGTAGCTGGACTCCTTTGAGGTTTTTCAGACTGCATTTTCTCCGATTTATTTCGAGCTAATTTGAATGTTTTTTTAGTGATGGAAGCTCGCATTTTAAACTTGCATGTTTCTTTGGCTGACAAAGAAAAAAGTCCTGAGATTGACTGGAGGTTTTTATTTAATTTTCATTTCCTTACAACTTTGTCAGTTTTTCCTTCTTGACTACCCAAAAAATATCTAAATGAGTATTTCAAGGAAGAATTCTGTTTTGCTGTGGCAATATTGTTTCATTATATGTTTTCTCTTGACTGCTTGCCTCACTTTGCAGGACAGAACTAACAAAAACTGTGGTGCTTCCTGAGTTAGTAGAACTGGCGAGAGATGAGGGCAGCAGTGTACGCCTTGCAGCTTTTGAGACGTTAGTGAATCTGCTCGATATGTTTGATGCAGGTAGGAATTTAATTTAGGCTTACTAGCCCAGTTCTTAAGGCTTTAATGGATCTTATAAATGTATTTAAATGCTTTTTGTTCTGCCTGCATTCTTCAGACACTTCTGATTTTATTTTGTTTATTGTTTTACCCTTTATGTATTTCATGTCTTGCAGTGCTTCATACATAGTAAGTTTTGAGGAAGGTGAACCAGTTGTCCATGAAATCAGTTATCTTATTCCAAGTTTCTAATATAATATGGCTAAATGGAATGAGTAAAATTACTGTATAAATGATAGGAATATTGGGTTGTTAGTATTTACTTAATGCTATCAATACACAGAATCAAAATGTTAGCTCAACAGATGCCATTGCTTGTGCTTTTTTTGCTGTTAGCTAGTTTTTGCCTCTTAACTGACGTAAAGCTGGTCCTAATAAGGAAGATTAGATATAAGGAAGAAATTTTTTATGCTGAGGGTGGTGAAACACTGGGACAGGTTGCCCAGAGAGGTGGTGGATGCCCCATGCCTGGAAACATTCAAGGCCAGGTTGGACGGGGCTGTGAGCAACCTGATCTAGTTGAAGCTGTCCCTGCCCATGGCAGGGGGGTTGGACTAGATGACCTTTAGAGGTCCCTTCCAACCCAAACTGTTCTATGATTCTATGATTCTAATTACAGACTGCAGCCTGCCTTCTGAGCTGAAGACCCCAGACTGGGGCAATGATATGATATTTGTGTGTGTATCAGTAAACCTTGCAGCTTTTAACATCCAGTGTTATATGTCAAATACACTTGTAAATTTTGGAACAGAAAATATTTCTTTATGTCCCATAAACTGCAGTGTGCACCATCGATCGGTTTTAGAGGCACTAAGCATCAGCAATTACTATTTAAATCCCTTCAAACTTGTGGCTATAAGGCACTGAAAGCTTTCTTCTTTGCAATGAGAAAGTGTGTGTATTTTATAAAGCTTTTCTGTATTTAAAACAGAAAATGTAAATGCTTGTATTTTTCTCAGTGCTCTATTTCTTTCCCTATATCTTTCTCTGTATCTTTTCTGTATCAACGTGCATATTTCACGCTTCTCCAGGTGTAGGGGTGAGTGTCTGTGTCTTCATGTTGAGGAAGGAGAAATTCTCTTGTATCTGGTTCTTTTGGCATAGCAGTGGTGGGTTACCTACACGTATGGCTCTCAGGTTCTTATCACAAGCTCAGTTCAACACTGATTGGGGCAAACTTTAAGGAGAGCTACTGTGACTGATCCAGTATAGGGGAACATTCTGGGTAACCTCTGTGCCTTGTCCTCCAGTGAACTGCTCTGTCTTGATTTTTTTTCTGGGGGATGTAGAAGACAGTAACAGCCAGCTTTTCTGGCTCTGTATCAATTATGCTCTCTGCTGTTTGTTTTGTTTGTTTGTTTGTTTTTTTTTTTTTACAACTGGAAATGTACAAAGCGGCAAAGTACATGATAGATCATTGCTATAGTGTATATGAAAAAAAATTTTATATTGTTGATCACTGCTCATTATTTGCCACTTTGCTCTTTATACTGTCTTTTGCCAAGCTCTTCAGCTGTTTATCTTCATTAGCAACTCTGTATTTTGCACCACATTTCCCACTCCCACTCCATCTTATTGACTATGCTGCTCCTTCCTGATACATAAGTGAGGAGCAAATATTTACCGTACAGGAACTTGATGATGAATTACTAAAATACATGATTGCATATAAGCCATATGGAGTACATAAAGAAGTAAGATAGTTTTGGGGAGAATACCATAAATGGACTTTTTAGCAGTTAGTGCTTATATCAGTAAGTATGATAGTAAGTTAATTTTCAAATTATTGAGCCTTTGCATTGATGCTATCAAGTTTGTGCTTCTCTTTGCACCTCCCAGTCTTCATTCCTCCCCCCACTCCTCAATTGCTGTAGCTACTGCTTTTAGCTATTGAAAAAAGCTTAGAGAAAGCAGTCGGGGTTTATTTACAGGTTTGTAAAGAATGTGTTTCTAGAAATTCGGTTTGTGTAGTTTTTGGTTTCATGGTTGAACTAGAAAATGAACATTTTGAAGGCAGATGACCCAAAAGTATATCCTAGGGTTTCTTTCCCACAATATCAAAATATTTCTTCAGGTCAACCTAAATATTTTGTTCAGCCATAATTATTTGCTGAATTTTGGAGTTAATCTACCATTAAAACATCCTAATCCCTTTAAAACTTGAATATTTTAAAATACAGTGGTTTTATTTAAAACAAGTCAAAACACATAAACTTCTTCGAACATTTACTCCTTTATTTTATAAGGAGGCAGAGTGCTTGGATTTTACAATTTCTAAATGATCTAATTTCTTTCCTCTGCCCTTAATTTTTTTGTTTCTCTGTGAATTTATTGTTTACCAAAAGATTTTCAACCTCTTCTCAGTAGGTTGAAAAAAAATCATTTCCAGCATATCCAGATTTTTCTTTTTACTTGTCATGGTCATGTTCGGTCTTGATCTCCCTGTATTCCTGCTATTGTAGGAAATCTTATTGTAGGAGTACTGCGGTATTCTTGGTGAATGGTGAAGTTAGTGACTGTTCATTTATTCTGTCTCATCCTTTACTGGGGGATGCTTTTTCCCTAAAAACAAACAAACAAACAAACAAAACAGGTAAGGTATTAAAATTTAGGACCTGTATTATGTTAGTATGTTCACCATTCTCTATTCCTCTTGTTTTCTACCTCCAGTGAGTGCCTGCGAAAAATAGTCCTGAGCATGTTAAATGATATTTTTCATAAATCATTATGGAAGTCCACTCTCTGTGCTCTTTTGTAGATGTTGACAAATGGCTAACTTTAAAAACTTTTCTTTTGTTTTTCAGATGATAGGAGTCAAACTGTGCTCCCCTTAGTGAAATCATTCTGTGAAAAATCCTTCAAAGCAGATGAATCTATCCTAGTTTCTTTATCTTTCCATTTAGGGAAACTGTGTAATGGATTATATGGTATGATTTAATGTTCTTTTTAAAAAAAAAAAAAAAAAATCTTAAAAATGAGGGAAGATTGGAGAATTTGAAGCCCTTGGAAAATATCCAGATTTGAATGTATCAAATGAAATGATAATTAGGAAAGGAAACATGGAAGTAAAAGTCTGAAATAACCTATTGCATAAATATTGAATTTTGTGAATTTCCTCTTTGGGTGTCCATCTGTTTATTGGGTTTTTTATGTTTCAACAGGGACAGAGTTTTTTGTTTAGACAGGGTCAGAGATGGAAACATGGTGGTTTGTGTTTATTGGTCTGACTGATTTATTTTGATTCCTTCTTGGATATTCTGGAGCTTGTGAATTGGATGACTGAATTGAAACTAGAAACCTTTGAAAACACAGTATGATGTTAACTGTGTATGTTCATTTCTGTGCTTGATATCCTTTTTGAGGTACAGTACAGAGTGTGGCCCATAAGGAACTTCAGGGGAGAAAGGAGACCTAATACCATGTGGATTCCCAGCTGCAGCTGAGGCCAAATCTGTACCCATAATTTTTGTGGTTTTCTGTACTTTAATGCTTGAGCACAGCAGATCTTTCCCTGATCATTCTGCCCATCATACACCCTCTACACAGAGCTTGGCTGTGGAGGGGTGGCACAGAATCATGGTTTTACATGATAGAGAATTTCCCCCTAGATTCTTATATCCTTTGATCTTTCTTACACATCTTTAAAATGATCCTTTATGATCATGTTAGGGACTATCAAAGTGACCATTGCTTCTCCACAAATAACTCAAAAGGGCTGTTCCACAGTGTCAAACTCTTATTTACAGAAACATAGAGCTAGGATATTATCATGTCTTCCCAGTTGTCTTTTCTCTAGGTTGACTGACTTTAATTGCTGATCTTTCTTCACCTCCGAACTCTGTCTGGCAAGTTCATATTTTTCTTGAAGTGTTAGGAGAGCTTCAAGAGCCTTAGGAGAGCTGAACAAAGTGAAAGGGTTACTTCATGTGTCCTGCAAGCTATATTGCTGTTTACATTTTTCAGTATGAAAAATTGCCCTTTTTTTGCAACAGTTTGCAATAGTTTGACATTATTTGTTCAAGTGCAGCCTTGTTTATAAACAGAAGTAGCTCAAAAGTCTGGGGTTTTTTATTTGGTTTTTTTGTTTGTTTGTTTTTATTTTGATAAAACTGTCACCTAGTTAGTCTTTCTCTTTCCTGGCCTTGTGCAGGGAACGCATATCTGGCTAAGCGTGGCACCTTACCTCTGTCCTAATGGAATAATAGTCTAAGGTTTTAAGACCATATGTCCAGTTTCTGAAGATCATTTTAAACTCTATCATCTGAAGAACTAACAGTCTCCCTCCTAGGTTGCTGTTATCAGAATATTTAATCAGCGTATTTTCTAATCTAACATCCAAAAAACCAGTGAAAATACTGAATACTACCAGGACTAGGATAGACCTTTCTTTATACAGTTGCCTATCTTGTCAGTGACACAGGGGTACTTTCTCTTAACTGCTTTTCCAAGCAGTTTTGCAGCAACTTTGTGGTTTTTCATCTCTCTTTCCTGATCCCTTATTTTGCTTATGAAAAACATGACCTTTACTGCCTCTTTCGTATTCAGTCAGGATATATAGTACTGGATAACAGGTCCTGTTATCCAGTACTGGAAGGAAATGGAATCAGTTTGTCAGGTTTTGCTTTTGCCATGTTGGTTGCTACTCATTTTCTTGTTTCCCTTTCAGTAGATTCAAGTAGATTTTTTTTTTTTGTTCCAATTTTTTAAAAAACTTGAAAGTAATCTGACTGATCTGTAATTATATAGCTTGTCCTTCCCCTCTCCAACTACTAAATATCTGTACCACTTCAGTCCTTTTCCATTCTGATATCTCACTTGCTTTAAGATTTCAGCAGCTAGTACTTTAAATACTTTTGAATACTGGAATGAAGCACATCTGACCCGGCACATTTTGAAAACCTTTCATGTTTAAGTATTCACTGACCTGTTCCTTCTCTACTTAAAGCTTGAATCTTTGTCACTGTTACTAATTGTACTGAACCTGATGATACTAATAGAGTTTGAGCAAGAAAATAAAAGCATCAAGCATTTCAGCCTTCCAATCACTGATAGCTTCCTCTCTCTCTTGAGTAAAAACCTGAGCCTTTCCTTGATTGTTCTCATATTACTAATGTACTTATAAAATTACTTGTAATTTTTGAAGTAATCTTGCTAGTTGCCTTCCAGTTTATTCTGTTTTCTAATTTTGTTCTTAAATCTCTTTATTATCTGTAGCAACATATCAAGCATTTCAGCCTTCCAATCACTGATAGCTTCCTCTCTCTCTTGAGTAAAAACCTGAGCCTTTCCTTGATTGTTCTCATATTACTAATGTACTTATAAAATTACTTGTAATTTTTGAAGTAATCTTGCTAGTTGCCTTCCAGTTTATTCTGTTTTCTAATTTTGTTCTTAAATCTCTTTATTATCTGTAGCAACATAGCCTAATTTTTCAACTTGCTGCAGACATGCATTCTTCACGTGACTGAGCTCCATAAAGATCTAAACATTTAATCAAGAAGAAACCAGTATCAGTGGAACAAATATATTCACAATCCTGCAGCTAAAATCCTGAGTATTTCAAGAATTATGTAAACAGAAATTAGGATTCACTGTATTATAGTTAGTGATTACAGAAAAATGACAGCTTTTTCTGTATAAAGTGTACTGATGATACTCTGCTAGACTCACAGTATGGGAGGGGAGGGAGACTAAAAATTGGCGTATTTGATAGATTTGTAAATGAGATTTGGGTTTTGGACATTATTAATAGCATTTGTAATGAGGAAAGTAATATTCCCTCTCCCCCCCCCAGGCATTTTTACTCCTGAACAGCACTTAAGGTTTTTGGAATTTTATAAAAAGCTTTCCACGCTGGGTTTACAGCAGGAAAATGGGCACAATGATAATCAACTACAGCTTCAAACTCTGGAACAGGAAAAGAAGTATATTTCAGTGAGGAAGAACTGTGCTTACAATTTTCCAGTAAGTAACTTTAATTTAAGGTTAAATAATTTTTGTCATGCATATAGTTCACTAAATAGGACTACCTGAATGATAGAGAAGTTATTGCCAAATTGTACATTGTTAGCTAGATTCTAGCTCTCTCCTGGAAAGTTCAAGTTAATGGCTTAAAGTAGAGGTTGTCCAAAAGAGTTACCAGGAAAGATTCCTCTTTGCAGTACCTCAGAAAATTATCGGCAGGTTTTGACTGAAAGAGTGCTGTTCTAAGAGGTCACTGGTCTCATGCTTTCCTACACATTTTCTCCAAACCCTTAGCACAAAGGCATTGAGAAAATGACTGTGAAACAGAGTCCCCAGTTTCAAACCACTCAAAGCTAGGTTTTTGCATTTGCTGTGTCGTGGCATTACAGGGAGTAGAAGATTGAATCTGAATGGTTAGATTCACGTTTTAGTCATGTTCCTGCCTGAATACAAAAAGACTTTTCAAGTTTATGTGAGGTCTTCAAACTTACCACTCATGTTTCTATAAATCTACTTTGTATTTTGACATTCTACGTTTATATTTAAAGAAAATATGTTTGTACCAAGAGCCAGTAGACAGTTATTTTTATTCTGCCTTTTAAAGACAAGCACCATGTATATAGGTAGACATCTGTTGGTTTATTTGAGCAAAAACAAGGCATGTACACACACAATTATGTTGAAGTTCAGATGCCTGCTTTGCTGCTTGCTAAAATGTACTTTGTTTTTGAAGTCTCCAATTGCAGCTTCCACTAGTGTATCGAAACATTAACAATATTTATAAAACTAAGGTTTTATATCTTGTGTTTTTAATCTGAGTGTTCAGAAAAAAAAGCCTGCAGCATGTCTGGAAGATATGTAAATCCATTTTAGTTCTCAACTCTAGAACTTGTCTGGTGCCTGTGTTTTGACACAGCCATCAAAAATGCCACACTTCCTCTTTAAAATCACAACCTGTTATCTCCCAAGTGTCTTGCTGGTTGTAATTCAATGTTTTCATCTGATAATTTCTGATGGTGTGGTCCTTTAGCTATACATTTAATAAAAGACTTTATCTTTCCGCAGGCCATGATTGTTTTTGTGGATCCAAAGAACTTCCATTTAGAACTATATTCTATATTCTTCTGCCTTTGTCATGACCCTGAAGTTCCTGTCAGATATACTATGGCCATAAACTTCTATGAAGTAAGTCTACAAAGGTACTTTGTTAGTACTTACATGTTTTTGTTTTATGTTGTTTTCTTCTTTAAGCTTACTTTTGTGACTGTTCAACCAAAAGAAAAAGACTTGAGAAAACTTCTTGAAATTTAGTTTGTGAAAGGTGTTTAGTCCCTTCTAATATATAAATACAGCCCATATACACACATTAGTATTTAAGTTGTGTGGCATTTGGCTACAAGAGCCTATAGCTAGGTGAGCTCTTAAGGAGCAAAAGCTGGAAGAAACTTAAACTGGTCTAGTACCACAAACATAAGCAATTGTACTAATTAGAATATTTTAAGGTTTTGAATACTATTAGAAAATAATGAGACAAACAAGAGAAAGGAACTTGTCACTTAAGGTCCTGAAAACCTTCTTTAGAACTGTACAGTTTGCTACTATGCTGGTGTTCTGTGGAGAATGTTTATATGTATCAAATCTAAGCTAAATGCTCAAATTTAATATGAAACTACTTGGAAATTTATGCAGATGTAAAAGCATATATATCCTTATTATTCCATTCAGTTTACATAAATTCAGCTGTATTATTTTCATAAAAGTTCAAAACTGTAGAGCTGCACAGATATTATTAGCTATATGGGGTGAATTCCAGTAACGAATATACACTTTCTACCCATATAGGGAGATCTTAAAGGTTTTCATAGTGTTTTACTGAGAATCCTTGTGTTTCAGTCCTCGAGCTAGCTTTTTATCCCATTTTGTTGCTGTGGAAATTGGTAAGTTAAGCAGCTTGCTGAAAGTATTTAAATCACTAGTAGAGGCATAAATGAAGCCAAGGTGGCTTTATTTCTACCATCTTAAGGAAGATGGATGGTTTTCCAGTTCTCTTTACCTGTTGATGCCTTGTCTTAACAAATGATAATCCAAGGTAATTGTTGAAATTATAAAATTAACATATAATTGTACATAATGTTTCATGTCAGATGTATAACACTTTTAAGGTACTGCCTGAATATAAGTAAAGTATTTTATCTCATTTAAAAAAACCTGTAAAGTTATACTGTGGTCTGAATATACATTTAGTGCTGGTTAATTTATTTTTAACACCATAATTTGCAACCACGTGACAGCCAGAAATGAGTAATTTATGGCATTTACTGCTAGGTGGATAAATAAACTCTCTGTAGCCATTTCTCTAAAGCTTCACCTTGATTGGAAGTAAGGTCTTATTTTCACCTGGCTTACATAAATAAAGAAAACCATTAAAAAACATCATCTAAATACTTTATATGGCAAAAATCTCATTCCTCAGCTTTTTCTCATATTTGCTATAAAACCTTTTTATCAGTGTGGAGATGGACTTTTGGTGGTTTTTAGAAATTTGTGACTTACGAATCACGGTAAAAAAAATCCTAAAGAAGTAAGGAGTGAAAACTTTGGATGGAAGGTTGGGGAAACTTAAAATCCAGAACAGACTAAGTCGATTTTTATATTTCATCTTTTGTAACTTACACAGCTGACTGACTGTTAACTTCCCTAAGGAGCATGAACTACAACATTTGACTATTGCCGAAGGAATTTTTCTAGCCTTGCAGTGCAGTCTTAAAATTTTTTGATAAATGTGAAATAGAGTTAATTCTAAAAGCATATTTCATGGTTAGGTAATAGGCCTGTTTCTTGACTCATATTCTTTGTATAAGCATATTTTTAATGTGATCGATGGGAAAGTACACAACTTTAGAAGGTTGATATTAAACAATTGTTCTGCCACCCTTCTTCATGCTTGCTGTAAAGTAAGCACGTGTAGTATAGTTGTTGTAGTGCCAAGGAACTAAAGAATGTTTCAACTTGCTATCTTACTGTCATTTTTTTAGGTCGCTAAGCTTTTAAATTCTGGTGTGTATACAATACATAAAGAACTGGTTACACTATTACAGGATGAGTCACTGGAGGTAATATACTTTTATTGGAACTTTCTTTTGCTTGTTACATTGAGGCAGATTATCTTGATGTTTAATAATTCTGCAGTAAGACAGTACAGTAACTGAAATGATCAACAGCTTTTACTTGTGTTTCACAGACGCTTTATAAAGATGCCAGCCTTCTGTGGATAAAAAGGAGGAAAATAGGAAGGTGTTTGAATTTAGTAAACCCATACTGAATTTATTAGCTTTTAAAAACATTCATTCTAAATTGTTTTAATTGCTGTATTATTTATTACCTTACGAATTCTGTGGAAAGATTTGGTTTTGATACTATATTAAAATAATTATTGATAGCATTCAAGGGTTTTGCTTTGGATTATTTTAATTTCTCCAACTGAAGAGGAGATGAAGATGTTGTGTATGGTTCAAAGATCAAGATTTATACAAAGAGTTTCAGTCCAAGATCTGGTACAGAATCTGTGAGTCTTTGTGAGACAATTTAGTTTAGTGTACCTTGGTTTCAACCTGCGTAAAACATGAATCACTTAGCTATATTATAGACAATATAGTAAGACTTTTTTGGGTTGAAAAAGACAAATATTTATGTTTGAGACAAAATCACCATTTCCTCTGATACTAGTTATTCCAATAGTTGATCTTTTTTGTTTTCTATGTAGGATCTTTGGATATGGCATGGAAAAATGAGTTTTGCTTTCAGGTGCTCCTTTTTGTTTTGGTACTCTTTGTTAGACATTTTCAAGGAAATTAAAAGTGTTCATAGAACATCTTATAATTTATGAAATTCTGCCCCATCTTAAAAGATTTCTCAGGTTGAACACCTGAAAGTTGAGACTCAGAAGCAGCTGGTCATTTTTAAAAATTCCTTGGTTTGATCCCTATACAGTTACCTAAATAATAAAAAGTATTTAGTCCTTTATCTTATATACCACCTCAGTCAGAATTGCTGCCAAAAAATATTTAATTATGTACTTTTCTAGTCTAGTTTCAAGTATCACAACATTTGAAAGTAAGGCTTTTCTATTAATATAGGCTATATATTCTATTTTAATTTAGCAACTGCAGTTTTTCTTAAAGCAGGAAAAATTGCTTTTAAGATTCAGCTGACAGATACAAAAAAACCCACTTTGTGTTTGTCGAGGCTCTTACTTAACTGTCTATGAAATACAGATCTTTCTTAAGAATAAATGTTCATTTTAAAATATTGCATGCTGTGAATAATTTAGAAAGCGTTGACTGTGGTATTCACATAAATCAAAACTATAGTTTGTTTTCGTAAACTGAAACCTACAATACTTATATGACTTACTACATTAAAACATCATTTTTAAATCCCAGTTCTCATCAATGCAAATACATTGCACCTCTTTTTTTTTTTTTTTTTTTTTTTTAATAAGGAGGCAAACAGTATTTTGGCCTTGCTTTGCCTTGCCTTGCGCCTCCTCTAACTGGTACAAATGAAAAAAATGCAAGCTGACACGGATATCCAGGATGGAAAACGCTGGCCCAGACTGTTCAGTGTAACAGAAGTGTGGGTGGCCTTAAAGTGAGGGGACGGTGTTTACGAGACAACAGTGGATCAGAAAGCAAGGTGGGTATTCTCATGTTTTTTAAATTTGCTTTCTAAATGAAGGTAGTAGCAAAGTTGTTTAGCCATATACTGTATGAAAAGGCTTTCATGATTAGTTTCTGCTTTGGAGAGATACAAATCTTCTGTGGTTTTTTGATTGTTTATTGACTTTGTAAACTTTAAAATTAAAAAAAAAAAAGGTTTTGAAAGATTACACTTAGTATAAAAATGAACAGTTTATCCATGTTCTTTTTCTAATTAACCACAGATTTGCTGAAATAGATCAAATTTTGAAATACAATCATTAAGTTAAAACAAAACTTGGTTTCATGCTAAAGAAGTGATAGCTAATACCTAATTTATTTTTTTTTTTCTATTGATGTGGCAACTGCCCATGGTTGCCATTTTCAGACACAGTTTCTGCTAGGACGATGCCTGTTTCCTGTGGTAAAGGCACAGAGTTAGGATTTAGGAGATCTGTATTCAGCTCACAACTTTGTTAATTTAATTCTATGTGGCTCTGGATGATGGTTTATTCAGTGACTCCTCACCTGTAAAATAGTACATAAAAGATCATCTCCTGTTTCAACATGCTGTTTTGAGCATACTTCCTAAATGTATAGAGAAATTCAAATATTCCAACAATGTAAGAACTGAATAAATTTTTTTCTTATATGGACAAAAGTTGAGAGTGTAATTTAAAATGTGAATTTGTCAGAAGTTTACAGCTGTAAATGTATATAACATAAGTGCCATGTCGTGTGGCAGTCTGTTTCATTTTGCTTAGTGCTAAAGAGAAGTTAGCTTGGCTACTATAAAGTCTTCGCCTCCTACTGAGAAAAGGTGTATAATTCCTACTAAAATTAATTAGGGAGTTGAGAAAAATAACTGCAAAGTTTGAGGCTAGGAGGAAAATGGGTTTTATTTGTTTTGAGAAAGAGAATACTGGGAAGGGATATCGTAATGGCCTTTATATCTGTGAAAAGGTATTACAAAGAGAACGGTGATCAGTTTTTCTTTGTCAAGAGGGAAGGGGTTGGAAATGAAATTGTGTTTAGTTAGGGACTGGAATAGCTTTTTGACTAGTTAAGTGGAATTTACTGCTCAGGGGATATTGTTTAATCCCGATTGTTAATTTTTTTTTTAAGAACAAGTTAGACTAGTATCTACTGGAAATGGTCACAGTGTAGCTGATACTGTCTGAGGAGAGGAATTAATTGACCCCTTAAAATCTCTTCCCTTCTTACATTGTTATGATGTGCTTTTTGAGCGTAGTAACATGACATACAGCTAGAAGATGTAAAATTACTTTAATGTTTATATTTTTATTTCTAGTTATTGTCTATTCCTGACTTGATACCTGCATTAACAACAGCAGAACAGAGAGCAGCAACTTCTTTAAAGTGGAGAACTCACGAGAAGTTACTACAAAAATATGCATGTCTCCCTCATATCATATCAAGTGATCAGATTTATTACCGTTTTCTTCACAGAATGTTGACAATCGTTTTGACAAATGTGAGCCTGTCTGTCTCCTATTTTTTTCAATTGTCTACTGTATTTAGAAAAATTAGCACTAGATATTTGCTATGTGTAGCACTTTATGTATTATATTAATCTTAAAGTAGTATTTCTTGTTGAATTGTATATCAGGCTGGTTTTTTTATATAAGACTGAGAAATTGCTCTGAGAACTCCTCCCCCAGTTTGAGGAGAAATTAGTTTGGCAGATTGTCCTGTTTTTCCTCACACCCAAGACTTCTTTCCTTTCCTTGTGCTCATTATCAGTTTGTTCCTAGGTAAATCAAAACTTTTTCCTCTGAGATATGCCTTCTTTTTCCCAATTCCATAGATTACATTGCATTGTGTTCCATTCTTTATGAAAGAACACTTAATTCTGAAAATGAATGATCATTTAGAGCTACTGGTCTGAAAGTTTATTGAATTAATTGAAGAATAAAACTTTTGTAAGAGAAGACATTGTAAATTTTCTTTTCTAACAGCCACAATATAGAAGGTGCCTTCCAAACATGGAATACTTTTAAGCGTTTATGAAATGGTTGAATAAACAAGTTAGGCAGGGGGGATAAAGAAGTGTCTCATAAATTGGCCAAACTTCATTATTCTCCCTTACTTTATGCCAATTATTTCAAAATTTCAAAGAATCATTGAATCATGGAATATCTCAAGTTGGAAGGGACCCGTAAGGATCATTGAGTCCAACTCCCCGCTCCTTGCAGGACTACCTAACACTAAACCATATGACTAAGAGCGTCATCCAGATGCTCCTTGAACTCTGAGAGGTTTGGTGCCATGACCACTTCCCTGGGAAGCCTGTTCCAGTGACCAACCACTCTCTCAGTGAAGAACCTTTTCCTAATTTCCAATTTGAACTTCTCCCAAGCTTCGTTCCATTCATTCCAGAATTTATAAAGTTAGGCTAATTTTTAGCTATTTTTGTTACCTGAAAGAATATGACTAAAAACTTATAAAAATTCTAGAAGTATGTTTAACTGTGTTTCCTTTATTTCTTTCAAGAATGTCCTGCCAGTCCAAAAAGCAGCTGCTCGAACTCTCTGTGTTTATTTACGTTATAATCGCAAGCAAGAACAGCGGCATGAGGTTATTCAGAAACTGATTGAACGTAAGATAATTTTTCCTTGATTACTTAGAGATGCAAGTTAGTTTTGACTGAAGATCTATTTATGGTTATATTTATTCAGTGTAACTTCCTGCCATCATTGGTGGGATTACACTTAAAAGACATTCAGTTGCTCATATATTCCATGCATATGCGAGGAATATATCTGAACCTTATGCAAAGGAATTGGGAAGGAGGCAATATGGGAAATTGATAATATGCCAAGACCCCTCCAACCCTACTTCTTGAATCCAGAATTGCTTAGCTGTAGGTGCTGCAATATACGAAGCAGAGTTCCTCTATGCAAGTAAAATTCTCTAGAGGCTTCAGCATAAGAAGTGATGGATAAATCTTCTCAGAAATTAATTTATCAATTAGTTAGTCACCTTAGTTCACTTTCTGGTCTATGCTATGGGTTTTAAAGATAGGTTAGAAGACTGAATAGTTCCCATTAGCAATCCTTTAATGTTTACACAGTAATTTTACACTGGTGACATGGTGTCATGTCATATAGGGCTTTATTCAATACAGTAGCTAGTTCACTTACTATTTTTGCTTTTTCAAATGGCTAAAGGCACAGGTTGAATTTCCGAAAAAAAAATGCTCACTGACAGAAATGGTCATTGAATTCAGAAGGTTAGGCTTTCACTGAAAGAAAGAATTGAGGTAGGCTGAGGAGGTGTGCCTTGTGATGCGTGTGATGATCATCTTTGAGTCAAAGGTTAACCTTTGAAATGTTTTCTAGCCGACATTGAAAACTTAATAGATAATATCTGTGGATTGTTATTTTTCAGAACTGGGCCAAGGAAAAAGTTATTGGAACAGGCTTCGGTTTTTAGATACTTGTGAATTCATTATGGAGCTGTTTTCAAAATCATTCTTCTGCAAATACTTCTTTCTACCTGTGCTTGAACTTACACATGATCCAGTGGCAAATGTGAGGTACTGTATGAAGAGTATGTAGCAGTATACAGGAAAAAAGCTTTAAATAATATATTAGGAAATATTGTTACAGGTTTTACGTCTTGTTTAAATAATGGGACTTTAGTAAAAAGGTACGGGCCCTTCAGAGTGACAAGTATTAAAGGTGTAGGGAACTATGGGAATAATGTTAGAAAACCACAGCAGGGTCAGTCGGAATGTTTGGGGGACTGATTGAAAGTGTCAGGTTTTGGGAGCGAGAAAGGAACCGTGAGGCAGAGGAGCCAGCAACAGATGAGAAGAAACTAATACGCTGTTTCATGGGTGTAGAGAGAGAAATGTAACTTCACAGTCTCCATTAATTTCCATCCATTTCAACATCATGATATATAAAGTAAAACACACAAGCAATTCTTTCAGTGGTCTGAGTTTAACAAGTTAGCATAGGTTTTACCTTATGTAAAAGTTTTCTACTTCATTGTTAAATTGAAAAAGAATAGAAAAAATAAGTGAATTTGGTATGTTATTCATTTTTATACAGTGTTTTTTCCGTTATTTTTGTAGTCAATTTTTTTCTTCACTAAACAGATAGGGACCAGGCAGTTACTACCAGTAAGAAAATAATTCCTTTTTTTGGTCATGTATTTTGTGTGATTATACGCTTTTAATCTTATTTCTGATGTGTGTAATTCATGTTGTCATCATTAACATGTCCGAACATCTAATACTAATGCTGCATAAAGATTTACATAAGCATAATTTGCACATACATGTGTGCATTCAGTAAGCTTCACTAAGTACACTTGATTACATTACCAAGTTTTTTAAATAAACCTTGTGTTTAGTATAACTACCACATCTCAATTCTGCAGGATCCCAAACCAAAACCATTTTGTGCATATAGGTTAACTAACACTCATGTGTCATGTCCTTATGTTAAGAGGATTATATTAAAACAATAAACTAAATTTATATATAGTCTGAAGTATCTTACTGCTTTTAACAAATATTTTAATTAAAAGCTCTATTGATACAATATTAAAAATTAAAGGAAACTTGGAATAAGTTGCAGTCTCTTAACTGACATTAAAACCAATTTTGTCATAATTCTTTTCTGAATTGGTTCCTAACACTTTTTTACAAAAGGAATGCATTGTCTGTGGTGGACTGAAGTTTAGAAGTCAAACATAGCTGTTCACTCATGATTTTAAAACAAACTTGGGGAAATACTATTCTAGCTTTCTACAGAGTGGTGTAAGTCTTTGTAATGGGAAGTTGTGAAGGCTAAAATGTTTTGAAGGTATAAAACCAGTAAGATGAATTCGTATAAGAAAATTTTTTTTGAGTGTTATTAATCACAAAGTTACCATCTCTGGCACCAGATTGTCTCTTATCACAAGCCAGTGGAATTTGAGAACAGCAGAGAATATCACCATATATTGTTCTTGAGGGTTTTTTTAATCTATTCCTATAGATTAAAGGTTTTCACTATTATATGCTATTACAGTCTGACCAAATGCAGTGATTTTTATTTTCTTAAATGTATGAAATATTTTTTATTTAATCTGCAGAGCATTTTGGTTTTAATCATATAAAAAGCAATGGACACATTTTTTATACAACCAGTTTAGAAACAGTATCTAGCAATCAAGGCAAATCAATTATCACAGAATCATAGAATCGTTTAGGTTGGAAAAGACCTTTAAGACCATCAAGGCCAAACATTAACCTAACACTGCCAAGTCCACCACTAAACCATATCCCTAAGTGCCATGTCTACACGTCTTTTGAATACCTCCAGGGATGGTGACTCAACCACTTTCCAGGGCAGCCTGTTCCAATGCTTGACAACCCTTTCCGTGAAGAACTTTTTCCTAATATCCAATCTAAACCTCCC
>NW_008795405.1:11571320-11576485 GCF_000699145.1 Aptenodytes forsteri
CACATTTGCTAACCTCCAGTCAACTGGGACCTCCCCGGTTAGCCAGGACTGCTGATAAATGATGGAAAGTGGCTTGGTGAGCACTTCTACTAGCTCCCTCAGTACCCTTGGGTGGATCCCATCTGGCCCCATAGACTTGTGTGTCTCTAAGTGGTGTAGCAGGTCGCTAATCATTTCCCTTGGATTATGGGGGCTTCATTCTGCTCCCTGTCCCTATCTTCCAGCTCAGGGGGCTGGTTACCCCGAGAACAATTTCAATCCCTAGTACAGAAAAGACACGGTTAAGTGCACCTAAGTACTTTATGCTGTTCAGTTTGAAAGCAGGCAAAGTTGAGCTTCACAGGGGCACTCTAGTAACAAAAATATATCCACAGTGTCAGAGCAGAAAGGTATTAAGTTTGAAGTTTCTCGGTTATTTTATATGAATAATTTTTCTCCCTCAATTTACTGCATTTAAAACTGCATTCTCAGTCAATAGAGCAGCTCACAGCTTCTGAAAGCATCATAGCCTGTTACTACTTTTCTTTCATCCTGATTCCTAACCACACTGTCCACCCCTTCCATTGCCTTGAGGAGTGCTTATTGGACCTTTGGTTAGACTGATTAAACTCACTAAGCCATCAGAAAACTGTCCACTTTTTTCTGCCCTCCCCCTCTCAAGTAAGTTGGTTTTCTGCTATGTTAGTCAGTTGAGGGTTGGGCTGACTGAGCTGATGAAAGGTCCAGCCAGTAGCAGAGACAGCACAAGCAGGGGGAGCCTCCAGACAGAAGCAGGGAGATAGGGTAAGGGGAAGAAGGAGCCAGTAAATAGTTAAATCCTTTTAGTCTGTCTGATACACCTTCATCTTTGTAATTGTATGGAACTGCAGTTACGTGATTTTTGGTGTGACTTAGGCTCCTTTGTACTGATGGACCAGATTTCCAGGGTATTTAGGTACCTGATAGTTAAGTGCGTAGATCACTTTGAAAATCTAGAGGTCTGCTTATCTTTCTAGGTTAAAAAAAAAAACAAAACCAAAGAAATCTTTATTAACTTTCAGATACAGGACTGTAGTCCTGATCTATGGAGAAGTTCTTGAAAATGTTACAGTATGTCTGGAAACAACAAATAAGCAACAGTCATTTCTGAAGAATAAAACCTACTAACCTGATTATTTTATGTCAAATGCTAGCATTCAATAAACAAACTAATAATGTTTATTAAACATCTCCATCAAAAGGTGAATGTTTACTTTTTTTTGTAGAATGAAGCTATGCTATTTGTTGCCAAAAGTAAAATCTACTCTGAAGATTCCCACTGATAAACATTTACTTCAACAGTTGGAATTATGTATAAGGAAACTTTTGTGTCAAGAGAAAGACAAAGATGTCCTGACTATTGTAAAAAGAGTAAGCATTTTTCTTTTCCAGCAGCATTTTGTCTTAGGGTTGTCATTAAAAGTTAAGATGATTAAAGTTATGCTTTCTGTTGATTCTCTTAATGTAAGAACAGGAGACTAAAGAATTCTGTTGTCTATTATGTAATTTTGAACAATTAAGAGAAGATGTAGTATAGTGCATTCTGTCAAATTTAAGAGAGTTGGTGTTTCCTTGGTTACTTATATTGCAGTTATTTTCTAGTGACTAGGATCCAGGATTTTGGCTTGATGACCATTTGTGAAAAAATAGCAGATGACTAAAGATAGGATTAAAGGTTGACCCTAGTAAAAATGATCAAGTCTTTGAGATAGAGGTATCTTGTTAATCTGTTTATTTTACAATGTACAGACAAACGATTTGCAGGATTTTGAAATGTTACAAATGTCTTTCTAATGTGAATATTCACGAAAAAGTACATCTTTAAGGGATGCCCATGCTTAGTCTCAAAGAAGCCATGAAATGAAGTAGCTAAAGTAGATGGCTTCTTATAGAGCCAGTCTGCAGGAGAGATTGGATGAACACCTGCCTGGAGCATCCTGCCTTATTCACAGATTCCTGAGTTGTTTTTTCAGTCTTGGTTCCTAGGTCCATGCTCCAGCTATGCATGCTTCTATGCTTTCCTTGACTGTATTTTGAGTTCCATATAGATTAGTCCTTCATTGTGAGTCTCAGCAGGGCTCTGAGAATACTCTGACAGTTTTTAACTGCATTTGTAGCACAAAAATACAAGCATAGGCTTCAAATGTTTAGGAAGAAAAGGCATGTTTAATTTTGAATACCATTATTCTAAGCTGCTTATCTGGACAGTTTTTTAGTTAAAAGTGTGGCATGCTGTTGAGTAAGGATAAATAATGTTTTGATTTTCTTTGTAGACAGTGTTAGAATTGGACAGAATGGAGATCTCTGTAGACGCTGTAAGTACTTACTAACTTAAATACTTACCGAGTACTTTTAATTCCCATTTTCATGTAGTGATTTTTTTATTTTTATTGATTTTATTTTGAAGTTTCAGAAAAGATTTTATGAAAATGATTTATTGGATCAAGAAAAAGAGAAAGAACAACTCCTTTTGGAAATGGTATATTTCATCAGTATAATCTGTCCTTTTTTTAATAGTTTGCAGCTAAATATTAATGAGGCAATAATTTTAATGTAGGGGAAGTGCATATTATGGAGAGACCTGATAGGTTCATAATCTCTGTGTGTGGTTTCATTTTACACTTTTCAATAGGGTTAAGTCCTTCAAAGTAACATATAACTTCCTTTTCTTTACTGCCTAAATTTTGCTCTATCAATTAGAAAGGCAAACTGAAATTTCTTGAAAAATACTCAAGCTTGATGCCTCTCTAGTTCTAAAATCCCAAGCCCTTCAGTACACCTTTATGAAATCTTTTTGAGGGAGCTTAGCAATTTGTCAGGCATGTATAACATAATAAATTGAATAGTGAAACACCTCAGAATTCACATACAGCTTCCATAGGCAAAGAAATTAATGTCGTAACTGCTTTTGTGCCAAGGAAGCCGAAAGAGGCTCTGTGTGTTACGAGCTTTCCTGTTAGCCAGAAAAAAAGGAAGAAAGAAAGGCCATTCGCATCTGCAGCCTGGCAGGAGGGAGACTCAGTGCAGGTTGTATAGAGCAAAAAGAGCTACAAGTTACTTAGGATTTGGAAGAGAAGTCTGCAGAACACTTTTCCAACTTATAAAACTATTTGTCTTCAGTCATGGCTGTAAGCAAAAGCTGCAGCAGGTGCTTCACCACATAGCCTACTACATCTTCACAAAGCCTGGATTAGATTACTGCAGTCCTCCGTTCTGCTGCCTCCTCTCCAGCCTGAGGTGGGAGAAGCTAAGAAGCTGATAGGATTTCATAGAGGCCGAATTTCATTAGCACAGTTCCTCTGACTTGTAGGAATTGAACTCCTCTGTAGAGAACCAGAACAGGTTCAAGACTGTTGAAAAAATGTCACTTTTTCTTCTTTGGGATTGCTACAGAGGGCTATGTTTGTGGCCCACTTTGATATCAATAGGTACTGCAGGCCTTCTCTTGAGCAGTTGATTTTCTCAGTTCATGATACCTGTCTCATGTACTTCCTGCCACCTCCCATTAGCTCGAGCCAAAGGTTCAAACTTCGTTCTTAGGACCTGCATACACATATTCAAAGACTTGAACTTAGTTTTAGCAGTTTTTAGGTAGATACAATTAGTGTTTTTATAGTGAAAGCATTTGGGGCTGTGGTAAAACATCCTCTGGTGCACTCTGTGTTACCGTCTATTGTATGATAACATTAATTTTGACATTAGCTGTTTCTACAGCTAAACTTTAGAAGAGCATCTGTATTTTTATGATATATCCCATTGATATGAGCATACCTTCTGTATCACAAAGGTATCATTAAGCATTGTCTGTGAGAGGCATGCTCTTGAGGAACTGGAGATGTACACAGTGAATTGTGACATGTTGCAGTCCCAAATAGATGAGGAGCCACTGAACCCAGTTAAATGTATCTGACAGCTACAGCTTTTAATACTGAATATGTTAATAAGTTTCCTTAATTTTAGTAATTGACTTAGTAGAAACTATATTCCAGCAACCTTGACCTGAATTAATTACCTCTTTTTTTCTTTTTTTTTTTAACTTGGGTAGTAATTAGAATGAAATGAAAAAATAGAGTAGAACAATTACGGTTCTCTTGGCACTTTTTATTATGAACATAGTACAGAAAATAAGCTAATATTGTATAGCTTTTTGAAGTTGGAGTGTTATCTATTCACCAAGAATCCTGAAGCAAGTATTGGCTTTTTTAATTATTGATATAGCTGTGTTAACACTGTCTTCTGTCTGTGGATGTGCTCTCAAAAGGTATTCTAAGGCTAGCTAATATTACAGAAAGGCAAATAAATTCCTTAAACTTGAAGAATTGTAATACTTGGTTTTGCTTTGCATAAAGGATTATCAACTGTAGATGTTAATTTTAGACCTTTAAAAAGTTTGAGCATATGTGACACACCTTACCATTTGCAAAAAACATTTTCATTGAATTGTATGTTTGAATTAATAATATTGCCAGCTCTATTATCAAACCATCTGTGTAGCACAAAAATTTTACATTGTCAAATGCCAATTTCTGTATCTTTTTAACTAAAAAAAAAAAGGCCAGGCATAATTTTAATACTAAGTTATCAATGCAAACTTCAACTCTGAGGTTCCTTCATAATTAAAGTCAACATTTTTTGGTGTGATTTTTATATAGAATATGTCACTTGATTTCATTCTGTACTATTTAATTAGTTCTCTGGATATTCACTAGGAGTTGTACTAGTAGCAGGAGGGAGTAGAAATTGACTGTTATTTTGGTGATTTGGAAGCAATCCCTAATTGAAACACAATTTATTTATTTTTTTCTGAGTAATACCTAAGAAAATTATTCGGTTTTTTAGGAACAATTAGAAAAAGAGAAGCAGCAAAATGAAGGAAGATCTACAAATGTTAATGACAAAATGTTTGAAAAGAAGCGTAAGTTTGTTTATTTGTGTACATATTGTTTGTGCATGCAATACTCTTCTACAAAGGTGAAGATGAGTGGACTGTCCGGTGGGTGAGGAATTGGTTAGATGGTTGCATCCAGAGGGTAGTGGTCAACGGCTCAATGTCCAGATGGAGACTGGTGATGAGTGGCGTCCCGCAGGGGTCCATCCATATTGGGATCGGTACTGTTTAATATCTTCATCAATGACATAGTGGGATC
>NW_008795405.1:11577124-11636385 GCF_000699145.1 Aptenodytes forsteri
TGCTCTCGAAGGCCCCCAGGACTTCAGCCTCCCAGAAGGACCAGAATGAACAACCTGATCTAGTTGAAGCTATCCCTGCCCACGGCAGGGGGGTTGGACTAGATGACCTTTAGAGGTCCCTTCCAACCCAAACTATTCTATGATTCTATGATAAGAGAAGTGATCAGAAAAGAGACACTTTAAATAGCAGATTTTTAGAAAGTGGCAATAATTTTTTTTTTTTATATTTCTAAAGATATTTAGGAAATCTGGCCTCATTGTATTAGAAGAAAGACTTTTGGCTTTATTAGTAAAATACATGACAGTTTTAGTTCTCTGGTGTTTTTCATTTTGGGATGTAATGTAAGTACTTGTCTGTGGTATTTCTGAAGTGTTAGTAGCCCTGGGTTAGATATTATTACTGTATACCCCAGGACTGTGATATGTTATGTCCTCTTTCTTTATTTAAAGGTAAACTTTAAGAGAGAAGTATTTATACTAGACTTTTTTTTAGGTAGAGACAGTAAAACATCATCAGTGTTGGCAAAAAGTATCACACTCTCTGTTCCTGGAAGCTCTTCTGGCACATCAGCAGGTAAGAACTCTTTAAAAACTCTTCTAGAATGCTTTGATCTCACATCAGCAGGTTAAAACCCAGCAAAGCTGCTGTTGGAATTTGTGGGCCAGAGTTTCACCTACTGCACAGAAGAAAAGATTCCACTGCTGGAACTGAATGCGTTTTCTGTGGTTTTTAGTTTTCTTTTATTCTTTAGTATATAAATAGGTAACATAAGGTTTATTTATTGTTATTGAAGTATTTAAATCAGTTCCTTCAGCTAGCATAGGTTGACAGAAAATTACATTAAAAAGTGTTTTTAATTACTGAGGAAATGCAATGATATCCACGTTAAAAATTTTTGCTACTTTTCATTTTAGGCAAAGACGACAAGAAATCCAAGTTGGTTCGAAGCCAGTCTTTCAGTACTCAAGCACTACACCCAAAATACAGCAACATAGACAAGTGTCCTAAGTATCTTTATTGTCTTCATTGCTTACCTCATAGGCAACTGTTTACCTAATAGACAACTGTTAAGAAACTATATGCACATGAATCTATGAAAGTAGTGATGTGCTCGCTGAATTGTGACCTAAATTTTCAGCTTTCTGTTTAATTGATTAAGGTATGCAGTTTTGAACTGCGGGAAGAAATACCATCTTAAGGCATAGAATCATAGAATCATAAAGGTTGGAAGAGACCTCTAAAATCATCGAGTCCAACCGTCAACCCAACACCACCATGCCCACTAAACCATGTCCCTAAGTGCCTCATCTACACATCTTTTAAATACTTCCAGGGATGGGGACTCAACCACTTCCCTGGGCAGCCTCTTCCAATGTTTCACCACTCTTTCAGTAAAGAAATTTTTCCTCACGTCCAATGTAAACCTCCCCTGGCGCAACTTGAGGCCGTTGTTGCTCCCCTGGCACAACTTGAGGCATGCTGAGGCCTATAAATTCTTATGAATTCCTTTAAGTTAGTGTGTCACCTTTTATCATATACTAAAAATATTTTTCAATATGAACTGCTAAATCTAAATTCGTATGTTTCTTAAGAAAATTTCAGCATAACTTCCTCATTTCATTTTTTCACATAAACTCAGAAATATCCTCAAATATTAAACAGCAGCATGATAAAATTGAGAAGAACACTTTTCTGTAATAAGCACTTTGGTTTTGTTTTGTTTGTTTTTTAAGTAAAAGCTCTGCTACAGGATATACATCTTCAGTATCAGGAATGGGAAAGAGTTGTATGTTTTTCTTTAGTGGTAAGTAGGTTATTATATTAGATTTTACATTTGTTTTTTGTGTGGGTGCTGAATATGTGGGCCCCATTAAACAGGCATACTGTAAAATATCATACTCCTAAAGAACGTAGAATAATAAATATCCAATATGTTTCAGCACTTCAATGCTAGTCTAGTTTTCAGATTCTTTTTTTTTTTGTTACACGTTTGTTTAAAGTTACATATAAAAGTAGTAAAAGTAAAATGAGTTTATCATTTCTCGATTGGCATTTTGGATGTCATAAAAAAAGTTGGTTTTGCAGTTTGGCTCCACCCATTTTACATGAGGAAAGGGATATTATACATAAATTCTACTGAATTAGGGGAGAGAGACTGCTGTCGAGAAATGCCCCTCTCCCCATTTGCTGTTGTTTGGACGATTAAAGATTAGAATGAGATGAATTGCTTCCTAGAGGAACCTGTCTTTTTCCATTCACTACTAATAGACACTAGACAATTGCTTAGATGAAATAGCTAAATTTTAAGCAGCTAAAGATTGGCCAATTAAATCCCACTATTTTCATCTATTAAATGTATTAATCTTCTTTTCCAAAATGTGTCTTCTAATTATTTTTATTTAGTGTTTTTTCATAAAAATACTTGATGAAATGTTAAGTTGAAACCATTTCCCTCACAAAAGTTAAACTTTTGGATTATTGCCATAGGAAATATGCCACTATTGCCACAGGAAAAACAGCTCGTTCTGTTCACTCTGTGTATTTTTTTTCAAACAAAATTCTTTGTCTAAACTGCAACTCTTTATTTCAGATGATTCATTCCGGACTCATTCTACTGGTAATAGTGGGAATGCTGCCTTCCCTTCCAGTTCTTCTCGCAACTTATTTAACTCAGCTGACCAAAAGAACAATGGAAATAAGGAGAGTCAGTCCCGAAAGATGAGCATGTAAGTGGTTGACAAGAGGTTAAATCAAGCTTATGGGTAACATTTTCAAAGGGAACTCAAAAGAGCCATGTAGAACTAAGCCTATATTTATGATAATTCTGCACCCAAATTTTGAAATACTAAAATAGCACGGTAGAAATGTGATGTGTGCAATTACAAGTGTTTTTAAGATTGTGTTCCTTTTCAATTAGTCTTTCACATTGTTTCTCTTGCATATGTTTGCATTCAGCTGGTACATTATAGGGAGGGTGGAATGGGACAAAGTGGAGGTTAGTGCATTTGATATATAATAAGTACAGTCACAGTGATTTAGCTGCCTGTAGTTGGAGAAATAGAATGTATGTATTGTTAGATGATTTATTTTTTCCTTTTCCTTCTTTTTATGTGCTTATATATGTTTATGTATTATTATGTAACAACTTCATGATGAATTTTGAGAGTTACAATGAACTGGTACTGCTACTTGTTATTAAGACTGCCTTCTTTGCCTTACCGTAACCATTTCGATAAAAAAAATTCAATGCTAGGCATCTCCCTCAGGCTGATTTTCTTTAAACATCAGCCTAAACTGTTCAACATTTTGCAAGAACAAAATCAAAGATTAATTTGTTTGTTCCTGTGGTAAAAGTTTAACAGTCTTAGAAAATCGCTGTGATGTGTACTTAGTCAAATCTCTGCAGACTCTAGCAGCTAATTCCCTGCAGATTCCTTTTACACTATAACTTGTAGTTTAAAATTACTATCATTGGACTAGTTGTAATTTTGGGTGCTCAAACTGGATTTTTCTTTGCTATCAGAGATTTGCTTTCTTAGCCAAGGAGGAATGGAGAAAGGAAAGGAGCCAGCTATAGCAAGAAAAGGAGGTTGTTTGGGAAAGTAGACTTAAGTGTAATAGAAACTAGAACTAGAAGCTGAAGTGTACGGGGAAGTGCAAGCTGGGCCTTGGAAGTCTGAATAGGTATGAGAGACCAAGAATGAAAGGAAAGTCCAGAATGTGAGGCTATGACTTGCTGGTCAAAGACAGTGGAGCTGAGCTATGGAGCCTGCACCAGATAGGAAAGAGGAAACACCTTACACTGGTTTGCCAGGTATAAAGAGGAAACAATAGTGACAGTGATATCTCTGGAGTGGTCCTTTCTGGTGGCTTAAGTATCTGTATGAACTCATATTTTTCCACTTCAATATTTTCAGGTTCCTTTAAAAAACAAACCAAAACAACCCCCCTCCCAACTTTACTCACAGATATAAGTTAGTAAAATTCCTAAATTGTAAAATAAAACACTCAAAAGTTTAACAAATGTAAAAAAAGTTCTCTGAACAGCTTGCATTCAGCTACTTGTATACATTATATTATGATACAGTCTCTTGCTGTGTGATCACGTAAGTTTTTTTTCTACTGGAATTTTACCACCTTCACTGTACAAGATAAATTTGTTATGGAATGAAATCAAGTTTGCATAGTGACCTGTTGTTTTTAAAACTGCATTTTCTTTCTAGAAAAGGTTGGAAGATAAGTAGTGAATGAAGGTGGACTGTTTGTGTTACGTCAGTGGTTTCACAGCAGAAGTACCTTAGGTGCCAAGTCAAATTGCACTCTCTCCCTGTCTTTGCCAGAGTCTAATGCCTTCTCTTAAATATTACCCACAGTACTTACTCAGACTTTTTGTAGGTGATCATTAGGTGGTCACTTATTTCAAGGTGCATGATTTCAAACTCAACAGTTAGATTAGTAGACATGCTGACATTTTCAGCTATCTATAAAGTAAATGGGACATGTATCTTGAGTACATAAAATGACATACAGTGCTACATACTTTCAAAAATTAGGTGTGCTCAAAAACCCATGTGCTTTCACCCTAATCACTGTATACCTCTGTTCCCTCTCTTTAAAACCAGAAAATTAGTTCAAATATTGTAAATTTTCTTAGCAACCATTGTAGAAATTCCAATTACTCATCCGTCTCACAAGGATTTGGGGAAAATAAATGAATTAATATTCACGAAGCAGTCAGATGCGAAGATTAGTTAGACATTTTTTGCATCACATAAAACTTTTCCGAATTTCAAAGTTCTTTCTATCTGTCACTTAAAATAAAACTGCTATCTTTTGTTTGAATACAAAGGGACAGAAAAAGACCCACACAGCAGTTTGTACCTTTGTCTTAAGGCAGGAAAGTGGAACGTGAGAGACTCAGCTTCAAGTCTCAATGTACCATTCCCAAGTGAATACCTTAACAGCAGACTATTTGAAAGTAGGTATCTAATCAAACACAATGATCTGGATCCTCTCTCTGGTTCAGAAAGTCCCTAAACTGCATAGTGTCAGAAGCCGAGAGGACATTCTAGGGGAAGAAAAACATTTTTGAAGAAAGAAGAGCAGGCTTAGGATGACCTACATTTAGCTCTCAATAAGAGTTTTAATGTTCTGTGTTCTTATGGGAAAACACATCTCTAGTTGGTATAATATCTGCTGCACTGTAGATTCAATGTCTCTATTGTAATCTAGTCCAATACTTAATTGTTTTAATAAAAAATGGATCAGCTCTATGAGGAGATATGAAGAGATACAGGAATGGTTGGTGGTAAATGCATTCATCCGCATAACCTTGTTCATGACAGATATGTTTAGGTGTACTTCTTTTATCTTTTGTTCAGAAAGTCAGTCCTGGTGCTAAATATACACATACTAAAATACAAAAAAAGTCAGTTCCAAGGAGACATTATTTTCTGACTTGAATGATGGAAAAAATTAGTATCCAAATATATAAGCAGTTGACAGAAATGACACTGAGAGGAGAATTTGAGAATTGTACCACGAGAGTTGCAATTGAATAAATGCTCATGAATGAGTGTCACCATCTATGCACTCACTAAGGCAGGAAACTTGTGAGAAAATAATAATTGAATATATATTTAGACTATATCATCATGTAAATTTATGTATGTGCTGGTTAAACATGGCACTGACCATCTTAATTCTGGCAAGTCCTAGCTTTTAGTTTATTGGCTCTGCAACATGAGTAAGGTAATTTCTAAAATATTTCTTTTTCTAAGTAATTATTTGTGTTTGTGAAGAATGGAAGATTGGGCAGTAATATGTTGTTTAATAATTAAAATATCAATAGATATAATTAATGATTCTTAGTCCAAAGTGATGTATGTTTAGACAAAATATTATTTAATTGCTTAAGTGTAATCTTTTCCATAAAACTGCTCTACTGAATACTGGCAAATGTTCACTTTTGACAATATAGTGCAGTTTGCAGGGATGAAGTATTTCTGATTTCATATATTCATGTTCCAGGAACTTTTCAAAACCCAAAGTTACTTTGGTGCAGAACTGAGGTCTTTACTTAACCATACTCATGAGTTCAAACATTTTGTTTATCCCCTTTCAGAGATATTTCTGTCAATTAAAATATTCCCTCTTTTTAAAAATAATGTATATGCAAGAAAAAGAAAATCTCAGTAAATCCTGATCCACTGCTCACAAGCAGGTGACAAGAAAATGACCATTAGCTTTGGTGTCATTTGCTAGACCTTAGGTAATACTCATACAATAGGAAATGCAAGAATTATGCTGAAGTTGCATAACCCGTATAACTTAATGGTGGAGTCACAGAAGAGATGAGTACCTGATTTTAAGCACCTTATGGAATAGGAAAGAATCTCAAAGAGCACTGGTTGAGTATTTCATCCCACGAGAGACCTTACTTCAGTCAATTTGCAAAGCAAACATGCTTTTCTGATTTTCTGTCGAAGAGTTGCCAGTTAGATCATGAATCATCCTAGTGCAGAAATTGACATGATTCATAAACACTGCATTCCATCAAGTAGTCCAATCTTGTATTATTATGCTATGTAGCTTTATTATCTTCTTTTAAATGGTTTTGTTTTTATGAGATTAAGGTATTTTCTTTTAGGATGAGAATTGCTGTTTTGCTTGAGTTTACATTACTGTAATATGACTGATTTCAATATGCAATTGGTTAAAACTGTTTTCCAGAACTTTATAGATTCATCAATAAAAATATCCAGCTTTATAGACAGCATTTAAGAATTTTGCATCTTGCCTATAGACATACAGATAGTGCCTGATTCTATTTCACTTTCAATTAAAACCTAGTTCAAGAACAGGGTGTATAGTTTTCCATCCTGTAAAAAGTGGGAGTAGATTTATTGTTGCATAGAAATAAACTTCTTAATAATAAATTGATACCAGTATTTTATAAAATGTCCACAACAGACCTTTAAGACATCCACACTACTGTGTGACCATGTTGTAACAATTATATGCATATAAGTATCTTAAAGTAGTGTCTTTCATCCCGTCATATAATTGCTTAGGAAGTCGAGCACGAGACGAAGTAGTTCTGCCACTGATCTACTACACTGAGTTGGTTACTTACAGCTTCTAATCATGTTTTCCTTCTGCTGGTAAGAGTTCTGAGGTCCAGTTCCACACTACTGTGTGACCATGTTGTAACAATTATATGCATATAAGTATCTTAAAGTAGTGTCTTTCATCCCGTCATATAATTGCTTAGGAAGTCGAGCACGAGACGAAGTAGTTCTGCCACTGATCTACTACACTGAGTTGGTTACTTACAGCTTCTAATCATGTTTTCCTTCTGCTGGTAAGAGTTCTGAGGTCCAGTGGGACTGGCATGTGATTTAGGTGCCGTTTCTAAGACAAAGCTAGTAGGTATCCTAACACTGGTGTATTATCATGAAAGATTCCATCAGCAATTTTAAAAGGGTGAAACAGAACAGTATCTTGCTTTGTTTGTAAATGATATTATAAAATATGGATGCAAATATTTCCACAGAGTACTAAAAGTTAAGTCCTGTTCTTCCAAAGATCTCTGACCATTACAGTTGTTAATTGACATAGCTACAACTCTGCGAAGCTGAAGAACAATATATTTAAAGATTAAAAAATTAAGGCTACGAAAGGTGCAGAAATTGCCCAAGTGACATGATCAACAGAAGACCTAGAAATAACACTGTAAAGAGCTCTAAGCTTCTCTCTCTTCCCCATCTCCACTTTCCCCAGATTTTATCATGGGTTAAGCTGGAGACCTCTGGCGTTATTTGTAGCCATGAGTAGACTGCTTGTACTACCTTAACCATCTCACTTAGAGGGATGTCTACATGACCACCTGTAGAAAACTTAATGGAGAGATACACCCTTCTTGTGAAGAATGCCCTCAGAATGTGTCCATTTGGCTTTTTCAGTGGGTGCAGTAGAGCAGCTAGTAATTTTTAAAGTACAGCAGCGAAGAGTTATATTAAAATGTTGCATGCAATAGCAGTTTATGATGTTATGTTATTTAATAATATAGCAACAACATATTATATGTGTTTCTTCTCTTGTATGAAGAAAAAACAGAAAATCAAACTCCTAGAACTTCTGACAGAAAAAGAAGGGAACCAGAGACTGGTGGAAGCAACGTTCCGGCGAGATAAGGTGGGAGCGGCAGATGGGACTCTCTAATGCCTGGAATGAATACAATGCATCTTGCAATGTTAAAACTTTTTATCTTTTAAATAAAAACCCAAGCTGTAAAATATGTTCCAATAAGTAATGTAATGGTTGCAGAATTCTAACATTGTAGTGAAATGTTATGAAATATAACTTCAGCTATGTGCTCTTAACTGCTGTAGCTAAAGAGAGGATTTTGTTTTCTTCAATTATGCCTTTGTAGTTCAAATTCTTGGATTTAGAATGCACATATCCGTTACTTAATTGGCTTATTTCCAATTTTAGCAATTCTTAGCACCCATCTTTTATGCAAGAAAGAGAAGGAATTGTTATGAATATGAAAAAGTAATCCCACATTTTAAAGAACCTTCAAACCTAATTTAAGACCAAAGTCCAGAACCATTGATCAGTCTATAAAAAAATCAACTTCAGTAGCATTGTGCTGTGAATTTGGAGGTAACGTTTTTACAAGTACTAAGTAAAGTTCATAAAAATCCTGTGTAAGTTTCAAAGCAATCTAAAAGCAGATGTCGCCAGATGATATAAAAAATAATTTTATTTCGTAAGTTTTGTTGTATAAATACTTGTTTTAATTTTTAGTATTTCAGATTGTATTTTCACTTGAATAATTTATAATGATGAATCTAGTTTTTAACCAGCTGCTATTGCAAGCTATCATGCTTTAGTGATGTCATCTGCATTTGTTTGTATTAATGCTAATGTTTCTATCAAAATTTGTCTGTGGAAAAACATGCGATTCTATTTTAAAAAGTTCTATTTATGCCAATACTTGAGAGAGCCTATGAAGCTATTGTCAGCTTCTCTATTTCAAAATGGAAGCAGTATAAATATATTGATATCAGAAATATGTGATTTTTACAATTTATTGGTGTATGATAAAGATGATCTGATCTGTGAATGCATATGTGTGTGTGGTTACTTTTTATAATGTAAAAATACAAATGATGATTTACTCGAAATAAAACCTAGGACAATGCTGTACATGCATGTTCTTGAAAAAAAAATTCTCAGGGCATCTTTTATAATTAAAATAAATAAAAGCATTTACCTATAGAAGGTATTTCTTTTAAATAGTAATAATGCTGGATGTATGCTGTCTTGTGTGAAGTACAAAATGTGTACAAAGCAGTGTTTTACTGTCTGAATTCTTAAGCTTCATATGCTGCAGTTGGATTTAGGTGTATTCTCTGTCTTTAGTCACAGACGTTGTTTGGATTCTGTGGAAACATTCAAGTTTTCAGTTTGTTCTGCAGCCTGGCATAGGATCTTGAAAATCACAGATTTCTTTAAAAGCTTCTTCAAGTATTGTGATATTTAACATGCAATATTGATGCAGATATACAGATAACCTGTGCTGGCTCTCCCAGGTTCTGCTTTTGTCTCATTAACAAAAGCAGATACTCCCAGGTCCCCGGGGACAACTAACTCGATGTGCCAGCTACAGCTGCTCACCCATGGACCACAGGAGGCTGCTCAATCTGTTCTCAGTCTGACTTCTGCCAGGGACCAAACTCAGATCAGCAGTACCCAGCTGCAGGACAGGACTCAAAACTGTGTTTGACCCTCAGATGCCTTTACTAGAGCAATGCAGAACAGCCAGTAAGTTCAGAAACTTGAATCCAAGCTATTTCTCCCCTTAATAAGCATGTAATGAGTTCTGTATACAGTCTGTCATTTGTTTCTTATTGACTGTCATTTGTCTGTCATTTTTAACTGATTAATTTAATGCTGATAACACGTGCTCCACTCAGTAACCCTACAACGTATTAAATTCCTGCTATGTAATCTTTAAATGCTCTATTTAGACATTTTTTGGTCTGCACATCTTCCTTGTACAAAACTCCTGCTGTCTTGTGTATGCTTTCATCAGTCCTTCACACTACAGACCTCCATCCCAGCAAGCTTTTTTTGGGGCAGCTTACTTCTGGGTTACTTCTGTTGGACAGCACCAATACTTTTGAACCCTTCATAGCATTGTTTTTACATGCAACTCAGAATAACAGCTGGAGGTCAACTATACAGTGATAACTGAGTGGTTCTTTGTAGCAACATTCTTCCTATTAATCATTTGGAGGCAGGAAGGAGTGATTCTCTTTCTTTCTGGGTACCTTCATACTGCAATGTGGAGTTAGGTTGGATGCACCTTTGTCATCTAGTCAGATACCACAGTCTGCCTGCTAAATCCTTTTGTGTGGCTTACACCAGTGTCTGGGTTGCTGTGGGTAGACATCTAATAGTAAGTGAGGTGATTTTTAGAAATGTTCACCAGCTTTACCCTGTAATGTATCTTTTGTATCTTCTCTTGTGGATGCATCTGTCTACGTGCGTTTACTGATAGACACCTTTGAAGCTTCTATGCCAAATGATTTTGAAAACTCTTCTGCCCCCTTTTGGGCAGCTATTTTGTGAAGGCTGTGTAAGCAAGTAGAGTAATGCTTAGATCTGTTATATATAGCTAGAAGTAGCTTTTTGCATTATTTCAAACTTTATATATAGGGCTCTGCCGCTAATTAAAATTTACTAAATGTTAAAGATTTTGCTGTTCTGTTGAAATCAGAAACTGCACTACTTGAATAAGGTTAATTGTATTTAGATCATGGAAATATTTTTCTGAAACATTTTGTCAAAATTCTGCTAACATCGAGGTCAGTAGGCTCTTAAGTCTCATCACAACTGAAGATAACATTGAGGAATATCAAGCTCCAGTGTTTGGGAATGAGCTTCCTGAATATTTTGGCATATGAGTCTTTGGTTTTCATTCACGCTTTTCACTAACATGTTGAATTTTGAAAGTTCAGTTCTGTGGGGATTTTTTAATTTGCATAGTAGATTTTACAAAACACATTTTTGTCACTTTGTGCCTTAGTGAATTTAGCTTGTCACTTGGGCATTAATAAAATATTAATAGGATGACCTACTGCTAGCTGGAGAGACAAAACAGGTTTTCACATTTTCATATTTCACTGTCCTTTTTATTCTGATGTAAATTAATAAAATAGAAATAAAGCCTCTTACATACCACAGAATAGAAACTGTTACCTTTATTCACATTTCTGTTGGATCAACCACCCTGCCAATGAACAGCAATGTTTTAAAAGTTTCTTCAAAAATCATAAAAAGGAACGGTCGGTCCACCTTGATGACAGGAGGCACTGTGAATGCAGTTATTTCTGACCCAGTAGCTGCTGTGGCCTTGGTTCCTTCTTCATCCACTTCAATTACTGCCTTTTGGACAACCTGAAATGCAATGTAGAAATAAAATATGTGACAGAAATAAATATTAACATGAAGAATGTTTTGCAAAGTGCAAGGCATTCAGTTGAAGTAGGCTTCTATTAAGGATTAAAATGAGTCGGTTTGTGCAATCTAGCTCTGTCTGTTAGACTGGTAGACCCATATGCTGTCTACTTCAGCAGCAGAGGAGTTGGTACAGCCACCGTGACCACAGTACTTGCAGTGTGGGTACTAGTTCAGGTGTCATTGTGCTTTTCCATGTTTCTGAGTATAGGCCTCACTTAAAGATTTTGTTCTTGCAGCTGGTAGCATGAAGCAACCATTGCATTTGTATAGCGCTCCTCTGACACCTAACTGTACAAGGGAGAGTGTCTCAAAAGTGGGAGGTGTGTTTTCATCAGTCATGCTGGCTGGATATGTCGCTCAGCTGATTTTGTGAGAGCCTAGGCAAATGCACCAACCTTGATCTTTTTCCTGTATATTTCTAATTTGTACATTTGGTAGCACAGAGTGAATATGTACAGCCATGAGGTACAATCCTGGATTGGTCTGAGGACCTTCCCTTCCCAGTGAAATCGCAGCCTTGGCAGGGTCTGATTCTTCTCCATTTTTGTTCTTTCAGCCTACATGTACCTCTGAGTCCTTCCCCTGTATTTGGGTCTGTGTTGGTGAACTGCCTAGTCAGTTAGTGCATTCCCAACTCCCAGACTCCTAATTCTAGGAATGACTTATGTGAAGACAGTTGAAGGACTTTACCAGTGTTGAGTTCTCTGCTAAACATTCTTAAATAATGAAGCTGGCTATCATGATTCACAGGGACAGGATGCTCCTCTGGCACTTTGTAGCTGATGCACATATTGCTTCTAATATCAGTTAGCAGCTACTATTCAAGTGTGATTTTTTTTTTTTTTTCATAACACAATAGAGTTAACTGCTGAGAATCGGCATGGAATAGTTATAAGATCAAGAGCAAAGGAGAAAAGTGCTGCAGATTGCCATTGTATTTCCCAAAAGTGAAATAGTTTATGACTGTCGTGGTTTAATTTCAGTCGGCAATACCAAACTGAAAATCAGTGCAATTTTATCCATTAAATATTTATTCTTAGGATGTTACGTTTTCCCAGAAAAGTTATTTTATTAAGTCAGCACAATTTTGAAAAACTAGTTCAGGGCCTAGAGTTTTTGAAACTTGTCTATAAGTGTTTATCATACCACCTATTAACAGTTTTGGCAAATCACAAAAGCTTCTGTAAGGAGTTGGTGTAGGGAGACTTGTAACAGCAGCACCAGCAGCTTAGAAGGATTCTTTCTGATAGGGTACAAATACTTGGAGGGAGGGTGTAAACAAGATGGAGCCAGCTCTTTTCAGTGATACCCAGTGACGGGGCAAGAGGCAGTGGGCACAAACTGAAACACGAGAGGTTGCCACTGAACATCAGGAAACACTTTTCCACTGTGAGGGTGACCGAGCACTGGCACAGGTTGCCCAGAGAAGTTGTGGTCTCCCTCCTTGGAGGTATTCAAAAGCTGTCTGGACATGGTCCTCAGCAACCGGCTGTAGGTGGCCCTGCTTCAGCAGGGGGATTGGACCAGATGACCTCCAGAGGTCCCTTCCAACCTCAACCATTCTGTGAAGTCTCTCCCAGAGTTATGGTCCTAGGTTATCAACACTATACAACCACAAGCAGTTGCATTATATAAATTCCTTATATAGGTTTGTAGACCTATGTTTTTAAATGCTGTGTCAAATTAATCTCATTTCAGTCTTGTTTTCCTCAACTGTTTATAAATCCAGCTTGTTTCATAAATTTTGTAACTTTGCAACTTCATACGTTAGAGTAACTTAGCATTAATTGCATTTCATTTTGTTCCGGATGCTCCAGTCCTTGAGGTCACCAGTTTCTCTGTGTGGTATCCCTTTTATCTTCTTTCTTTGACCATGCCTCTTAATTTTCTGTCATCAGCAAATTGTCTTTTGTATAGACTAGCTGTTTCTTCTTAATGGGACATCTCCGGTCACACAGACCTGCTCCTTGATATTGATGTGATTGTCAAGTCCTTTCTCTTCCATTCTTTCCTGCTTCTCATTCTGCCTCTGTTTTCTATCAGTCTTCTGAAATTCATCTTTGCTGACCCTTAAATAGTGGTACTGAGTTATCTTCCCCTCCTCTTTTTCAGTGGGGCTGTGTTCTTGTCGTCTTGGCCATTCACCACCCTTGCCTTTGCCTATTTAAGTGTTGATCTTTAAAAGTTTCGGTGTATGAAATGGAACATTGGAATGGGTTGGAATACAACTCTGTTGTGCTGATGCTTTGCTGTGAGATTCTGTTTTTTCTATGCCAGGGTATGCAGAAGGAAAGGCAGGACTGCTTCCACTTCTCTTTCTCACTGTTACGTTTTTGAGATTTTATTACTTGAACTTTCTATAGTTCTTTATTTCTTAAGAAGAATACCTGTTCCTGGACTGTGTGTGAGGGATTCCCTCTTTGGGTTTCCTTCCTTGTTCTGGCTTTTGCCATTTGACTGTCATTTACAATGTCTTTCTTGTTCACAGTTTTTGTTTAATTGTACTCCTTTCCTGCCAACTGTATTCTTACTGAGGCAGAGCTTTCCTCCTGTGATGGGTTAGCTTTGGAAGTTGTTGAGCACATATGAAATGTAATCACACCTTACTTCTACACACCTCACACCTGAACTGGGATCCATACTGATTAAGGTGTGCAGATTGCATATACTTGGCAGATGAGGTCCTTTCCTATTAGTGTCCCTATAAGTGTATATGACGTAGTCTCTTGGCTGGGTCATTTATATACTATTATAATCCAAATAGCAAATAATTTTAGAAGGCTTACCTGTGAAACTGCTACATATCCTTGATCTGTGAGATGACTAAGATCTGCCATACGTGTAAAGAGATTTTTAATTCCAAGAGCATGAAGCAGTTTCTTCATTTTGTATTTTTGCTCTAGTTTGAACTTTGGAAATGAAATATCCACTTTTCTGTTTGGGGGAAAAAAAAAGTTCAATGCAAACTTGGACTATATAGTAGATCACTGTTGAGATGCACGCTACTCGGGAATTAAGCTTTACACAGAAAAAGAAGGGGCAAAAATTAAAGAGTCTCTGCTGGAATTTAGGTTGGCAGCATATCTTCTCTGACCTGTTGACTGCCAAAGATGCTAGAAATCATTTCCTTTTCTGCATAAAATACTTCCACCAGCACTTACAGTGCCCCGATACCAGGGTGACACACTAATTTATTGACCAGTGAAAAGAATTGTCACTTCAGGAATCACATTTCACAGGAATAACTTGGGTTTACATTTTCATATTCAAATTTATCCATTACTCTGGGTTTCCAGTGGTAGGAAGGGTTTCATAAGTATACTGCATATCTAGATTTATTGTGCACTTTGCCTGGCAGTGCTAAATTTAAGGAGAGAGAAGGGAAGGCCTAAGGAAGAATTTGGAAAGACTTGATTAACTATGCGCTCAGAGAGACAGATATTTGTAAATGAGACAAGCCACAGACTTGTCACCTCAGAGTAGAAGCTTTCACGTGCCACTTGGGCTGTGGGTAGGCCATTAAAGGACCTCTACTCTATAGATACCTAGCACCACAGAGACACCAGCATGTGAAAGGGTTAGGAAGACCAGCTAATCTTTGTTGTGCTTTGTTGCTTTGCTGCAATAGACATAAAAGACATTAAGGCCAATGGGTGTCAAAGCAATACCTGGTTTTCATGTTTCCAAGCCAGGATTCCACAAGCTCTGTAGTCAAATGGTCTTCAAGTGAAATGTAATCTCCCTCCTTTTCTGGGATGACAATCAGCATGTGGGCTTTCCCTTTGTAGGGTAGCTTTATCACAGTGCATCTTAAGTTCTCATCGAAAGTTGAATTAACTTTATCTGACTTGAACATCATGGGTACCTGTACACTTCTGTATTTGTTTATGTGGAAAGTCTCCGTCTCTGTGAATTTGGAATTAAATGGATAGACCCACTTACCTGAGGACAGAAAGAAATTAAATAATTATGTGCATTCAGACTTGTTCAGAAACCCTTAAAAAAAAGTATAGGATATTTTCTGTACCTAGTTGGAGGTGGATGTCAGTTGTGTCTGGGATAAGTGGATGACAACTGCAGTATATTTAGTGTATGTGCTTTACATTTTTTGCAGCAGGAGAAGGAAGTAATCCACAAAATAAACTCCTTCATTTGTAGGGAAAGAAGGGAAATCTTTTTCTAAGGTTGATTAGTGGCCAGTCAAGTACAGAACGGATATCTTTTTTGTTTATTGAATGCCGTGTGAGCATCTGTCTTTTATTAACATGTCACCTTCGCTGAAATTCTCTACCAGCTATTCAACATCCTGTTTTTAAATTAATTATACAATCTTTCGGATGGGGATTCAGCAGTGCGCTTACTTGTAAGGTGCACTGGAATGTGACCTTTTCTATACTAATGATTCTGATCTCTACTATCGCTTTAAATGTAGCCATAGCCACTTACCTCTTCTCTGATTTTCTGTCAGGGAAAGTAACCTTGGCATTGGACAAACTGCACTTTTGTAAATACGAAAGAATAAACTTAGTCTGTAGGGAGACTGTATGGCTGAGGGGTAATTTTCTTTGTTCTCATGTATGCATTTATTTTAGTGGGGTTTCCATGGATGGCATCTGCTGAGCGCTTCGGACTGGAGTAGTGGCTGTGACTGCGGGTTCTCTGCACAGCATTCCTCTTGCTCCCTTTGTCACCCTAGCTCTTTGTCTTTGCTTTTTACCTAACCGGGTGTCTCCGGCTTCTGTATGGCTGTTTCAGAGTAAAGGGTGGGCTATGGCTCCTTGTCATTGCCAGGACCTTCTTTTGGAGTCCCTTATCTATCTTCTAAGCCAGTGGTCAGAAAGACCCCAAAAGCAGGAAAAGGAGCATCAGATATTTGGCAGTAGAGGACCTCTCCACAGAAGCCTCTGCCCATCACAGCTATTTCTTTCCCTCACCCTGTAAGGTAATATAATGGGGTACTTTGTCACTTTGGTTCCTCTGGGAAAAAAGATTTTTGACTGAAATAGAAAATTATTTTTGTTTTCATGATTTTGTGTACTATATAAAATCAGACAATGATTTTATGCTCAGTATCCAGCATTCAAAAGACTATCATGATTAAGGCTTTCTCATTTTAGTTGGTGAGTGAAAATTAAACATCCTTTTTAGTCATAAAGAGGGATCGAGATAGTTTGATGCAGGGCTTTTTGTTCTCTGATACTCTGTTGTATGGAAGAAAGCATAGAAGAATCATGGTTCCCTATCATGAAAAATCATTTCCTAATAAAAGAAAGTAAATCTAGATAGAGATGTAGAGAAAACAGGACATCTGAATTCATTTAAACTTCCCCTAATGTAGCTGAAGTTAGAGTCCTGATTCTTCTAATAAATAATCATTTTGCAAAATAAAAACAACAGTTACCTTTAAAGACAATGTAGTCCACAAGTAGCAGTTTATTATGGTGATCAAGCTCTTCAAAGAGCTCTGGAATTTTTCCTTTGGTCCTTTTGTTAATATTTTGATTTATGACAAATTTTGCCTGCGTAAAGTTCTGAAAGTCCACTCTCAGGAATTCCATATCAAAGTACTGCTTAGATAAGTTGAGGAAAGACTCCTTGAGTCTAAAGTCCTTTTGGATAAAAGAAAGAGTACCTTGCACGAGGAGAAGTTCTTCATTCATTGTGATGTTATCTTTCAGTTGTTTAAACAAAGCTGGTAGATGATGGCGATCCACTCTGTCCTTCAAAGCATAGAGGTTTAGACTTTTTACTATTTGTCTGTGTGTTTCCCCTTTGGCTGCCAGCGTATATGCAGTCATGAGAGCTGATACGGAAAGGGGAGAGATGATTACATTGTTATCGTGTGTCATTGCAATTTTTCTGTAGAGGTTAAATCCAAAATTTGCAGTCTTTTCAGTGAAGTTGTAAAGAGTGAACTCTTCGAGGCCTTGCTCTTCAAAAGGCTTAGAGGTATTTTTTTGATGATGCCACTCTGCAGAAATATTGACATTTTTATTTCTTTCCAAGAAATTATTCTCTTTTTCCTTCTTTGGAGTTTTAGGTTTGATGCCAGCCTTGCTGATTTCAACACATATTTCACTTAGGAGAAGCAGGTAAATTCCTGTTTTCATGTTGACATCCAGTAATGAGCTCTTTTTTTTCTAGTAAAGAAAATGGAGAAAGGAGAAGGAAAAGAAAAAAAGGCAACACAATGACTTTTTAGCTTGTTCTTCTATTCACAATGCAAAAGGTCATAGATGTAGCGAGGTGGTCTTTCTGCGTCTCCAGTGTATATACTCTAAACCTAAGATCTGGTTCCTATCTGAACGGTCAAATTTAAATCAGTGAGAGAGAGAAGTTTCCAACATCATTATGTGAATCCAGAAGAAATATCTTGATCTTCTGGTATTGGTGGTTCATATTTCACTGATTTTCCCTTGCTAACTTGTAATTCCTTTACAAAATCAAACTCAGATTTCAAGTACAATATGCAGCTCAAAGATGAAAAAACGGCTTGTTGGACCCATGTCACAGCTTTCGCTCCTGTGAAATTGATGTCATCTATAAGCACAAGAATTCTAGGCAGCATGTGGTGGAAATGACATTTTCCCTGGAGACCTCTGACGCAGACTAATCCTAGAAGATTTGGATGGCGACCTACTGAAAGCTGAGAGACCTGTAACTCCCTTTCTGCACTTTATTGGCACTGGCAGGTGGATTGTGTTCTCCATGGTATGTGTCTTAATCATGGTTGCCATTCCTATTGGATCCATCTTTTCCTGGATAATGGTAGTGGCCTGACAGTTACCATCCCTTCTGTAGAAATGTGGACCCTTACTATTTGTTACCTTACTTGTTTTATATTAGTGGCATGCTGTATCAACAAGATTCGACTCCTTAGGGAAAAAAACACTTGAGAAGCACAAAAAGTGTCTGATTTTCTGGTATGATAAATGCCAACCCAGGAAACAATCTGGTTTTGAGAGTTAGAGAACATTATTACAAATTGTCTTTTTAAAACAGACACTTAAATACCTGTATGTTATACACAAAAATCAAACTACAGCCACTAGGTTTTGTTCCAGAAACGGTAACTTCCAAGAACCATGCAGAAAAATATTTATAAAAAAAAAACAAACCCCCAGCCACTAGGTTTTGTTCCAGAAACGGTAACTTCCAAGAACCATGCAGAAAAATATTTATTTATGTAAACATTTTTTAAATATTTCAGATGTAACTCAGAGAGTGCTGGAGTTCTACACTGCAAATTACTTTCACAAACTTTGAAAAACAGAGTTTTGCCATGTGACTTATGCCTTTTTTTCCCAGAAATTTTTTTTAGAAGGATATATTTATCTGGTTATGTAGAAAATTAAAATCGGACAAAACCAGTCTGTCAAATCTGAAAATTCATTCTGTCAAAATCATACAAAACCAAGAGACTGCCTTAAGCCAAACTCATCAGAATAAATCAGGATTAACTCCACTGACATATGGATTGCACAGAGCTGGTCTAAGGCAAGGCAGAATCTGTGCCTATGGGACTTTTACCCATTCATTCATCTAAAAAAGTGAAAAACACAGTCTTGAAATAGGTAGCCATAGCATAACAGGGAACTACAAAGTAATGACACCTAGTCAAGGTGAGCTATTTTCACATATGTGAAGGAAAACAAAGATCCTAATGTTAATAACGTGGTACAACTTAGCTCTTTGTCAAGCAAATATTCTTTCAGGGATACTGACTATTACTGAAAGGTTGTTGTGCTCAAAGACACCCATAGTTAAGTGCTTTTATACTGTATCTTGCTCTTTGGTTCACTTACTTACAGACTAGTTCATTTGGGAAAAAAACGAGACACAGTGCAGATTTTAATGGTATCTGTAATCATACCCCTTGCCCGGTCAACTCTTCCCTTGATACGTTGTGTTCGTAGATTGTTGGAGAGCTGTGCTTCAGACACTCTCATGACAAGTATAAAAAACCTTCTATCTATCTAGTTCATTTTTAGTATCGATAAAACATCTGGAGCTTAGTATAGAAGCAATAGGTGAAGCATTTCTACAACTGTGAAAGAGTGTACTGATGTGACCCTGGAGAATCAGGAATGATTTAGACATAGGAAATTTTTGCCTGTGAACCTGATCGGCGCTCCACTGCTAAAAGCAACCTCAGAAAGAAAGTCTGTGAAAACCTAGATAAATATTGTTAAGACATACCAGATTTTGTATGCAAGGTACACAGCAGTGGTCAAAGAGACATTGTGGCTACTGTGTTTGAATCCCTAGGGACAACATCCTAATATATGGCTGCATCAAGAGGGCCAGCCTCTAGCTCGGCAAGAGAATGAGGTTCAAGTTCTGACCTCGGTATCTGTACAGAGCAAGGTGTTGCAGCTGCTAGTGTACTTCTGTTGAGAGCCTGGTGTGTACTGTTGTTTCTAGTAAGTCGATGGGAAATTTCTATGTTACTGCCCATACTTAGCAAGCCCTGAACAGGTTAAGGGGCCCAGGACTGAAAATACAATGTCATTGTGAGGAATGCTTGCCTTTCATCATTTCATTTCACTTTTCATCCTTCTGCTATAGGTTGTTTATTACTCCATTCAGATCATTCCTGATCACATGCCGTAGGATTCCCTGTTCTTTTATGCTTCACTGTCCAGCAAATGCTGAAGCAGGTTTGTCAGTGCCGTCTCCTCCCTGAAAATACCGTGTTTCAATGTCAAATAGCACAAGGATGAAACAGTTGTTCCGTGCTTAAAAATACAGTATTTTACATAAGTTGTGATTTCTGAGCAAAGTTAATACAGGGTCTCTCATCTGTCCAACAAAATGTTTGGAGAGAACTAGACACATCTTACAGAAGGCCTCAGGCAAACTTTAACATCAGACATTGCTTGTGTAAATTTGCACATGCAAATGCACTTTTCAAGCATAAAATACAAATATGCTTATCATTCATCTTTCCATCAAAGCAATATATGAATTTCTTTCCCATACAGCAGTGTTGAATTGCACCTTATGGAAAAATCTGGAATGGCCATAATCTTTGGAGACGCATTTTCCCATTGTAAATTAAACAGGATGTTCAAGACCACCAAGCCTGCACAGAATCCTTTTGTATAGCAGTGGCATGCAAATGGATAAATGAGATGAAAAGATGGATTATATGGCCCATCATTAAAGTAGTAAGTGATTCAACAATTTAGAAAACACATGGCAACTATTAACTACTCCTTTTAAGTTAAGGATCTGTAACAGCAAATTACAGTCACTGTATAATTTGTGATTTGGCATATGGGAAAGCTGGTTTTATTTGATTGCCGTTTATTCAGAGTTCAGCTGAATTTCACAGTTGCCTGATTCAGGCTGTGGGAGTTAGTCCTGAAAAGGTATGTTGATGTGAGTACTGAGACATTTGGGTGCCAAGTCACAGGGTGCTTTTGGCAGTCAGGTGGTGTGCTATTTTCTTTTGAGATAATAGGTCACGTTCTGTACTTGGTGCAACGCAGATGGGCTGTAATGACTTAATCGGGATGCAGTGAAATCCCTGACTGTTATGTCCCCTCTCGAGTGCATGGCAGCCAGGGAACAGAGTAAAATATGCAGCGTACTGTGGTTGTGAATATTTTCTCTTTATTTTTCTTTCCCATTAACTCTTGCTTTATTTTCAATGAGATTCCTAGTGTCCAGATTCTGCAGGACTGCAATAGGGAAGGGGATGACTTGACTTCAGCTGCTGCCTTGCTGGCCAAATGGTGCATGCGACTTCTGCAGAATTGGGATGCTTACTCTCCCCTGACGGACTGCAAGCAGTGCTGTCAAGAGCTATTACAGTAACTGTAAGGCGTTTCTGCTCCTAATATAGTGACCCGCTTCTGTGGGAAGTAACATAGGCAGCGAGGTACTGCTATGCCTGCCCTGGCAGCGAAGGAGGTCCTTTCCGCTGGGAGTCATCCCTACTTCAAAGAGGTATCCTTGGACACTGTAGAGTCAGCTCTAGCATAGAGACAGGGATTGGAAAATTTTGCTTTTGTTCAAATTCAGTCACACTGAAAGGGCTTTCTGCAGCAGCAGCAGTCCCTCTAAAAGAGCATCAGGCCTAACTGCTCACTAGGCATTGCAGAGCACCAGCTCTTCCCCGTCTTTTCTGGGGATAGTGTAATTCCGTTGCGACATCTGACAGTGTTGCATTTGGCAGACATCACTGTTGCGTCTCTCTCTGAGAGGTCTGGGACAGCACTTGGCTCGGGAGGGCCACCAGATCCCCGCCGGGAGATGTGAAGGGACTGAATGGGGAAAGCAGTGAGCTGCCTTCCAGAGGGCTCTGCCTTCCTGACGCAAATGGGTTTCAGACTGAAAGGACGGGGCAAACGCAGAAGTCCTTGTTTACAGGCACATCCCAGACCATTCAACACTCAAGAACAGAGTCCTGCATCCTGAGGCATACACAAATGCTACTGATGTGGGTGTTACGAACATCACAGGAGTAAGAACCTCACACTTGCATATGCATTCACTGCAAATTTGAGATTGCAACAATTTAAAGTTAACGTTACAGAAGCTTTGTTGTGCACCTTTAGTAACGGAAAAAAAAGCATGTCCTCTAAGACAAGGAAACACAGTTCTGGAAACAATAAAGTGATATTTTTGCACATTATAGGCTTGTATTGTTAGACCTGAGTGAAGATTATTGCTAATTTTAGAGAAACCACTTTATGCATAGAGTAGACAGTTCATTAATAAGCATATAATTGGTCGAGCAAAGTTAACATTCTTTCCATTTTAAGAAATATTTCTTTCTAGTAGTCTCAGATATCAAAGTATTTTCTTGCTCAAATGCATTTTTCTTCTGAAGAGAAAAATCAAATATATTAGAATGCTTATTAAGATTTAGAGCCATTTAAAACATCACATTTAGAGAATAGCTGATAAATATATATAATTATGGATATATATAAAAATATAATAATCCACCCTTTGCAATCTAAATGCTTCATATAAATCTTGTCTTACCTGTTAGGTAGCTCCTCTGTTCCTTTTCTCAATCAACTAGGTTTAAAAAGCAGATGAAGATGTCTGTCCCGTATAGAAGTTTTCCAACAAATATTTGCTCTTCCAAAGAATGATAATCTGGTTTTGTCTGTTACAAATTAACTGCTTTATAAACACCAAGTACTGTGTTTCCCATAAATGGCATAATGAGGGAGGGTTATATTCCAGTAATACGCTATATCTTTCATGAGAAACAAGAGAACAGTAAACTCTTTGCATCCAGCCCTTCAGCACCCCGGCAGGATTTGGCCCCGCATATCCAATCGCCCATGAGAATTATTTTACAGGCAGGCTCTGAGCTACTGAGTGGTGGAAGCAGTATCCAATCCTGCTTAAAATGCACCCCTTCATAAAAGGGTAGGTCACTATTCACCAAGGCAGGGAGGAACAAAAGAGAGGGAGGGAGGGAGCAGGTACAGAACATCTGTAGGGATGTTGTCAGCTCCCTTGCCCTGCGATTCGGCCGTTCCTTTTAGAGGAGAGACCAGGGCTCCGCTCCCTTTCAAGAGCATGCCAGCTATTCAGTAACATATCCGTATGCCAAAATTGACCGACTGATAAGCACTGAGTGATGTTTCTCCTATAAAAGACAAAATGGGGGAAGCTGATATTCCTGCAAAAGTTGTACAGAGCTATGGGTAGTAAGAATAAACTTTTTGAATTTTCAATTGGTCTTGCTTGGACAGATCTGACAGGCTGGTTTTGGGTCTTGAGCATTATTAGTTGGGCAAGGCACATTCTTTAAGACAGATCGTTTACTCAGCAATTTCTGTAGTGCGGGCATGATCTAAACTCGTCACAATTTTGATCATTGGCCTGATTCCAAATAAAATATAAACATGGACCTCCCTATCTTCCCCCCATGGTCCTAAATTACTTTCTAAAATACTCCCAAACGAAACAGAACATTTCATTCTGATTTGGACTGTAGAAGAAAAAGAATTTGGCCTTAAAACTTCAGATAAGGGGACTTGTCTCTATTTTTCAACTGAACTGAAAAAAAATTATTATGTGCAGTCTAAGTGGAAGCATTGCCAGAGAAAAGGATGAAATTTTAGAAAGCCCATAAAGGACTTGGGCAGCCAGGACTCAATGCAAAAAGGCTCTTGTTTGTTGCTGATGAGTATTACTTCTATAAAAGTGACAACAGTGTTTGCTTACAAAGCGCAAGATTTGATTAGGAAGCGCTTAAGACCTGAACGTAGCTCCTCCATGGTCTGACCAGGTTTGTATCCACGTTGCAAGGACATGTTACTGGAGGGCACTTGGGGGTGTTACGCACTTAAGAAGTTCAACAGAGGGGTCATGAAGGCTCGCAGGCTCTAGGTACCTAAATTCTTTTAAAATATTCTTCCTTTTAGAAACAATCCCGGTCATAATAGGCCCCAAGTATAGGCATTGTATTAAAGAACACAGGAACATAAGACGGGGTTACTGAGCGAAGGCCCTGCCCTAACATCATGCGGTCTATTCCCTAAACATAAAAAGCTGCACTGTGAATGCCCCAGTGACTCCAGAACTTCAGTTCTCTGTCCAGATGACGACTGTTTTTTTCTACTTCCTAGTCTATATTTCTTTGTAGTTAACTCAGTTGGATTTGAAATTCAAATGTCTTCTCATTACATGGAAGAAATTTGCATCTGATACAGTCGAACAAAGCTGCATTACCGTGATGTGCTTCTGAATCTGTGTGTCTTCTGGAGACTGCTGTACTGTGGTTGTGGCCCAAGAAGACAGTACAAGGAAAACCTGATGCACACAAAACCATACCCAGCTTTTGTGCTCAGCAAAATCAGCAATGATAATAGCAACCACGCCTCTTCCTAGCCCTCGTACCAGGACCCTGACACGCGTGGTCACCACTGGAAGCCCTGTCTGAGTTAAGATGCAACAATATTGATATTTAATATTCAAAACCTGAAGTCTTATTTATAGATGGTAGTGAAAAGGAGGGTTTGAAGAAATCTTAAAGTCTTTGAATCTCTCAGTTAAATCTTTTCTGGACCACAAAAACCACATCAATCCTATTTTATCTCGAAGAAAAAGAAGGCTGCTATGAGATGTATTGGCTGTGCACAGAGATCTGAGGGAATTGTCTTCCTCTCTAGTTACTCACGAAGCCCTTGCTAGTTTTTCATGCTGGGTAACACCTTGCTGAGAGTATCCTCCACACACTATTGGGAGTAACGTATTCCTCCCACCAACTACTATTTATATTGTCAGTCACCCCTTGGATTCAACAGAGCTTTCTGAGCAGTAAAACACCACAAAACATATGGGTAACACTCTGCCAAACTGTACATATTCACAGAATGATTTACTGGGAGAGGATTGCCGGTGTGTCACACTGGCAAAATTGCACTTTTGCACAGTTTAAGACAAAACCACTCCTGAGACCAGAACAAGCCAGGACAATACACGTGTATTGCTGCCCAGTTGCGTCTCCCCGGGAGCTTGTGCCAGCACAATGCTGAGGCTCGGCAATACGCAACTCATATGTCAGCAGTTGAGCCAAAGACCGTCTGTTCTCTAATAGACAAGTTTTTTTGGATGCATATACAACTCTGCAAAACTTGGCAGTGATTATGTAGTCCAGGTTCTCGCCAATCTGTTTGTCAAAGGCCCTGTGACTCTTGGGTACCTGGGGGTAGATACTGCAGAGGCAGGCTCAGCTGCTTGTTCCAAATATTCAGAGGATTTCTGTTATAAGACCCTTTCATCCTTTTGCAGTTCTTCTTGTGGGACTGGCAACACCTCTGCTTCAGTGGTTGTGTTTCCTCTTACTTACTTTCCCCAGTCTGGTTTAGGAAAACTTCAGTGACCATGGAGCAACCAGTCATCTTAATACTTGGTTTGTTTTGGGTTTAGGTTCCCTGTGCTAACTGTGGTTCCTTCCAAGTACAAGCTCCTTGGTACAGCAATAGTGCTTGCTTAGCTAATGCCTTTGTTTCACTTACCGTACCCCATTTTAGCAATGTTTGTAACTTGACCACAGCTGAGCTTCAAAATGGGCTCTGAGGTAGGATGGGCATGATTGCAGTACCAAGAGATCAGGTTCCATGAAGGAAACTGGTGATTTAATTAAGTGTATCTGTACCAGGTTCCCAGTAAGATATTTTTTGGAACTGAGTTTCTTGCCTTGCTCAACCAAGGTAGTAACCAAATAGATACTTTTCACTCAAGGCCCTACGAATTTCCATCCCTAGCTAGTGGCTACCCGTTTGGTTTCTCAAGGGTAGACACAGGATATTTACCCCTGTCTTGATGGGGCTAGTTGAGATCAGTCAGAAATACTGTCCAGGCTGGAATCTGATGAGAATAATTAAGGTAAAAAGTGTTAATTTAGGAAAATATTTGGGCTGAATGTGATCTAACCTCTTCCACATTTCTTAGACTAAATAAAATACCAGTGTACCAGGAGTAGTGCAGGAGATACACAAATTATTTTTAAGGACCTGTATTTCTTCTGAAGTCTCACTCTGAAGTTACTCATAATACATAAACTAAGATGCTCTAACAGTTATAAAACAGCTCTTTATACAGTCTCTTGAACACACTTAGTTTGTCAATGAGATGATTCATCAAGGTGGCTGCTGCTTCTCCCACTCAGAGAGTGCACGTTATAATTGAAATCGGCCGGATGCAAACACCCTGATGGCTCCATGCCTACACTGTTGATAAGCCTGATCCTTTTTGTAGAGAACTAGGCCTATGCAATTGCTCATATGGGAGGATTCCTGTAGTGAAAGCAGCTTTGAAAGGTACGTATTCCTGCATCTTACCTGGGGCGGGTTGGGTGCGTTACTGTAGCAGATGGACAAAGCGGTAAAGCTGTAGTATTTCATAACATAGGGCTGAAGTATCTATCTCCTTTATATTTTCAACTTCACAGTCAAGTGCTGTCTAATTGTCCTTGAACGCACAAATAAAATTATAATTGTCTGTTAATAGGACATCTTACTATGGAAGCTTTTATAGGGAATGCAAAAATGATGAAACACTATAGTAGTGTGTCCAGAGAAGTACTATCATTTTTCAGTAACAGGTAAGACAATCATCCATGAGGTATGATGGAAGTAGCATGAATCCTGCTTTATTCCAGGGGATGGAGTAAACGACCTTTTAAAGTCATTCCCAGCCCTGTTTCCTGTAATCCTCTGACTCTCAGCAAAGGAACATTTGCATTCTCAATAATTTATTTGGCCTGTGTTTTTACATACAAGAATTCAAGAGCTAGAGCAGGGAGTGGTTGGTGTTTGCCTAGTCCCCGTGGAGCCAGCAGGTGTCATCAGAACCTTTATTTCTCTGATGGCAAGAAGGATAATTTTGTGTGTTTGGACATCTGCCCTTCTCTGTGTCTTACTAAGTTTGTATGGTGAGGCAGGACTTAAGCAGGCAGGAGACACAAACAACCGGCACTGGAAGATACTTCTGTTCCCCTGGGAGGGCATCTCAAAGTTTCTCCAGTAGATGTGAAATGCAAGTGCATTTCTATTTTAAATTCCTGAAAAAAATCAACTTTAAAGGCAGGAATTACAAAGTGTCTAAGAGATTGGCGTGTCTAAGGGGGAAAAATATTATTATTGCATCTTCAAAGTGGCAGAAAATATTGACATCGATGACTTCTGATCACCTGAACTTGGAATATGATGTATTTTCCCACTGTTCCTTATCCAAATTCCATGTTTACATGCGCTGCGCATGCATCTCCTTATTGCTGTGATAATCAAGTTGAGTTCCTGTGAGTTGCACTCTTTGGCTGTCTGGCCTGAAGCAATTACCTGATGTAATGAAGAAATCTCTGCTCTTTGGCCTCTGTAAAAGACAAGCAAAAGATGCTCACCTGCACTTGTGGAATGTGCTGAGGTTTACTAAGTAGCAAATAAGTGCAAGTTAGCGTTATCCACATTGCCCAGCGTGGCTGGCAAAGAGCTCTACGTTGCAAGGTTGGGGTTTCTGTTTGGTTGGTTTTTTTCCTTTTAAACATGGATATCAATACAGTAACCTGCTACAGGTCTGGTACTAGTTCTCATGGCTTGAGCGTGGGCTTCCTGTAGGCTGCGTGCTGTGGGCATTCAAAAGCAACTTGTCTTCCTAGAGAAAGTATGTATCTACCTGGCTGTGCTTTCACAAAGTATTTAAGCAGGCGTTAGTTTTCATGCAGGACCTGGTGTCTTTGTTTGAACTGCTTCAGCACTTTACTCTATCTGGTCTTCAATGAGACAAGTCAGTATCTTGCTGATATCTGCTCCTATTCATTTCTTCATGCTGGTCTTGGGACCCGTCCCTTCTTGAGATTTTTAATGACAATATCCAAGTTTACCTGAAAACAATAAAACTAAAGTGAAGAAGCAAGGGCAGATAAACAAATCTTTAAGAAGACATAAACATTTTCTTCAAATACTATATGAAGCTGTCATATGGCAACAGCATAGTTCTTGTGAGTTTGGGTTAAAAGGATAATAAATTACATGCTGCTACATACAAGAGACATCCATAATGATCAGTCTCAAATATAAGGCCAGTGACACTGGATATTTGTGTCTATCATTAGATCACATATATTTTATTTTTCAAGAAACAGACATATTATACTAAAGATCCACTATCAGTTGAAAATTTGTAACTAATATTTCCATTGTTTCCTCCCTGTAAGGAAAAATATTTAGACAGTGAAATAGTTAAATGGACAGCAACCCCGTCTATGAGCTGTGTGGTGACTCAGATACGGTTTTCTTTACCTTTCATAAGAATATTGCATTTAATATGTGGGCAGTGCCAGATGTGAGGTGTTAATTATTCATTTCCTTGATTTAAGCGTTAATGTCACTTAGCAACCTTACTCATCTTTGAAATGGGACTTTTTAAGGATCACATACATTGCTAGTGAGAATAACATATTAGAAAAATTATTTCGGAAATGGAGCAAACGCATGAATCTCTCTCACTCCTGATGGGTGCCAGGTGAAAAGTTTATAGTTCTTTTGAGAGGCTTCCTTAGAGCACTACAGTACTTGGTTGCTCTTCCCGGTTCCTGATATTTTCTGGCTAACGTGCCATCCAACTTTGCAGCTGTGACTCAGTGAATTTTCAGCTTGTTTTTTTTTTAAGGAAATTCAGGTTATACTTTCTCTGTCTTATTCTCTCTCTCTTGCCTTCTCTTCATTCCACTGTATATATTTTGAAAGTCAGTGAATTTTCAGCTTGTTTTTTTTTAAGGAAATTCAGGTTATACTTTCTCTGTCTTATTCTCTCTCTCTTGCCTTCTCTTCATTCCACTGTATATATTTTGAAAGTATTCTCTTTTTGCATCCAATCTGACAAAATGATAAAGGTCTGAAACATACCAACTTAATACAAATTTCATGAGGTTGAGTGACCTGATCTAGGACAGAGACACCTTCACAGCCTGCATTGTGGGAGGAGCCAATGAGCTTGTCTTTGTTAGACATCAGAGAATCCACACCAGAGCAGCTACGGAAACCAGGTTTCACTGATTCTGTAGGCCAGATAACTGTTTATATACACAAAAAATAGTGCATGGGTTTGCTTTTGGATATTTATTTTTATGCTGGTAAGTTAGGCCCATCAGTGTGTTGGAGGTAAATGCAACCTTAATATTCACTTGCTGCATAACAAAGAGTAGTGTGATATGTTCATGCTGAGCAGTTTTTACATAAGTATCCACACCTAGAGGGTCATAGGACAGCTGGAAGGAGAAGAAAAGGAAGACAGTCAAGGTAGCAGGAAGGTGAGACTTTATTGAACAGAGCTCAGAAATAGTAACCATCCTTGGAGATACTCAAAACCTGGCCCAAGATTTCATCAACTCATGAAGCATAACTGGCCATTAAAGGACTGTTCCTTGGCTAGTGACAGCATTTTACCATGTGGTTGGCGCTGGCAATGCAGTCTCTTTGGACGCTGACTCACTTGGAGTAGAAAGTTGTGTTCCCACAGGACGTGGACCATGGGCCAGCCTAAAGCACCTTCACCGCCAGGGCCTCTGTGAAGATTCAGCTGTAGGTCAGTCTTGCTTTTCTGTGCTACAGCCATGAGCACAATATCAGCGCTGCTCTATATGCCTTTTCTTGGAAAGATTCCCGGTCTCCTACAGTCAGGACTTTGAGCCAAACTGAAGCACTTAAAAGCCTGTAATACACTGTATTATATATTCCTTTAAAGAGAGTGGTGTCTCCAGCGTGGGAGCAGTCTTACTTCAGACACTTCCTGGGTCTGTGGCCAGATTGGAATAAGTCACTGAACACATCCAAGACATCCTCCTTGCCTCCCAGAAGGCCTCATCTAGCATCTTTACTTGTTTCTTCGTAGTCATTTTTGATTGAAAGCACCTATTTTGCTCCCTATATAATGAAACAATTTTTGGATCCCGCTGAAGTCGCTCCATAGTGAATGATAGTAACCTTGGTCAGCGGCTGATTATAGAATGAATGTGAGATTTCTGCATCATATAATTTGCCTTTGATGGGGGTATTCATTTTTCTTTTTGGCATTGTAATGAGCATGGAAGCATTTGCATTGACAGGAGGTTTAAATTACAATTCACCACCCATTCTTCTTCAGTGAGCAGTGGTGTCTTCAAGTTCCAGTCATTGTCCTTCTAAAGGACAGCCAGTGCTGTGGTCAGACTTCTTGTCAGCCAACATTTCTATTTAGCAGAAGATAAACGTAGGGTGAATATGATATTTCAACTACATTTTATTGAGCGAGTGGCTATATTTAACAAGACTTTGCTCTCTCTGACCAACAGGAAAACAAGTGCTCTTGTGAACGCCAGTGCAGTAATAGCATGAAATTAAGGACTCTGTATCAAGAGAGCGCTTGAGAACAGACTTTAGTCTTTAGCGTCATGGTTCATACACTTACCACCCAAACTTATATCTTCAGCTTGACTATAGTTAACTCATAGCTTAGGCACATCATATCCATAATACACATTGGAAGATCTAAGCTTGGACACAAAGATGTTCTGCAGTCCCTTTCTGTAGTAAGAATACAGTCATTGGACCTACTTTGATGCTTGTGGTAGGTCAGACCCAGTGATCATCCACCTCCTCCATACTCCATACAGGTTGGACTGTGTAGGCAAATGTCTTTGCTTCTAACATGCTCCAGACATCAGGTCTCAACTCCTTCTTAGATTTGTATATGAGTAATGTGGACTGTATGTGACAATGTGCTCAGATGCTCAGACTCCTGCTATTGTGTACCAGATCCAATTGTTCTTCACAGGTAATGTGTAGCATGATGGGCCACAGAAGATGGACGTCTGCTAGCAGACACATTGGAAACACTAAAGAGAACATGAAAAACAGAACTGATGTTTTTTATCTGAAGAAAGAAACCTATAAGATACAGACCACTACAATAATAGAGGAAAATTAACAGTCTTTTCAGTGTGGATATGTTTTATCATTGTATCAGTAAAATTTAACTGACATAGGGCTGTCTACGTGAGGAAATAATGCAGTGGAGCAGCGATGAGGAAATGTTACTAACCTAAATCCTTGTGTGGACTTTCATTCCAGCATAAGAGTGACTTCTTGGCTGAGCTTAAACTTTTTGCCAGGTGACAAATTTAAAAGGATTTCTTATAGCAGAACAAAAGTTCAGAAGATTTTCACTCTAGAACTATATTGCTTTAAACCAATCCTTTAGATCATAGCAGAACCTTGTTCTTGTGTGCACACAATTTTAATGTGAAGGTGGAATTATTCATCAAATATAATTTTTGGAAACCAATGCAACTGTTTCTGCCTTTTTGACTAAAATTCAACATGTGAAGCCTTGCAAAACTCAGTTTCCACTGCTAGCTAGCACAACAGGAGTAGATATATTGCCCCCCATGTCTGTGTGACTGCCATACTTACCTGACTTACAGAGCAGCTCTTACCCTAGACGTGCCCAGACCTGCCATGGTGTGATGGGTTTTGAGCTCTCACTGAGAGCTGAGACAGTGAGAGACTCCCTGTAGGAGCAATTGTATTGGTCCAGCTGTGCTTATAGCAGTACAGCTCATGCTGCTCAGGGGAAGTGGCATAAACAGTCTCCGTATGAAACAATTGTATAATGACATAACTGTATTACTTCACTGAGCAGCCTGTGGGTTTAACTGTCCTTGCTCAGGCAAGGGCCAATTTAGTAATTAATCATGCACATGCTGCAGTTTATGTTGGTAACAGCACATCCAGTTCAAGTAGATGTGATAGGTGCAGGTGTTGAGGCCAGTCTGCAGAATGATACTGAAAGCCTGCAAGCAAACAAGCTCTAACAGATGAGGTTGCAAAAGCAAAAGTTGAAGCCAGGCTGGAAATTTGGTCCTAAGCACTCATGAAATGTAAATGCCTCTTCTCTTTTTCAGTTCTGCTAAAATGAAAATTAAGCTGTGCAATGGAGTCTTTGCCCAGAGTTTCAACTCCTAATTTAAAATCAAGCAATAGGGCATGGGGTGGAAGAAGTATGCAAAGTCAGCATGCTAGCTGCAATGCAAACATGAGGGTTATCTTAAATTTACCTTGAGAGACTGGAAAACAAAGATATAAGCTAGCAAAGCATTTTCTCATAGAATCTCCACCGCGCATTGAGAGTGTCTTAGCCACAATCTTCTATAGTCATTTGGTTTAATTATAAACCAACAGTTAACACAATTATAACCAGCAGTTAACACTTTTGTGACCCCAAAACATACAAAAAAGATGAGAGTGTGTGTGTGTGCGCACGTGTGCACGTGCATGCATATTTGTGTGTGAATGCATCTGTAGGAAAGAAATACAATGAACATACTGAACATAGCTAAATGCCAGGACATCAAGCAAACAGGCACAAACAGGTGCAGAGCTGGCAGGACCTGGGCTGTGTCCCTTTGCCCATCAGGTTTTGCTCAGGAATGGTTGCAAGTTGCAGTCAACCTGCGAGCAGATCTGGGGGAGGAAGCTGAGAAGAAAGCATGCCTTGGTGGAGCACACTCCACCCAGGGAGGCCCTGCTGGCATGTAAAGCAGCACCAGCACTGCTCAGTGGTGGAGGGGAGCAGGCAGGAGGGAGCAGAGTCCTAAAAACCACCGTTCCTTCTGTATCTCAACAGTGATGCATTTGAGCTGGGAAGAAACCGCTGTTGTAAAGTGCTGTCATCACAGTCTCCCGGTAATCTCAAAAATGTCCAGATTTTGTGCTACCTTGTTGTACGGTCTTGGTCACTTCTCCATCTGCATGGGGTGTGGGGCTCACCTCTTCTTGAAGCACTTAACGAGCCATTGAGATATGCCCTGTGTTGGTAAATGCAACCTGCATTGGTTACAATATGATATACACGGTAGGCAGAACTAAGCTGAAACAAAATATGCTGGCTGTCTTGAAGTGTGTATTTTTGATTCTGCAATGATATGGTGATCCCAGTTGTCATATCCTAAAAAAGTGGGTTTTGCTCATATCAGGTTAAAGGGGACATTTGGAAGTTGGTATTTCTTCTGCAGGGGAGATTGTGCCTCCGAATGTGACAGCAAACACACTTATACTCCTGACTTCAGACTTCCCGCTTCATGGAAGTCTCTGCTTTCCCCTGCCGTCCCCGTCTGTGCTACCCAGGGAAGGACAACACGGGCAGGGGCACGGGGTGGATGACACTGGGGCTCTTGCATCACGGTCAGTGGCTCTCTGCTTGGTAGTGAGGCTGGGAGCCACAACCCCGTGGCTCCTTCTATCCGAGCTCCTATTTATCCTTGGCCTCCACTGTAGGGATACCCCCGGTTTCTTGACCCAAGTGGCCTCGCACGTAGCCAGGCTCGGCCCCAGCACCACCAGTCCTGGTGCCATGGGCAGAAGCAGACCGAGCTAACCTGCCTTGCTAACCAAGAAGGCTGAGCTTTTCTGCAGCCGCCAGATTAAACACGCCCTTTGTCTCTGGAACCTTGCATTTGTATTTCACTAAAGTCTAGAATCGTTAGAAAGTTTTTCTTCTGTGACTAGAGGAAGCCAACTTCATGAAGACAAATGCATACGAGATCTGCCTGTTTGGGAAGACTGCTGAGTCAGCCAGGGTTCCCTGACTGATGCCAGTGGGCTATGTGGGATGGCATCACCCTCGCTGCCCAGCGTGACAGGCTGAGCTCATTTCCACTGCAAAGCCACTCCAGAAGTGTATCTTTTCCCCACTACTGTCTGAGGAACTCAGGATATATTTTGAGAATATATGGAAAATAAATCCCTCTAGTGTATATTGCTAAAGCTTTTGTTAAAAGTTTTGGATGTTATACAAGTATTAAGTCATGCTAGACTTTTACCTGTGGCCAAACGTTATGTTAGTTAAACAGTTATCTCACTCACTTTGAAGCCAGCTATTTCAACACACTAGGTAGTCTAATAATCTCTCAGCTGCATCATTTAGCAGGCAAATAGCTTCTCTGTTTTTTACACAGAGAACATAGCCAACCCAGGGATATAAAAGAATGGATAGAACTAGATCAAACTGTAACACAAGTACTTCAAATTCATATCTTCAGATTGCCTGGAGAGCAATCACAAACACAACCAGATTCTCACACTGGTCTCCTACAACCAGTGACCCGCACAACCACATTCACACCTGGCCTGCAACAAGCTGTCCTTAAAAATGCTGGCTGTCATCAATGCCCCAACAGCAACAAGACCGTATGTTTCAACGTCAGTTTTGGTTAGAGGCTGGGCACTCTGGCAGCGGTGATTTTGACATACGTGAAAGAGCACACAGGGGTTTTGCCACAGCAACTTCTGTGTAGCTGTCACAGAAGGACAGTTGCCGTCATTTACAGCTGGGAAGATTTGTTTTTAAAGAGTTTTTCCATGTATGAAGAAAGCAACCTGCTAGAGTTTTTAGCTGTGATTTCACCTCCTCTTGGTGAGCTGCTGTCCCATGCCAGTGAGTAGAGGCATGCTGATGCCTTCCACTAATCTGTAGCTGACTGGCTCAGTTACTGAAGATAAGACAGAATAAATAATGATGAAATCTTATTTCTTATGGCTAAAAAAGAAAAAAAAAAAAAAAAACAATTTTGGTCAAGTTGCTAAATATCTAGTGACTGAATAACAGAGTATCAGTATATCAGATAAGATAAGGAGGCAAGGAAAAAGGAGTTGTACTGATGCCTGTTGTACTGCCTTCCTCAGTTTCCAGACTAACAAGGCAGTTCGAAATACTGTCCATGGAACAGGTCTCCTCTGACCACCTCAAGAGCGTGGAGGGGAGCCTGTTAGCCCCAGAGTGGTGGGGATTTTGGTGCTGCAGCCTCGGTGCACCCTGGGGCTGCTCACCTTCTGTGTTCCCCTTTTGCCAAAGAGACGAGTTGGACAGGTCTGTTGTCATTGATACATCACTGCATGTGGTATGTCAGCCCTTCAGGTGTCGCTTGGCAGAGGGAAGAGAAGCTGTAGACAGTCATGGGGTAGCGGGTGCTGGTGCCTCTGTGTTGAAAGCTCCCTTTTTCCCTAGCCCTGGGGTCTTGCTTGGTATCTTGGACAACCTGCAGTAATTACAATGACAGAGAGCAAGTGAGATATTAGTCATGCTTGTTCACATCTGTGGCCTGCAACAGCCCCCACCTTGAGTCTCTGCCAGGGGAGCGCTATGTTTTCTGGCAGCACTGTCTCTTCTCAAAAGGCCAGGGCTCTGGCCATGCTCCTCCTCCAGATCCACTCATCTCAGAGGTTACCTTGCGCTATATGGGGTATTTTCATATTGCATATAGGAAGCAAGAAAACAATAGGGCTGTTCTGTCCTCTGGCTCTACCCAGGTGTGCAGGGGACTCACTTGCTGATATTACCAATTTTTTTGCATCCAAGTAACAGAGTAGGTGGCTTGAATTCCCACCAATTTCTTATACTCAAAATCCTGTTATGGTGAAAAAAACCCCATGCCTTGTATGCAAAGATGAGAATTTATCAGTAGTGCATTTAAAATTATAACAGTCTTACCCAAGAATTATTAGTCTGGTTACAATACTAAGACTTACAGTTCAGATTATGTATCGTTAAAATTAATTTACACAAACTTTTTAGTATCTTCCCCATTCTCTGGTGTTACGCTCACCCTTTCTCTGCCCCACTGGTTCCTCAGGTCAATGGCTTCAGCCCTAAGGGAAGGGAATGGCAGGATGGCCACATCCTGCATCTTTGCTGGGAGGAGTACGAGGGTGGTGGGTGCAACCTCTGTGCTCTGGGGTCTGCTTGGGGTCATTTTGACATGTTTGCTCGCATGCTCTACCCTTTGCTCTTCCTTCATTGGTTCACAGGTCCACTTTACACCTGAGTTTACTACCTGTGCTGTGTTTTACATACACTGGGTACTTAATCTCTGTTCCCCTAGTTATCCCCCAAACTGGTTTTACCCAGCTCCCAAGGCTGCAATCCTTTGATGACCAGTAACTGAGCACTGGTGAGCAGTTTATAGCCCTGAGGCCTCCAGTATCATCCTGTGCCTGTACTCTCAAGTTCCCAGCTATCACCCTGCCATGCCTGTACTCCTTCATTTTTCATTCTAGGGCCATAGACACTTCACTCTATGCAGAATAACTACTTATTCTTAATATCTCCTAGTTATAGAAATATCTATATTTGTAACAATATGTAAATGTTATACCATACAATCATATAAAGCTAAGGAAAAATTTAAACAAATTAGGTAATAGCACCTGATTGCTGGGTAATTACTGTTACAAACAAAGAAGCTAAAACAAAACCCCAGGCAGGCCAGGACAAGTCCAAGCAAAGCCTGACAAGTGCAAGAGACCCGAGGCCTGCGCTGTTAGTTTAACACAAAGCAGGGAGCTGTGTTACAAGCAACAACACTGCTGTATTTGCAAGGCTAAAGACTATGCTGACCCATGTCTTTCTTCATGCTGAACAAGAGCTACCAGATTACACCTGCCTGAAATGTAAATAGAGTTTCTCCCTTGACTCCTCTTTGTAGAGGGACTGAAGGACTTGGGGTGGGAAGTGAGGGGAATTTCAGTTCCCTTCCTCCAGGTACAGCCTTGGACGATCATGAGAAAAGAGCAAAATGTACCCCAAATGCCTCCTTCCAGAAACAGTGTGTGAGCCGGGGTGGCTGTTGCAGTCTTGGGACATGGTACTTGGAGCACTTGGAGGCTGTCGGGCTACAGCTGACGGCATAGCCCTGGTGCAGTAAATGAAACGGGGCTTTCGGCTGGCCAGGGGAAAACCAGGTTGCCCAAACCTGAGATCACCACAGGTGCATCTGTGAGTCCCGTCCCCATGCTCATTAGCTGTCTCCGCTGTGTCAACGGCTAATGAACCTGCTGGTTAATTGCTCCCGAGACGCACCTCTGGCTCGTTTATATCTACACATTGCCCATAGCACTGAATAGGAATAGCTCAGTGGCCTGATGCCCTGCCTTTCTGCCCAGCCTTCCCTGCTCTGCCGTGAGTGCCCTTGGGGTGGTCTGCAGGAGGCAAGGACCTCCGTTGCCTCCCGCCCTCCATTTCTTGGGAAGGAGGAGAGCAGGACCTGCTGGTGGAGTAGGCGCTACAGCCGAGCCGGCAGCGTCAACCTCCCACATGAACAAATGGCATCGGCGGGTGGGAGGGATAAAATGTTAGTCTGCAGGAGGGAAAGTGGGAGGCTGTGAAAAAGAGCTGATGCAGAGAGGAAACGCGAAGAGCGAGCGTAATAGGGAAAATCTGTTTGTTGTTGCTTGTGGCGACGAGAGCAGGATTAGGAGAGTAGGACTTGGTGGATGGGGGGAGAGATGGGAACAGGCCACATAACAAATGGCACAGCGCAGCACGGACGTAGGCAGGGAGCGAGCTGTCTGCTGCTCTTTTGTGCTAAGTGTGGTGCCTGCCTCTTCTTCAACACTGTCTCTGGCAAATCTTGCAGTGGAAAATCACAGCACGATGTCAATACACCAGGAGCTATTGCCTGATGAAGCAAGTCTGGCAGACAGCTCCCGGACGCCGATCTTCGCACTGGCAGGAAATCCCCTGTGGGAATGGCAGACACCCATTGTCGCCACCGCTCTGTCTTCCCATGGCTCGCACGCAGGTACCACCTCGCCTGCTGTCCCTGCAACCTCCCCAACATGTTTTACAAACACAGAGAGATCATACAGGAGATGCAGCGAGAGGGGAAGCACAAGCTGCGGAGCGCCAGTTCTGTGCGGTAGCACATTTGCCTCTGCTCCTCCCTCCTACAGCCTTGTAGGCTCGTTTTCCTGGAATATGGGAGGAAAACAGAATTCCCACATCCTGCTTCTGAATGGGGCACGTGTCTGTGAGACCACTAAGATACTGAGGATAGGAAAGAAAGGAGTCTTCTTCCCAAACTATGGATTAACAGCCTGCAAAAGCTGATGTAGTTGATGTGAGGGATTCTCTTGATCTTCAGATCTCTCCCAGAACCACATGGGGACAACCTTCCTCCCAGTATGCTGTATTTCTATGTATATGTCTCCATCCACTCCAAAATGGTTTACAAGGGAGCGAGCAATATTTAGTCTTGCAGCTGCCACAGGTAACTGCATCTGGGACCTCTGTTTCTTCCACATTTCTTGATGTAAACTGAGGATCACTCTACTAAAATCAATCGTATCAGTTTTTCAACTGGTGCAAATTGGTGTGACTCTAGGGAAGTCAATATATAGCTAAGGATCTCACCTCTTTGAGCTCTCTCATCCCTAAAGGTTTTACTGCTGCTTTGCTGGATGCCCGTTTGTTAACAGCAGTTAACAGTAGGAGTGATAACGGCTAAGAGTGACCCTATCAATGCTGCACTGTGCAGTCATATTTCAGGAAGACAAGAAACTTGTACCATCAGATAGGGTGTCTTATGAATTATTGCTGTGTGGACGTCAGGCCACAAAGCTACCCAAACAGATGGAGGTGAATGCAGGAAGGAGCCAGGAAGATGATGTAGCGCACATGCATCTTTTTCACTGGGAGTCCTGCCATCGATGCTTGTGAGTTGTCCATACACTTGTCTATACAGAGACTGTGTCTGTTTAGTCAAAAAACACCGTGAAGCACCATGTATGGGAGTTAACAGGAGCTTTTTACTAGGAACACAGAGCAGAAAGGAGACTTTCCTTTTGACTGTGAAAGGAGAGACAGTGCTTTGCACCAGACTGGTAAAATCACACTTGCTCTTAATTTCACAGGGGGCACACAAGACCTTGCTGAGGCTGTGTTAGCTTCCCAAGCTATTTGACTGCTCCCGACATGATTCCTGATGCCATGACACCATTCCAAAAAACACAACTGTAGGGAAGAAAGGGGCAACTGTACTCTTTCTGGTACCTGTTGCCAAGGCAGGTCTGTTGAAAGCGGTTACCAGCCAGCCCTCAAGCTGCCCTATGTCCTACCTGGGTGCCTGCTACCATCCCCTGGGTCAGACGATCTACTTATTGGGTGCTCCCTACCTACTTTGTTGGCTGTAAAAGGACGGCACTTGAAATATCTACAATTTTCTAGACCCTCATTATATGTTTTCCACAAGTCTCAGCTAACAGTATGCTTGTGTAATTGCCATCCAAACACCTCACCTGCCCATCCAGCTACATCCTCCTTCTGACCACTGATGGATACATGTGTGAGAAGTCAGCTACGTGCACGGGCTAAGTCTGTCGAATTGGCAATACGTGGTTGAAAGTCTTCAGGTTCAAGAGCAGATTTGATCTTCCTGCTCTGTTTTGAGCTGCAAGAAACTCAGGAAGATTTGCTGCTAGATTAATGCTAAAAATGATAAAAGGTTTCTGGTGGAGAAAGGAGATTTTTTTCTCTGTTGAAGACAGCTTTTCACATTCTGTCTCCATTAGAAACTTCAGTCTCCCGTGACCCTGCATTGTTGATCCAACTCTTCCTATCTCTTGTTTACTTACTTATGGTAAATTACAATCACTTTTGCTTTGTTTGCAAGAGTGTTAATCATTTTATCTGCTATTCTGGCTGACAACCACCTATTAAGCAGGAGTCTTCCATTGTAACACAAATGTCTCTCTCTGAATGCTGGCAAATCTTAGGTCTTTCCTTGGCTTTCAGTCAAGTAAAAAAGGCATTCTTTGCTAGCTGAATTTAAAACATTTTCCTTGCTTCCTCTTAAGGAAGTGTCATGGTCAATACCAATAGTTTTTGATAATGGCATAGAATGACAACTCTTGCTAAAAAGGAACCATATACTAAGCTGGTACAAATGGAAATAAATCATGTCATGCAGTTTCACGTCTTCTTTAATCAGTAATAGCAAGCAGAATCCATATGTCACTTCAGCTAGTAATAGTTGGGTTAACTATTTTTCCTATGAAGAGTGTACTGTTTGTATCTCTATCAAAAATCAGCATGAGGAAGGGATGGTTGAATTCAATGGTTGGAGGAAGAGACTCTGTCATCATTTCAGCAGCAGTTGCTGCTGCTGCCTCAGTACCTCTCTCATCAACATCCAGAGCAGCCTTATGAACAACCTAGGAAGAAAGAAAACAAACAGTCATTCTGGGCAGACAACAGCCACCTGAGAGATGAATCAGATCCTTTTTAAAGCAGCCCTGCTTTGGAGGATCCACTGAGAAGTGAGTAGGAGCAGCAGAGATGTGAGCTATGTTGTTGTAGATGTGGCTGTTTTAAACGAGGATCAGGACAGAGCTACAGAAATCTCCTCAAAAAAAAAGTCCCAGACTATTTTCCCTCTGTCCCAAAGATCGGATGAAGGATGGAGGCTCCACTTGTAAGAGCTTGTCTGCACCTCTGCAACTGAGTCTCCAGGGTGGGAGGACAGGCTGTGGTGTGCCTGCCACATTAGTGGCTCCCCTCAAGGAGCCAGGGGTTGATGTTCCTCTCATGTTCCAGATACCCCCCAAGAGCTCTCGGACGATACCAGTCTTGGAAAAAACAGATGTGCAGCAAACTAATCTGATCTCCACTGTAAACTCCTCTTGTAAGTTTGCAGGCTGAGGCCAGGGTGAGCCCAGCTGCAGGCAAGCTGGGAAGCTGTGAGCTGTATTTAGCTGGTGTTTCTGGATGCTACCACAGAGTGGTTTTCCTGCATGTTCGTGAAAGAAAGGAAAGGGCTGACAGCCACAGACTTACTTTAGAAACCTTCAGCTCTGGGGTGCCAGTGATGCCAGAGAGATCTGCCTGGTCAGTGAACACATCCACAATTCCCATCTTGCTAAGAGTGTTCGTTATTTCATAGCTCCCGGAAATAGAAAATTTGGGGAAGTAGAGGCTCATCAGGCTGTTAGGTAAAAGAGAAACACAGAAGATGGTGAGAAGGATCTTTCACCAAGGTAAATGATGGTGGGAAAGCTGTGTAATTCCCATGAGTGTCAAACCCCAAGGGGCTGGACCACCCCTGAGTGTACAACGAGCACTAATTCAATTGTTGGTGGTTCTCATGGTGACACAGGCACTATCATTCGTAATAATAATAACAATAATAATAATAATAAAAACCAGTAATATATATCTGGTGTTTTGCTTCAGCAAATCTGAGAACACTCTGCAAAGGAGGACAGTAACGAGAGCCCCTCTTTACAGCCAGAGAATATGAGGTACGGAGGTGACAGCCCATGTTGCTCAAGCAGGTAGAGACCTGAAGTGGGGCACAGACAGAGTCTGCTGGGGGAGAAGTGTGGCAAACCCCAGCACTTCAAAGCAAAGCAGTGTTTTTGGCATAGCTGTGGCATTTGGCATGGCTCCAGGGAAGGTCTGTGCCTGGCTGCCTGCACCTTTGGACACCCTATCCTCTAATCGTCTTCATCCCGTGGGCTGGCCACGATTGAGTTTGCCTTTGACTGTGAGCTATCTGTAGGCAGCTCCTGCTTAGTATGCGTTCAGTTGGATTTCTCTTCATGCATTGTCTAGGGATCCTCGGAGCCTCCAAGTCACCTACTGCAGTGATTACCCTTTAGGTAGCTCAAGTCTATGCTGTCTCACCAAGAGATAACTTGGGTTGAACAGCAAAATGGACGGGATCCAAACCCCACTGCTGTAGTCTTTATGTAATACTGCCCAGTGCACTAGAAGATGATGGGACCAAGTCTATTAGCACTGGCATCAACATAATAGTAGAACTGAAATTGCCATTTGGTTTTCACAGCCTCTCCCATTAAGAACTTATTCCTATGTTGATCTTGAAGGAACTTGCGCCAAGAATTCATTTAGATAAGGATTTTCCTCATTTTGCAGCTGAGAATTATACATTTTTATTTTTCATATTTGAGATATCATGTTATTAGCTCATATCCAATTTGCTATCCATTATGTTTTTATTAACTGTGCTGGCATTTCTATAATGATGCACCAAGAATCATGGGTGTGAACTGCACAGCCTTATTAGTTGTGAATCAGGGCAGAGCTTGGTAAATTAGGCACGTATTAACTTGATATTACTCATCTACCGGTGCTAAGATTGCTTCCCTCCCAGACAAACAAGGTTGTAAAACGTGTTAGCTGATGTTAGTGTCAATGGTAGGAGCTAACAGAACCTCATTAGATTTTTATAGTTTCAAAAACAAAATGCCAGAAAGTCAGGACACCCACAATTAATCACTAGCCTGTTCTAACAACCACTGTGTGTTGCAATGGTTCTTGTAAGGAAGCTATTTGTGTAGGACATATTATGTATGTATGCATTACTACAAACTTTAAGTTATGGTTTATTTAAGGTTTAGACACATGTCTGAGTCACAGTGTGTCAGTGACATATGAGAGGTAAAACACATTAGCTGAAACCTCAGTATAGGAGATTTGCCTTAGAATTGCCACCTTCCCACTCAGTCAATGGATTGTTTTAGAAATGCCAATCTAGGCTTGTTATTTGGGACTCCTGGGAGCCCATCAGGATGGTCTCCGCTCTGGTGGGGGGAGCAGCGAGTCACTCAGGCATCAAGAGAATAGTTAAATACCAACCAGCTGCAAGATTTTTACAGCTAGGGCACACAAGTGAAAAATAACCCACTCAGTTCCCAGAATCAGCAAGTTCATAGTGTTTGCATTCCCCCCCCCCCAAAAAAAAAAGACTATAAATCTAGGTGTCACTGCAGCTGACTGGCAGAAGATTACCTCTGGAAGAGATGGTCTGACCATTCCTGGATGGTTTCCTTGACCAGGGTTTGCTCTAACTGCTTCATTTTCCCTTTTGCTGGCAGAACCAGAAATGCAGTAGCACTCCCATTATAATGAAGCCGTACCACGGTGCATGACAGCTCCTCATCAAAATAGAAGTCGAATCTGCCTGTCTGGTGCATCATGGGGACTTTCACAGTAGTTTCAGCATCCACAAAGAACTCCCTTTCTTCGGTATGCTCTGGTTTAAAAGGCTTTTCCCAGTTGCCTGATACAGAGAAGGAGAATGCAACTGAATATCCCATGTCCCATCCCATCATAAATTGAATTTTATATAACTAGTAATAATATTCACCCATTCCTCCATTTGTTAAATTCAGAATGTTCAAACATAATATTTTAAAATGTGTATCACAGTAAGGCAAGAATCTTTTACGTGGTCAAAAGAGTGCATTAGATTCCAATTTCACTTTATTTTTCAGACGCCAGTAATGAACTAGTTAGACATTTTCTTTGTACCTACCATTACTTTTCTGTTCAGGTGATCTAAGTGGCCTTTCTGTAAGTTGCCATTTAAGGGCTTATCTGACATCATCTGTGTGCTCATATACTGTATGCATTTCATTTCTATTTACTTTAATCATAAGCCTGAATTTGTAGATAAAATTAATGTAGGATCTCATATCTGAGTGCTGTTGTGTCAGGCTTAAGAGCACATCATCTAACCCCCATCAGAAATGTACCATGTTTCCACTTTGTTCCTTAAAATGTCCTCCCCTGTTCATCACTAGCTTCTTCATATATAAATGTGTTAGTGTGTATACATAAAGGATTCTGATAGGAAAAAAAATGGAGTATGTAGTAAATTAGGCTATTGAATCATAAATACTTTAAAAGAGAGGCATTAAAAGGGTTAGGTCATGCATGCTTCTCAGCGCCTTCAATGAAAATTAGAAGAACGTGGGGCAATTGGAGTTACAGGTAAAACCACAAAAGTGAACTCAGGCTGCATGGGAGACTGCGGCTTGGAGCAGAGCTCCTGTGGCTGCCACAGACAGAACCAAGCCTGTGTGGTCCCCAGCTGCCTCCCCGTGCCAAGCAGGATCCTGCCACCTCTCCACCATACCTCCAGTATGCCATTAGGGGCTCTTCTGGCCCAGCAAAGAGCATTTGACATTCCCCCCCGAGCAATTTCCAGATGAGGTAGCTGACATTAGATCAGTTGATAGGAATGAATAACGTGAATGTGAATCCTAGAGGACCTACCTTTAAAGAAAACAAAGCTAGCCAGAAGCATTACAGTCTGTGGATTCATGTCCTTGACCAAATTAGTAATTTTCCCATGTGTTTTCCTCTCTATATAATCATTGATCTGCTTCTCAGCCTTTGTGGGATTGTTAAAGTCAGTAGTAAAAGCCTCCAGCTGATATAGAGCTTTGGCATCATCTAAAAACTTTTTTAGAGGTTTCAGCTTCTCTGTTAGAAAGATGGCATTCCCCATGTTGAGCTGGACCCCGCTCTCAGGATGGCTCAGCATGTGGACAAGGTTGTGGAAGCCTTCATGTATCTCTTTCTCCTGAATCTCTGTAAGGTTGAAGGTGAGTCCTTCCAGGATTTGAGTCTGAGTGGTTGATCTAGCCCCTAGGGCCAGCATCGCAAATGCAGTGGAGATGCTTACAGGAGAGAAGAAAATGTTCTTATTAGGTGCCTCCAGTGTAACCTCTTTAAAAAATTGAAATGCAAAGTCAGCATTGTTTGGCACTAGTTTGAGGCAAGCGATTGCTTCACCTCTGTGATGCATGTGGTATTTAGGTTCATTTGGATCATGTCCATTGTGGTGGTTGGGTGGGAGTTGACCATGGGCAACAGCATGAAGCCCAGCCAGTAGCAAACTTATGTAGAATGTGGTCTTCATCTTCTTGTATTACAATCCTATGGAAAAAAGGAGAAGCTATTACTAAAGTAAGTAAATTAATTAAGTAGAAATAGTTATTCTGTCACTCCCACTGAATAAGAAATCTTATGTCTTTCTTTTGTCCTCAGTTTCCATGTTCTCCAACTCTTGCCAGATTGTTTTTATTTTCCCAGGCCTCCTGGCAAGCCTCCGCCAACACTTTCTGCCACCCTCACCCTAAATACCTGCAATGACAAAATTCAACATTGATTAGCTGAATACACAGCACCCTCAACAGGCCAGAGAATGGAGCATATCCCATCAGAAAACACACCACGGCTAATCACTGGAGAGCTGTGATACCACTGGGCTTTTGACACTAATGGTCTAAGATAATTCCTGGAAAGCGCATCACAGAGGAAGTCTGGATGTTTTGTGAGTAAAGGAAGAAAGAGGAAATTCATGCAAGTGGGCAGCAATCAATAGCTACATACAAACAGAATTTGAGCAAACAGGCATGAAGGAGATCTTTAAATAAACTTTTGGTCAGATTGATAAGGCACCCTATGTCAAGAAAGGAAAAATGGCGGCAGCTGTTTTTCAGTAGCAAACTGAATATAAAGCCCTATGTCTCTAAGGAATAGGTGCTCTTTCTTTCTGAATAAAAATGATGTAATGCTTTCAATAAGAACCTGAAATAATGTTTTCTCTTAATAGACAAACTAAACCATTGGAGTGGGTTCATTTTCAGCACAGCAGGAGTCAATGTTATTAACTAAAACAAGGCCTTATTTTTGTCAGATGCTCTGCTGGTCAAAGGGCAATACATTTATCTTAACCTGTTACACTTGGCTGTGGTATCTACGTTCCTTTGCAGAGCTGATACTCTGCACTGTATAAACTCTTACAAAGGGACCTTGGAAATGTGGATGTGAATGTCCCAGTGGGCCTCATGTCTGAGGAGGAATCTAGGGCAAAGAAACAGTGAGAGAGTTGCAAAGGATTTGGGGAGATAATGAGCCAGATTTGCTAAAACTTGTACAAGGAGAGGCATATTAAACCGATTGCACCTTTCTGTCCTGGCATGATTCAACTTGAGACACTGTCGTCAGAAAGTGCTATGCTAACGGTCCTGCTTTCTCCATAACATCAGAGGGAGCAATTTGTCTTAGTAGTTGAATATCCAGTTACAGTTAGACCTGCATAAGAATGACAAAACATTTTTGAGCTATAATCAAATATTCAAACATTTACATGTTTGATATAAGTATTTCTAAAAAGCAGGCCTGTTTGCAATAACACCTACTGTGTTATTGACAAATGGAAGAACCGTAAGGGTTCTTGGTAACTACATATTCAATTACTGTGCACAGTAGCTTTAAATTATAGTTTGGCCTCCTCCTCTGATTTTGACATTGAAATGATACTTCTCAATATATCTAGCTTCTTGTAACTCAGCATAAGAGCTCCAGTTCTGAATATTTAAAAAGAGCTATCAGTGAGCCAATGTATTAGTCAGACTTTGAAAAGAAATCAACTCCCAAACAAAAGCATCAGAGCTAAGCCTAATCTATTTCCACATATCCAGCAGGCCAATTCAGAAGCTGCCTCTGGATAAATTATTCACTGTGAACTATTTACTCAGCTGCAGTCATGATTTATTAAGAATAACATGAATACCAAAGAATGAAACATTTCATTTTAAACATAAGTCACCACCTGTTCTCTATCTCATCACATTTAATATTTATTACAAAACTCAGCAGATAGATGGACTTTTCTATATACACATTGAAGTGTCAATTTCTATTTATTTGGAATGCAAAGTAGACATGGAATTTAACTGGCCTGGTCTCAAAATTATGGCTAATGCATATAGCATGGTTTTGCTGTAAGGGTTCTGTAAAATATTGGTTACAGTTTTCTGAAGGTTTCTTTCCTATCCTGATATTTTTGCTTTATGTAGTTACGACATGTTTGCATTTTGTGGTTAATTTATGTACTTTCATGGAATTAATTTCATTTTATTACAGCTCTGAATTCACAGATAATTAAATACAATCTGAATCTGAATCACCCATCTGTTACTTAGTACTGGCCAATCACAAACAGTAAAGACTCATGAGTTAGCCCTCACAAAAATCTTGATAATGGTTGATTTTAAAATCATAAGATTATAAAAGACTCAGAAGCTGCAGTTTGTAGAGGTCTTTTTTGTTGCTTAAGCCTTGAAGATACAAGTGGCCACTTCTCTTAGGCCCTTCTTTGAAATGTTAAGGTACTTTTATAATAGACTTTGCATCATGTAAGCCTTTAGAATATGATTGGGAATTGTTAATTCATACTTGATATTTACTATTCCATTTGATATTATTGTGGCTTCTAGGTTAGGAAGGGGTCAGCCAGCATACTTGATATTTACTATTCCATTTGATATTATTGTGGCTTCTAGGTTAGCAAGTGATCAGCCAGTGATAAACTGACAACAGAGGACTCTTTCATATGAAGCAGAAGGTGCAGATTCTCATACAGTCTTAATGACTGAGGGATTTTTCCTACCAAGCACACTTGCTAACAATTTATTAAAAAGCAAAAAGCTGAGAACCTGTGCTAAAAAGCCTTTAGGGAATTAGCCCCCTGTCTGAAGGGACTAATTTTGCAGGAAGCTTCCTATCTTAAGACTTTACTCATATAATCTCCAGAAAAACAGTTTGTCCATAAACATGGGAGTAGAAGTGAAAAGCTCTTCAATTTTAATTCCAAATCTACACTGAGTTGTTGAATAGCCTGGAAGGAAACCCGTTTACCTCTCTGCCTCTTTTCTTCTCTTTGGCTATGTTACGCAATGACAATATATTTGTGGTATTCAAGAAAAGGTTGCTTTCATGAAGAGCTTTCAATCAAACCAGACAACGGCACAAGAGCATGCCAACACCTGGAGGACAGTGTTCCTTTAAGCAATTTATCTGTAATAGATTTGGTGATAACACTTGTTGAATATATTACCTCTTCCCTATCAATCTTCCCTACCATGCAACCTAGAATGGCAGTACTTATTTTGAACAGTATCCTAGAAAGCAAATGGAGAAAACTGGAATTAGCTGAAGTTACCCCAGAATAATTCCACCAGAAGACCTGGAAGTGAGCTGGACTAAGTTTTCTGACTGACAGAACTTGCTTCTTTGTGGATATAGCTAATTTGTCCACTTTAGGGCTGATTTTTATCTCTGTGATTTGGAAAGACAATTCTGAAGACAATTTTCTGCCTTTAGAGTCCCATGTAATAGTCCAAGAGATGAATATTCATCTCATGCTACTCCCATGAAGGGTCCTCACCAATAATCTCATTGCAATGAAAATTTCCAGTGCTCAAAAACATATGCAGGCACAAAATAGAAAAGCTGTTTGCTCACCAGATGGTGCTGCTTCCCTCCTGATTGGTTCTAAATGAGGAAATCTGAGAAATGTTTCCTGAAAGCTGCACTGTGAGGGCACCAGGCACATCAAGACATGGCCCCACCATCACCGGTGGTGTCTGCTGAACTAATCTCAGCTACTCAGGGCCATATTGAAAAAAAATCACCCAAGCACACAAGAAAGTCACAAAAGAAAGACTTGACTAGTCACACCTGTGTGTGAGAAAGCGACTTCAGAAGCCTACTGTCCAGGACCGCCTACTCACAGGAGCACCACAAACTCACATGTGCTTTCCTGGCTGGCCTGAATGCTCTCTGCATACCTCATTGTATGTGCCTGGACACGCTCAGGGGCTTTTCCAGACTGATCAGCTAGACATTTACTTCTCTTGTGATTCAGAGTTTTGATGCCTCTGTGCCTGAGGCCCCGAGAAGATTGCAAGCACAAGCCAAGGGCATTGGATTCTGCAGAGAATCCAACCACTGTGAGTACTTCATTAAAAGTAATTCCTTTTGCAGCAGAAACATGGAAGCCAAGTTTACACCATCCTTTAGAAATGTATGTGACTGTTCACACAGCTGTTCCCAGTGTCATCTGTCTTCTGGAAGACAGCTTAACATTGGAGAGCTCACCCGGGAAGCGCGCCCTCCAAGAGTGGCATCACCCACTTCTAGGCCTCCTTTTACCTGGAAAGAGGTGAACATGAGCTCTCACTCTTCTACCAGGCCACCATCAGTATTTGCTGTTGAACCTGAGTTACTGCACATACTCAGGGATGAAGCATCACTGAGGCCAGAGGGTAAAAAAGAAGATAAAAAAGAACCAGTGCAGTGGTTAGGGCAGTCAGGTGGGACAGAGATTTTCTTCTCTCTGCAAAGCAGCAGCAGTCCCAAGAACAGATCAGACCAGGTTCCCAGTTTCTACTTTCCCGTGTGCACCTGACCACTGCCCAGTCTCTGGCTCCATGAACATGTTGGCCTCACTGTGATCTTAGCTCCCCTGAGCATGCCTAAATTGTGATGCCTATGTCCTTTATATCCAGCTGACCCAATAAAAGCCTCTTTATCACTGGAACAATTGCTAAGACAGATTTCAATATAAGATACAACCCTAGGAAAGACTTAAAATCAATTGCATGCAACAAGAGGATACACTTTTGAAGTCTCTCTAGGAAACGCAAAAACCACTACTTACGGCAGCTTCCAAGGATCCTGCTGTCTTCACTAGGACTACCCTGCGGCTCCCTCTCTTATTTATACTGTTAAATAGCATTATGAAAGCAAAGCGTCCTCTAGAAAACATTAACCAGGGCAGACAAGTGTTATTACTTTAGGAATGGTGCAGAGTAAACAGTGAAGACAATTTTTTGGGGGAGGCACCTGATTTTTGCTGTATATGCATGGCCGAACCCTACCTTTGCTTACAACAGTCATAAGAGTCCTCCTGCATTTCTGCAGATCATCCTGCTGGGAATCCAGCCCCTCACTCTAGCAAATACTTCACATGCATCATTAACTTCTGTAAACTGCATGAATTCATACAGTAGGAGTACTGAAATGAGTAAAATTAAACACATATATAATACTAGACAAGAGCCTAAGGAAAAGACAGCTTGGACGCATGCTGCAGCCAGATCTCATCTTAGTATTTTGCACAGAGATATTTTGCTTCCTCTACACCAGACTTTTAATAGCTTTTATTTAGCATATTTGTTTTAAATGATCCACTATTTCTTAATTATCTACTTTGCCATTAATAAGGGCCAATTTCTGGGGACATCATTAGTAAACTTAAAATTAAAGCAGTGGCTGAGGGTTGCTATAGGGATGGCAACATGATGGCAGAGATGGGCACTCAGGAACCCATGGTACCCAGCACACCCCAGCCGTATTGGTGTCACCCGGTACCTCATGCAGCAATGGATTGAAGGACAAACTGTTGCTCTGTGCTCCACGAGTGTAGGCTGGCACAAGGTGCAGGCACTGCCGAAATACAGGCAAGAAAGTGTCAGGCTGGTACACCAGAGCATGCTTTCACACAGAGGTGGACCCATGTGGTCGGGCCACCTGTGTTTTACATGATCCTCCCTTAAAGACAAACTCCATGCAGGAGGCTGTGCTCCTGCAGCCTCCATGGAGGGACAACCTCAGGGGCTGTGCTAATGTGGGTATAACTGAGGGACTGGAAAAAGCCTACAGGTCAGTGCCCAGCTGAACACTTTCCACCCAGGAGGAGCATCCCCTTGGGAAGTAGGGGACTGCAGGAGAAAAGGTGCTATACTTCATAGAATCATAGGATCATAGAATCGAAGGCCGAACATTAACCTAACACTGCCAAGTCCACCACTAAACAATGTCCCTAAGTGCCTCATCTACACGTCTTTTGAATACCTCCAGGGATGGTGACTCAACCACTCCCCTGGGCAGCCTGTTCCAATGCTTGACAACCCTTTCTGTGGAGAAATTTTTCATACTATCCAGTCTAAACCTCCCCTGGTGCAACTTGAGGCCATTTCCTCTCGTCCTATCGCTTGTTACTTGGGAGAAGAGACCGACACCCACCTCGCTACAACCTCCTTTCAGGTAGTTGTAGAGAGTGATGAGGTCTCCCCTCAGCCTCCTTTTCTCCAGACTAAACAACCCCAGTTCCCTCAGCTGCTCCTCATAAGACTTGTGCTCTAGATCCTTCACCAGCTTTGTTGCCCTTCTTTGGACGCGCTCCAGAACCTCAATGTCTTTCTTGTAGTGAAAATGTCTTTTCTTGTAGTGTTCTTTAAGGGAAGAGTCTTTCAGAAAGAAAAACTTTACAATAACGGGATAACTGTTTTGGTGGGCTTTTCCTCTGGGCCATTCCTCAGGGGTTAGGAGCAAATGGTAGCATTTATTTTCCTCTGTTTTCCACCATGTATCCTTGCACATGTGAAACTACCAGTAGGTGCAGCATCGAGGGTTCCATGCACACAGGGCTGTTGGAACTGCTGCAAATCCTTTCTTTCCTGGCTTCTCCTCTCTTTCTCCTCTGCAGGTGCCTTTCACCCGTGCAAAGGTAAGCAGAGCAGTTCAGTATGAGTTTTGATCGAGGCTGCTAGAACATGTGTTTGAATTGTTTACCAGCTGGTAAAATAGCAGCTGGGCACATGCAGCCTGTTTCTCTTTAAAGTAACAAATGAAAACAGCCTCTGAAGTTACAGAGCCTTACCTAGAACATGTGCAGACTGAAGATGAATAATACGTGCACCAAGAGACAAATGAGAACACAATTAAAGAAAAAAAGTGCAGCTATGAGTAAAGTTACTGAGAAAAGTGAAGAAAAAACCAATTGACTTAACATGACTTTGTTTAAGAGCAGTTTAGTCTTGCAATTGAAAGTGCTCTTTACCTGCTGATGTTTCTATGGGAGTGCAAGAGGGAAAATGAATGTAATAAAACCTAATCCATATCAATCTCCAATGTTATATGCAATGTGATACCCAATTCCTTTTCCCTCATGTATACAACAGTTTCATCCAATCATGTAAATTATCCTGAAATTTGCAGAGACTCTGTTTCAATATTTGGTAGCAGAATATGTTGCATATGAACTTGCAGCTCTGTTTTCGTGCAGGCAGCGGGCTTATGTAGCCACTTCTCTGACATTTTGAAAGACAGCTCGTTAGCAACAATGCTGTTAGGAATCCTTCTACTTGTTCCTCTAGGTCTGGAACATTAGGTGTCTTATTACTTTGAACCCCAAGTTACTTCAGGGTTTTTTAAATTATTATTAATATTGCAAGATCTTAATAATACTATTTCATTTTCAGTAAATTGGCAACATTAACAAGAGTCACCCAGCATGAATTCCCTTGGAAACAGGCTGGCTGTAGTCCAAAAACAATTAATTATTTAAATTAGACGAACTATATGCTTGCTTCCCTGGCAGAGAAACACTTTCATCTTTTCTAAATATTTAACTAATTACCCTGAAAGCCATTTTAAAACACGATGCGTTGTTGTTGTTCTGATGATGCCCTCTGGAGTACAGAGAGCACACGAGTCCCTCCTACGATAGTGCTGAGATTAAATGTCAGCATGGAGCTGGTGAAGGCTGTATCTTTCTCTCCGCTGCCAGGCTATGTTTAATTTGTGGAGCTCTGTTTCTCGCTGTGTTTCAAGGGGAAATGCACTCGTGGTTACATAAACAGTTCAGCACTGACCTGCTGGAACAAGTTACCCACAGCGCCAATACAGATCAGGTACAACTGTGTCAAGTGTCTGCTCCAGTCCTTCCAAGTGAAGATATGACAGATCTTCACCTTTAAGTTGCTTCTTCCTTGATTTCATGCTATACACTGGTGTTGCCCCCTGCCAGCCCCTCACAGTAGGTCCAGGCTCACTCCAAGGGGGAGTGTCTCGCTTAGATGTTAATTCCAGCCCTGCTAAGGGAACACACATGTAGCACTGTCCCTTGAGCCACCGCAGTGAGTCCCTACCCTTGCTTTCACTCTAGCATCACTTTCTTTCTGCAATGCAGTAAAGACCCTCCAGGTCCCAAGGAGACTGTTACTTTCCATCACTTCAGAAATTTGGCTTTGAGTCCGCTTCCTCCTCATCTCAGGCTGTGGTTTCACAATTGCTTTAACCTGACCAAAGTGAAGGATGCTGCTGCCAGAGGTGTTGCATCTTCCTGCGTCCCTCCCATCTCCCCAGGATGGTCAGGAGGCTGGAGCCGAGGACAACCGGGAAGAGGCTGGGAGACCTGGGTTTGTTCAGCCTGGAGAAAAGAAGGCGAAGGGGGAGGCTGTACCTGCTGTCCTCCCCTACGTAATGGGCTACATTAGAGACAAGATGGAGCCAGAGGTGCACAGTGGCAGTGTGCATGGCAGGGGACGCAAGCTGCAGCAAGGTAAGTGCAAATGAGATATAAAGAAAGTAATGTTCGCAGGAAGGTGAAACACAAGGGCAGGTCACCCCATGAGGCTGTGAAATTGCTGTCCTTGGAGGCATCCAAAACCTGGCTGGACGTGGCCCTGAGCAACCTGAGCTAGATTCCAGGCTGGTGCTGCTGTGAGCAGGTGGTGGGATTGGATGACCTCCAGAGGTGCCTTACAACCAAAATTATTCTACTTTTCTAATAAAAATGATTGTGAAACCATGCTCTCAGGAGTCCCTGTCTCCACTCGCACTGCAGGTTTGCACCTCACCCTGCAGAGAAACCTCCCTCTGCTTTTCACCACATGACTCCAGAGGCTTTTCCCTGAAACACTCAGCCCCCCCCGGAAGGTGTCATCTCCCTCGTCCTCTGGCATGCCCCAGCAGAGCCAGCACAAGGCAAACAGACAACCTCTCTCCCGGCTGCCCAGACGCAGGCTCTGCCAGAGCGCAGCACACAATATGCACACTGGGAACAAACAAATCTGGTGGACCATCTGCCATGCTCCCAGCACGCCGCAGCCGCGGCAGGTGGCACACACCCCTCCATGATGCTGCCTGGGCTCAGGCTTGCAGCACTGCACAGGACTCTGCTTTTCTCCTTGGAGACTTCAAAAGTTTCCAGCACTGATCATGATCTCAGTAGGGATCCATGTAGCTGCCTTGATTTCTCTAGATTTGCCTGTAATTAAGACCTGCTAATGATATGCTTTTTAAAAGCCTACGTAGGGGGGAGAAGGAAAATGGTGAACCTTGGAACAGGCAAACTTGAATGGCTATTTCAACATTAGAAGTAAGTTGCTGCCAAAGAAACACTTGATACTGTCGTTTTCCTTCACATATCTCCATGATGATGGTAATTTTTCAGATGTGTCTTTAGTGGGGCATTCAACCAGATGAGATTTAACTCCATTTGCTTCCTTAGAGATGCAAGAAGCATGATGGCGGGTGTCTCAACAGGTTTGATTCTTTGCTGTCTAGTCTCAGGACTAGCTAAAGCGTCTCCAAAGATGAACTTGTGTGATTGCAGTGCAGAGAGCTGTCTCTGATTATTGACAACATCCTTTAGCACAGAAGAACAGAGTTTGGAAAATGTTCAAATGCGTGCTAATTTGTTTTGTACATTTACATTTTTTTATTATCTGAGTAGACTTATGTTCTGCTTTATTGTGTCATGAATAAACAATATATGTGAGTGGGTCTGAGAACAAATGTTGACAGTTCTCTACCTTTTATCTGGGAAAATTTCATTCCTCTCTGTGTCTGTTTGCAATTGTTCCCTCTGGAGGACTGTAGGGAAGCGGAAGATTCAGTCAACCTGTTGCTTCTATGCTCTAAAATTATGTGGTCTGAACATACTCAGTGTTAGATCTTTAGTTTGATAATGGTTGGTTCTTTCACCAAAGAAAAGCCCTAGGTTTCTGCAGGTTTAAAATGTCTGCACATCTCTTGCCCCGCACTGTGAGACAGATGATCCATGAGAGATTTAAACCTTGGAAGCTGCCCAAGAGGTGTCAACTTCTGCACGTGCTTTGTGGCAACACTTTCTTCTTTCAAATCCCTCCTTAAAAAGCACATCACCTCTGCCAATATGCCTTTAGATCTCCCTGAAATGGCTAGGAAATTGGAGACTAACCACTTACAGAAATACCTGTCCCAGCAGACTGAAAATTAGCTTATTCTTGGGCTTGATTTTAAACCCTGTAAGTCTACCATAACCTGTGTGTTAGGCTGATTGCTCCAGCATTTGCACTGTCTTCTCTTCCCCCAGAATCTCATTTTTTTGTCCCATCCACCATCTGTATTGATTATCATGTACTTAGACAGCCTAGAAACAGGTAGTACGGGTACTGCAGGTGTAGAATCTGGGACTCTTGGATGGGCTGTCACATGCCAAGCGACTTGGCTGGACACATTAGCTGGAAATTCCTGCAGTTAGGAAATGCCAGGACAAAGGTGGCCCTGCTGTGTTTTTTGGCCAGAGATAGGACTGCTGGAGTCCCGCTCAGCTGACACTGATTTGACATGAAATTTCTCTAGAGGCAAAACTGGAGCCCCCCTGTTCCTGGACCTGGCTGCCGCATTCTGCTGCATTCTGCCTCCCCCTCCTGTCACACCTGGTGTCTTTATACCAGTGATAATGAAAATATTGTATCAGCCTACACCCAGAGCACACTCCCGGGAAAGCCCAATTTCTCCTTAACGCTGGATCACTAAAACCTTTGAAAATCGTTTCCAATCTTGCACCAATCTTGTAGTACATATTTCTGTACCTTATGTAAGAATATGTCATGTAAGACAATAACGCCTTACTAAACCTAAATATAACCTAGCTATTGCTTAGCTAAGCTGTACTTTAGCTCAACTATTTCCTAATGACAAGGCTTGTTACTCTGCCATTGGAGGAGATTAGGTTGGTCTGATGTGGTTTGTTTTTGACAAAACCATTTTCGTTTTGTCATATTGCTTTTTTCCTTGCTATTAATCATCTTGTTATTTTCTAGATGCTTTACTAATATTTTCAGTATTTTTCCAAGAACTGGAGTTGGGCTGAGTGGTCTATAATTCCCTACTTTTTATCCTTTTCCAATGCTCTGAAAATTTATTGCTTTTTTCTTTTTTTTAATGTTGGCTTGTTTTCACTTAGAAGCACACAGTCTCCTCTGCCCCTTGGCAGGGTTTGGGAAGGACCAGGGGAGTTCAGAGGGGCTATGGGGTGTCCGTAACTGGGGTGGGGAGCTGGGGAAAGCTGTAAATGGAGGGAGATGTGTGTGAGGGTGACTCCCACATACACGTTTTTTCTCTCCGCTTCCCTGAACTATTGCTTGAGTAGGAATTACACACAAGGGTAAAGACAAAGTTGTGTCTGTTTATGTAGAACTCATTATAATCAATGTTGGTAGTGTTAACCACTCCAGCTGAAGGGTTTTAATTAGTAACAGATTAACCACCGTGGAAATACACTTTAATAGCCACCTTCTGTTTTTGATGTAAACACGCTTTGCTGACCCACTGTAATCAATGAATCAAAGGTAAACAGTATGTATTGTATTGCCAAATATAGAGTTTTCCAAAGTATTTACTGTTTCCCCCAGATCGAGAGTGCTCCTGGTTGGCCTATCAACAAACAGAGAGAGGCAGAGGATGATGAGCTGTACCGAAGGGGGAACCGATCCTGCTCCTGCATGTATGTGAGGATCTCCTGCAGCAATCGTCATCTCTCTGGTGTGGAGCACACCCTTAGGAACAGCTTGCAGTGAAATAATGAGAAGTGATCCTCACCTTTTGAATGTGAGACACGGGTTTATGAAGAAGTACTTGTAGATATGAACTGTTCGTAAGAGCGTTGTCCCCTGAACAGACAAATCACGGACACTTTTCACTGAGCAAACAGGACTGTTCTTGCACTCTTTGCACAGGAAAACATCTCCCTGTACTGTTGTGGAAAGATAGTGGAAAGACCACGCACCATCAGGAGGTCAAAACAGACTGGCAGGCCTGTCCTGTGCATCACTGTCCCAACAGCTGGATAACTTAGGCATAGAGGTTTGCTCTCATCTTTAATTAAAAAAAAAGCAAAATAAAATAAATCATTCTGGCAGACAACTGTCTGTCCTTGATCTAATCCAAACAACCCGTGAGATGGTGCTGCAGATTGCATGGGCACAGCAGAGCAGGAATTGCCTTGCTGAGCTGAGCTTAGGGCTGGGGTGGGAGCTGGTGTTGACACTCACACCAAGCAGGCACAGAGAGAGAGGTCACAGTCTTCCCTGGAGCGTATGAAGGTTCTTATCTAGGAATGATGCATTATTAACTTATTTTTCATCAAAACAAGATGGAATTGCCTGGGTCTGGGCTGATGAAATGTCTTGTAGGTAGGCAGACCCTTCCTAAAGTATGAATGGGACATACCCAGAGGTATGTCCAGGCATTGCTCACCTGCTTGGAACAGCACAGTTTCACTTCCCAGTAATTCCCAACAAGCACGGGCCACTTTGATAAATACTTTGGTCCCGTTCATTTTCCTGAGCAGGTCCATTAGCTCATGCCAATTGGACAATCTTGGGCTACACAAACATTTGCCACTGCTCAGAAAAAGAAACCTACAATAAAGATTAAAGCATTTAAGTGACTATGTTGTTTAAGATATTATAGAATACTTTGCATGCATGTAGACAAAATCTTTATTCATGATCTCTAAAAGTTGCTGTTTGTATTGATAAGGAGACTGGTGGCAATATCTGGCACTTGTACGCATAATTAGGGTAACCGAGTGAAGATTTTGGCACAAGTTTAGTTTCACTTCCTCGTATTTATGACATGCTTAAACCAGTATCAGCTTACACACACTACATAATCGCCCATCTGCTCTAGAAATGCTGTGCAGTGAAAGTTATTTGTTCCCTACCCTCAACTTCAAGCTTAAAATATACTGTGGTGATCTGTTAAACCCACAGAAAAGTATGGAAGCTCACATGGGAGAGAATGGGGAGAAAAATAGCAAGGATCCGTCTGAAAGACGTGTGAATAGTTTCAGTGAAATTTAGTATGGAAAAGATTCAGTATGAACATTTACTGAAAACATAAGTAATAATGATTGATGACTGAATATTAATATCTATTCCATTTCTCCGTGGTGCATAAGACTTTTCCCAGTACATAAGTGGTAAATAAAAAAGAGAAATCTCTCTGGGAAGGAGGTGAACTTGATGATCTATAGCATTCAACAAGAGGAACCACGGATTTTCAAAACTGTTTTTGCCAGATAATTTAGTCTTATTTCATCTTTTTCCTTCGGTAAGCACAGCATTAATATAGAGCTATTTTATGGCTGGGCAGAAAATCAGTTGGTGCTGAGGACCCACTGTCTCCACTAGACTTGTTTCAGGGGAGTTTCCCTTTGGACTGGGTGTCTCCCAGCACTGAGCAGACATGCTGGGAGGTCCTGGAAGGCATTGCCCTGTCCAGCTTCACCCAGAGGTGAGCCAGCTCCCACCCTGGGGCTCTGGTGTCCATGGAGCCTGTTATTCCTGCCCTAAAGACATCCCACATTTCTGACTGTTTTTGTTTTCTTTATTACTTAGTCCTCCAGTCAAGGGAAAAGTAAACTATGGTGCAGAATTCAGTGCTTTATCCCCATCTAAAATATCCATGGAGAAAGGAGCAGCTGAAGGGTTACTTGTGAAACTGTTTGTTCCCATGGCTCAGAATTTCTTTTGGCAGGTTATCTTCTGTCCCCTCTCTTTGTTTGTGCTTTATCAGGTGGGGTGAAAAACCCGCTGGCATTTCCCAGGGAAGATAACCACAGAGGAAGGCCCAGCAGCTGGACACGCTTACCCAGGGTGTTCATAATACATTGTCCTCCCAGAGGTAATGCACGTTTGGTGATCTGCAGGAAAATCCTCTTCCTCAGGGAGTTCAGCAAAGCTTTTCTCCAGTTGGCTTCTAGCAACTGAAGATAGAAGATAGAAGCTTATCTTTTCAGTGTTTAGATGTTTGTCTTAATCTCCAAAGAGAACAAAATGCCAAATTTTCACACTTTCTCTCTAGAATGAAAACTGAAAGAAGAGTCAGGAAACGTATATTTTGTTTCAGCAGTGTGTACTGAAAAAAGCCATTTAATCTTTCCCAGAATAAGAAATTGAGTTTTGCTTTGCACAGACCAAGCAAATCTTCATTTCGGTGTGAGCTGTTCACGACTCCCTGAGCCGTTGCTCTCTATCCATGTTTTGGCTAGTCTGTGGTGCATCCTGATGCCCAGAGGTAACCCGGCCTCAGGAAGGGCCAAGGGAAGCCACTCCGCGCTGGGAGTAGGGTGCAAGGAGGAGAAAGAGCTCATCTGAGTACCACAGCTCGCAAGATGCACTGCAGTTGGTCAAATGGATGCAGAAACATGCTGCCAGCTGATAGCAGAGAAAACATTTTGTTTTGATTTTCCTGAGTGAAGTCTTTGTCAGCTTATACCCATAGCCATTAAAAATATACATTTTAATGTAATTATATTGGTTTTGCTGAAAAGAATCGTTCAACTTAAATCTTTTTTACTTGTCCCCTGGTATTTTTATCAGCATCTGGACTACACTGTTATATTTGGGAGGATTACACAAGCCTGAATGCTGTTTTTCTACTGGGGCTTCTCCATTGTGGCATGTTTTCTGCAGAATCAGAAATATTGGGGCATTCTGAAGAAAAATGAAGCAGCTACAGCTTATAATAATCTTCTTTATCATATTTAAATAGTATTTTGCCATTACCTTTGTATTTGTTCTACCTTCTTCCTTCTGACCAGAAGTACTAACTGGAACATTTGTAGTTATTTGTAGAATCATAGAATCATGGAATAGTTTGGGTTGGAAGGGACCTCTAAAGGTCATCTAGTCCAACCCCCCTGCCGTGGGCAGGGACA
>NW_008795405.1:11637100-11682059 GCF_000699145.1 Aptenodytes forsteri
CATGTCGACTGCACCACTCAGCTTGGTGTCATCTGCAAACTTGCTGAGGGTGCACTCGATCCCACTGTCTATGTCATTGATGAAGATATTAAACAGTACTGGTCATATTTTGAAACTATGTCTCTGGAGTTTATATCACATCAAACTTCCTGATTTAGAGAGCTCTCCACATTTTTCTGGTTCTACATAAGAGGGTCCAAGTGCTGGGTCAGGCAGGGCCACAAGCTTCCAGAAGACGGTGCTTTCCTCCAAGGTGTCCCTGAGCCGGAGTCCTTGCTCACAGCATGTGCTCCTGAGTGGGGGACAGCATCACACAGTGCCCCCAGGACCTCCCTGGCACCCCAGAGGTGGCTGGGCACAAGCCTGGGAGAGCTGGGCAACATCAGTGAGTGAGACCTGGCAGGACTGCACCTACTGTTCTTTCATTGTGCTTCCTACAGTTGAGTAAAATGTTGTTGACAAGAATTATTGCCTTGTCTGTGGGATCAAAACCTTTGGCTTCACCAGCGATTTTCTCATGTGTTTCCTGCTTTTTATAGTTACTGATCTGCTGCTCAGTTTTGGTGAAGTGCCGAAGGTCACTAGAGAAAGCATCTGTTTCATAAACATCTTTCACATCTGTAGCAGCTGCAGCCACTTGAACATGACATTTCCCATATTTAATTTTATGAGGACATTTTATAAATAATTTAGCATCTTAATGAGATGACATGAGCTTGTGCCTATCTCCTTTTCCTCAGCTCTCTGGCAAATTAAAGAAAAAGCCTTTTGGTGTTCAGCTCAGTGTGGCGGATCTCTTACCTAATGATAACACTGCAAAAACAGTGGAAGTGCTGATGGGGAGAAGAAAATTTTTCAGAAATTATTGTTTTTTGACTTACACAGTGTGCGTCGTCAGGCTGGTCTGTATCTTTGTGATGATCATCCTCACCTGAGCTACTGAGCAGGAGGGGTGGTAGCAGTGAATGATCCCATGAAGCCAAAGAGCATTACAGACACACCGGAGTTTCTGAGCTCCCACTTTGCTGCGGGTCAGGGAGGCCAGGAGGGGGAGTGGGTTTGCTACTGACATGATGTTGCTTTCCTGTATTTGCTCTGGTCCTGTTGTGGGATAGAGGGAATTCACCCCCCTCTAGTAAAGGGGGTGCTTTTGGATATGTCCCTTCCTAGGCCTGAGAAAAAATGCTTCTTACATTCCTGTTCAGCTCGTCCTGCCATCTGTATATTCCTCTGCTATGTTATCAGTTGCCTGAGCAACCCATGACTTTTGTTTTTCCAGCATGACTCTAAGTTGTGACTCTAAGTTGTATGGATACAAGCTGGAAAAAACTCCACTCTCAGAACTCAGTCTCACTTCCAACCACAGATATTCATACACTTGAGATAAGCAATATCCAGATTTTTTTTCAAAATAAAAACAAGGTGCCTCCCCAAAAGCAAACGTAAAGATAGTAACACAGAATATCTGCACAGGGGGTCTTGAGACATGTTTGTCAGTGCTACATTAACTTTTGTATTTCCTAATGCCAAAACAGACAGTTATGCAAATTCACCATTGATTTAGCTCTGTTTTTAGCTCATATTGATTGTATTTTGTTTGCTACTGTTTACCAGATGGTGATCACAGACATGTAGCAAACAGACCCAGCTAGTCTTGACCATCACCACGAGTAACTTGGGCATACACAGATACATCCAGCACAATCTGGCCAAAGAGTGCCCAGTGTGCACTGGTATTAGCAGGCAAGAGTTACCCTATGTCTTCTGGTGAAGAGGAATTGCCTGAAATATCTCTTATTCAGTAAAAATGCGTTTTCATGCCTATTTTAATTGTTAACCTTGTTTTGCTTATATTGAGAAGACTCGTGTGGTTTTATTCAGCCTCCTGGCTTTATACTTTCTACCTTTCTTTGTGACAGCTCAGAAACTCACCCAGCTGTTGGAGGATGGTGGCCATGGAGGTGACTGGAGATGGCAAGCTAAAAGGAACAGCTGGGCATCGCTACTGGTGATCCCTTTGGGCCCTTGAAGGTTTCAGTTTGTGGAAGATCTGGTGCTCAGTAGCTGTTTCTAAGTCTGGCCATTTGTTGCAGACATTTATTCCTGGTCTAGTCAATTATTTCCAATGCACAGGGAGAAGGTCAAAGCAGCAGAGCTCTTTGAGTCTGTCCTGTTCTTCATATTCCTTCTGCTGTTGAACAGTGTTATAAACCCAGACTATATCATAAACATTAACCAGACCAAAGACAGATAATAATTCCTGAGGAACAGCAAATAATGTAGATATTGCCTGTGTTTCTTTTTTTCACAAATGCTGAGGGACTTTCCACTTAGGGGGAGGTCAGCTGCGTAGTGAAGAGAGAAGAGCCTCTGACGGGGTGAAATTCTCCTGTCAAAACTCGTCTTCATCCAAACATGTTGTGTCGGGTTGCCCAGAGCAACTCCTGAAGCTTTTGCTGAATCTACTGAATAGTTTCTCCCTAAATAGTTTTTAGATGAAAATTTAAAGCATTTAGTTTTGACAGTTTCTGAACTGGAAAAGTATTTAAAAAAGCTTCTTTCAAACTTTGTCTGACTCTTATAACACCTCCCCCAGCTCAGTAATGTGCAGCTTTTCAGCTGAGGTCAGGCAAAACATGCTGATCGCTTGGAGAACCTTTCGGCTCATTTACTGAGAAAATGAAAAGTGGTTTTCTGACCATGTTTTTCATTCAAAGGGCAAATTTGAAACTGGTTGTTAGCACTGCTCTGGCATGGTGTTTGATTCACTTGGGGCAGATCTGGGGATGAGACTGGTGGGGATTAGCGAAGGGTGTGGGGGACCATGAACAGGCACCAGCCTGCCTCCAAGGGGAAAGGCTCCCATCCCACACACACTCACTTCAGCAGCAGCTGAGTCCTGCTTCTGGTGACTGAAACTGCTGAATGCCATGAAAGCACAAGGAATAAATGACAGAAATGATGCATGGAAAATTGTGGTAATAATCAATTACTATGAGATATTATTAATAGCATTGCTCTTAAGAAACCTGTTTGAGTTTTGCTTTTTTTCTACTTTCTTCAGGTCCGTTTGAGGAGAACAATATTGATGGGTGTGAGAGAGCAGCTGGTTCCAGGTCTGAGATGGAAATCAATCACCTCAGTCAGTCAGAGGAAGCCCTGCATCTTTTGGACTCAGGTAGTATAAGCAGAGGAGGGTGATCTAGCAAGGTGAAAAGTGCAGTTATTTGCTCAATAAACTGAATTCACATTTGCAAAAACAGTGCAGGAAGAAGGCTGTGGTTCTGGTCAGGATCAAGAAGGGAAATGTCCAGTAAAATAAAAGTGGAAGAAAACCAACAAGAAACCACAGATAGCCTATGAGATGATGAACTGCAATGTGGAATTTGCAGGTGTCTAAAGCACATCATTTATAGCCTCTCTTGTCCTTAGACCTGGAACATAACACTTTGTTAAAGATCCCAGCTCCTCCCTGGTAATGACCAGCTGGTAGTCTTCCTGTGGTTGGTGAGCTGTGAGCAACAGAGAGAGGGAAGAACCAGTGGGACTGTAGTTCATGCAGGACTGCCTTACCCTTGTAGTAAAAGCATGTTGGACCCCTGGTGCTTTCTTACCTGGCAACCCAATAGCCGAAGAAAATGAAAAGTGGCCAGGCATTTATCACAATCAGTACAGACAGCAGCATGGATGTCTATTGGTGATGCTATTTAGCCATCCTATACTGTTTTCTATTTTTGCCTATGCATAAAGCAAACCACGAGGGGCAGGGACTGAGTTACAGACAATATCATTGTCTAGAGCATCTCAGTGGATGAACACCTGAAGTGGCTGCTGTGCATCCCTAGTCCCCATGCTGCTGTGCCTGTCAGTCCACGCAGCAGCAGGGAGGAAGATGAGGGAAAGTGATGGGCAGTGGCTGGTGGATCTTTTCCACTGAAAGGAAATGGGCAAATCCAATTTTAGTAGCACAGACAGTGCAGAGAAAGGCTCAGCACAGCATGTCTTTTTTTTTTTGCCTCTTAAATCAAAGGTGGTGGGCCACAAGGGTTTCAGAATCAAAAGAAGGTGCTTTTAGTGAGGTGGTGTTCAGAGAGGCAGCTCGTTGACAGTGGGCAGGGATGTCCTTCATTGCCTCTGAAGTGACTGTTATCTGAAATGATTAATAACAAGCATTTGGAATAAGGAAATGAACTGTCCCTTCAAATCCTTCTATAGCTTCATAGGTCTCTGGTCCTCAGGATTTCCCCAGAAAGCCTTCTGGAAACCTGCACTAGAATCTGTTGGGAGGACCTAGTTTCTTTTTCATTCCTGGTTCAGTCTAAGAGAAGAGCTTGTTTCCCTGAGGTGTTTCATAATTCTTGGACTCATTTCCAGCCATCCCAGGTTGGCCACATTGCACTGGCTTGGGGTCACAGGGCTGCCTCTGTTACAAAACCCTCTTCCTCCTGTAGGAGCTATTTGCTCACCCCGACTCTATCCCCTGCCAGAAGCTCAAGATGTAAGGAATAATTGCTAAGTGCGACATCCTAGTACCATTTACAAGTATTGAGGATACCACAAAGTCAACTTTTTTGCCTTGAACTTTAGCAGCAATGTCTATGTGTTCCAGCACATTGTGACGCCAGTGAGGGCTCTCTCTGTTCTTTTCTATTTTCTCTCTGTTCTTTAATATTTACAGATCAGCTACCCGGATCTTCCATGCATGTTTTGACCAGTCAGCATACCATTGCACAGTTATCAGGAATAGGAGCTGCTTTAGGCAAAGGTGATAATCTCAGAGTGAAGGACTTTGGGTCCAAATGCAGGTAATTATTACTGCAGTAGAAGTGTTATGTGGAGTCACCCAAAGTGGAAAGCTACTTATAGACAATCAGTTAACAATAGTAAAGGAAGCAGCTATCAGTAGCGTCCCCATGCACAATCATAGAATCTCTTGAGACTTTTGTCTTGGCAGTGTCCCGTAGGTACCATGAGTATACATACAGTCAAGTATGCCGTATGCTCTCAATTCTTCTCAGCTAGTGATCCCAAATTTAGATGATATATGAAGAAAGAAATTGAGGGAGTGAAAAGTGAATATATATATATGCAAAATTCTTCCAGAAAAGTGCAGTTATTGCTAAGCAGCTTTCCTTTTTTATCCTGAGGAGGAAAGGGCTTTAGGATGGATACTTCAGAGCTAGACATGAGAAAGAAGGGAGCTGAGAGATGCGGTCAGAAGGAAGATTGATTTGGCTGGTGGGTCTGAACACATGAAAAATGTAAAAAGGCTTAAGTATTAAGAACAACGTGTGCATCAGTGTGTGTGTTTAGGCAGGTAGGCAGTGGGTGAAAGCTGGACTGTGGCAGGAGTCCTTAGCTGTAGCAGAAACCTTAGGAAGGTGTCCGAGGGGGTGAAACTCTCTCCTCCTTTTCCTGAGCTGCCCCTGCTGTGTCAGGTTGTCTTCCTGGGAAAGGTTACATGCTCTCAGAGGTAGCAAAGCATATCTTTCCCTTAAATGTTTCCATCTCGGTTCTCTTTCAAAATTTTGCCTTTTTTTTTAATCTCTAGGTAATAATGGATTTGATTTTCAGCCTCTGAAGTTTTCTGGAAGTTTCTAGAAATAGTGTTAGCATCATGCAACCTCTGGGCATCATCCAGAAGCTTGTGGAGAAGTGATGCTTGGTCATCGACTGCTGTCACAGTCATTCAGTAGCTGGAGGAGGCACTGAAACCCCTCATGGATCTCTTGCTCCTCCAACATTTGTGTAGCTGAATTCATGTGCCATTTTAGTCCCCGGGAGAGCCTTGCAAAGACCATGGAGAGGCTCAAAGGGGAGAAGAAAATGACCTTGTCACCTGCCTCTGCTAGGGCCTGCTTTTAGAATGGAATGCAAAGTCAGTGTTGCTGGGGGCTACTTGGGATAAGCCAGGTTTTTGTGCCAGCTCCACTTCCATTTGGGGAACGTTGCTCTTTCTGTTCGCTGTGGTGGTCAGAGAGGGGCTGACATGGGGCTGCAGCATGGGGCCTGGTCAGCAGTATACCCTGAAAAAGGATTGTGTTCACTTTCTTCTGGGACCATTTGCTTCTCTGGATAATGTAACATCGGATATGAAAATCTGCCTGTGTATTTTCCAAATGATCAAGTCCTGCTGTTGCCCCATGTTGTCATCCTCAGCATGTTTTCATCACCACTTCTTTCTTATCTTCTTATTGGTCTGTTTACTCTATCCTCCCTCTTCCCCCCGTCCCTCCCCACCTCTCAGTCACCAGCACAGAAAGGGCCCTGAGCTTCCTTCTCCACGTTGGCAACAATACTTTCATGTCGCTCAGATCACTCCTCTCCCGCCCCACCAACAGCCAGAGGTAGGATGTCTGCTTTGGGTCCATTCATACGAAGCTGCAGATTTGCTTCTGAGTTTCCTGATTCTCTATGCAGGTTTTCTGCTATGAGACACCCTGGATCTATTTCTGCCTATGGGGGCCTCTGCTCTGACAGTCTCTATGTGCTGAAGTACAGGGAGCCATCATCTCTGTACTGAAGAAATAGATACCCTAGTTATCTACTAATGATGAGAACTAGTCCTTCCTAAAAATCCTGCAGCTTTCTGTAATTTGTGTTCAGTGATCCATGTTTGCCCCATTGCTGTTTCTTTAAAAGTTTCATTCAAAAATCATTTTCACAACAGTGAGAACCTCATCCGCCTTCTTAGCTGGCTAAAGAAGAGCTTCTTTGTACAGGGTAGATTGTCATTGCCATGGTCAGCTGCATCAGCTGTACATGAATGAATTAATCTATTGAATGAGTTGATCTGATGATTAATTAGATTAATTAATTAATGAGTTAATGGTGCAGATAGCTAATGTGAGTTTAATGTCCCTAGCTACTAAAATCTAATGGTATCTGCAGCACTTTCAGAAGGACCCCATCATATTCATCTGAACTTTACTGCTTTTTGCACTGTTTTTATACTGTTTGAACAGGCTTAAACAGTGAGGACACTGTTATACATTAAACAGAGCAAATAAAGTTATTACAGTAGCTGTAGAGCAAGCAGTGACAACATTGCTGTTCTGGACACAAATAAGTACGTGATGCATGCCAGGACAAGAGAGCAAAACCAGCACTTAGTGAGCATGCCTGGGTCCCAAAGGCTCCACTGTTTCTTGCCGTCTCCTAAGGTTCATGCCAGAAATGAATGGTGATGGGATTTTCACACAGCTTCTCTTGGACAGTGGCTGGAGCAAATACTCTCCTTCCCCTGCTTTTCTGATTCAAAGTCTTCAGAGGAAAGCCAACAGCAGTACGGCTCCAAATTCAGCCATACCAAGTAAAGCTGTTTTCTTCATAAATCCTGGAAATCATGACAAGTTACAGTGCTAGTTGCATGTGACAGATGCAACATTTGTTCCTGAGACATCTTTTCTAAATTGCATCTCATGCTTGAAAAAATCAACCTCTTCCTTTGAAGCTAAGTGTCACTTTTATTCTCTTTCCTGTGTCTGGTTGCTAGAAAGAGATAGTATTTCAGTCAAAGAATGGAAAATGATTTACCTCCCAAACAGTTACATTTCAAAATCTAGACAAATTTTAAGATGAATTAAAATCATAATTACAGTCAAAGTAGAAGCCAACTATATTTTATGTGGTTCTTTGAATAAACTTAATGACAGACACTAAGCTGATCACAAATATCAAATCATGCCTATTTTAGTTTCTTTCCTATCTGAGTGTTTGAACAACTTTTCCTAGTTTATGGCTTTATGATTAATTAAGCCTTTAGACCAAAGTTAGCAACATGGTGTCATGATGAGATGTCCTTTGGTTAAGGCTAAGTAGGAAGTCTTTAAGTGGTAAATTGGCAAATGAAGATGGTTAGTACCCTGGATATTGCTAGAGTTACTTAGTCTGACTGTGCCCTCTCTAAAACATCCCTAAGAATTTTGGTCCCTATATTACATAGGGCTCAGCATGATGAAGAGCTCAAGGAAGCAGCCCAGAGTTCACAGAAAGTAAAACTATGTGCAAAGTTTGGTAAAAACTCTTGGAGTCCAGTCCAGGAAGACCAGTTCAGAGGAGTAGACATGTTAACTGTTAGCCAGGATGGTACTTTGGTTAAGAACACAGGTCATTGTGAAGAACTTTATATCAGAAACTCAGTTGGAGGAACATAGAGTTATTAATTACAGTGAGCTCAGTATGCGGCTGGGAAATCTGGGTGTCCATGTGCATGAATGACTGTGAATTCAGCTGTATTAAAAATGTGACCTAAATCGTGCTTGGGTTAGTGTCTACCCTCGCACAGCCTTTGTGGTTTCCAAATCTGACCACCATGTTAATACCCTCGCTGGTTTGATACCTTCTGTGTGTCTGTGTTAACCCAGCTGGAGCCTGAGCTGGCGTTGCCACTTGGAGCCAGCAGCCAGGCTGTTGTGAAAATGAATAAATCAACAGAATGTGAGGGGCACACATTTATTTTCTCTGGGCTTCACAAGTACATATTTGCCCCACTCAGACCCATGGCTTTGACCCTTTGAAGATTTCACTGGCTTTTCTTTGTTATTACTGCATTGGTAATTGCTTCTCTTTTGTTTCCAAGCTCTTTGCAAGTTCTCTTCACCTTTTCTATCATCTCCCGTTCAGTATGAAGAGGTCAACTCCCATTTCTGATTCACCTTTTATGATAATTTCCATTTGTACTGCCAAACAAATACTTTATTTTTCACTCCCTATCCACTGATCCACAAACCTATTTAAGATAATCTCTCTAATCACTCCTTAAAAGTCTCCCTTGAACACAGAACCCCCAGACACTATTATTTCACCAATAGACTACTCCTTAGAGTGTTGAAGGAGCTAAGTAGGGGGATTTCTAATTTTCCATACTGGAGCAGGAGTATGCAGGCTCTGATCCAGTATGAAGAGAGGGAAATGGTCTTATTTTAGTTGGGGTATGATGCCTCCTTCAACATGACTGCTCTGGGGAAAATGCTAAAGGAATGATTCTCCCTGCCCCTTCCCACCAGCTGTGCAAGACGCTGACGTTATCATCTGTGAGGGAATTGCAAACCTTGACATTGCAGCCCATGGGGAGGAATATCCTGGGATGAAAAAGCCTCCATCCTATATATGCCATCCAGTTCTGAGTAAAACTAGGGAAGGAGCACTTCTCCATTGCAGAGTAGTCCTTCAGAGGCAAAAGGGCTCAGAAAGTAGACCTTTAGAGGCAAAAGGGCTTTTTCCAAGGAGAGTGAGAAATGCACTGCCCCCTTAGTATTGTACAAAAAGCAAGAGACCAGACTACACTTGGATTGTCAAGGCATAGGTTTCTGGCCTGTTCTGGCCTCAAGTGTATGTAAACATAGCAACTGATAAAAATTTGTACTCCAATGATTTTTTTTTTCTGTGTTTATATAGCATTTCATTCTAATGGACCTTCTATGCCTCCTTCATTTTGCTTTCTGTAAAATAAACAACAAGAGATTTACTATGTCTATGAGATTTCACCACCCAGGCAGGCAGCCACTCAGTGCTCATGAGGCTCACTATAATTTTTACTCAGTTTGATCTTCATTTGGGCTTTAACTGATATTTTGCCATCAGGAAAAACCAAACATGATCCTGGGTCATTTTAGAATGAAATTCATTGTTCATGAGGCTTTTGAGAAATAGTGGAAAATGAAGCTAAAACAAGCAAAAAAGAAATCATTAGGAAATATCCACTGAATCTCTGTTTAGATAGTTATTTAATTTTTTTGGCCACAGAAATCTTATTTCTGCAATGACATATCTACCCTGTAACCAGATGGCCGGATTCACCAAGCAGTACCCATAATTACTGGTGCTCTGAAAGTTTTATTAACTAGTAATATTCCTGGTGAAAGGCAAACGTGAAATGAATGGAAACTGATTTTCTTTAAATCTGCAGTCTTAGGAAAGCTAGTTTTCTAAATTGTTTTTCTAAGTTTTTTCTGTTGTTACGCTGAGGCCCTTGCATGTGTTTCAGATCAGTTCCAGATCAAACTGCTTCATTTTTAGAAATGTATAGAAATGAATAAACCCTCTATTTCCTTGGTGCAACTGAGAATTCTTCCCGTGAACCCTTACAAAATGTGGTTCAATGGCTGAGTCAGAGAACTGGCTCATGTTTAGTTTATATCTAGTTTACTTTCCTTCTGTAATAGCACAGGGAATGCAAGAGATAGGGACCTAGATGGGAAAGTGACAGGCATTCAAAGTTTTTATTTAAGATACCTTTTTTTTAGTTTAGAATTGTTGATGTCATCCAACTAATTTAAAAGTTACGAGAGGACTTTCACACAACTCACCCCCCGCCTACAACCCTTCTGGACTACCAAACATCCTTACACCAAGCAGCCTGCAAGACAGGAAATTAAATTGTTCAAAACTGATCCTGCCAGGGAGAACGAATCCTGATGCTGCTTTCTCCCTTTCCCATCCATGTGCACATGTGGGCCTCAGCAGGGCTGTAGATGGGGGAGCAGGGACATTCGGGGAACCAGCATCTCAAGCTTGGTCTCATGCCATCTGCTATTTTGGGGAGGGACCTGTTTCTTCCATGTAAACTGCTTCATCAGGGTCAACTTGACCACTTTCTGAACAGTCACAACACTTCAGCTATTGATTTTTTTAGGTCTTAAGGTGAATGTCCAGGGTTGCAGACTATCTGTCACAGAGCAGAATAGATAGTGCTCAGTTTTGGGCAATTTGTTCTTGAATGAGAGTTGAACAAAGAATGGTGCAAAGGCACTGTGCGTCCAGTGAATGTCACAGACCCTACAGAGGTTTGGAAAGAATGGCTGTATTCCTAAATTAGACAGCAGTTGTGGATTTCTGTTTCCTTTTTCAGTGCCATATTTAAATGCTAAAATCAATCCCACCTGCAGTACAGACAGTCGATACGTATCTAGAGCTCCCATTGACTTCCACACAGCATGTAGGCATGCAAAATTTTGATGTAAATGTGATGTACTTGCCTAAAGACTCACAGATTTACAAATGAGGACTAATAAGTTTCATGGAAAGCATTAACAGAGCTAGCAATAGTTACAGTTTTAAAAGACTAAAAACCTGATGGTGCCCCTTTGTTACAAGCTGCCCCAGCATTGCCTGTACTGCCACAACTTTAAAGAAATATAGCTGGCAAGAAAATCTACTTGACTGTGCATATAATAGCTATTGGCTAAGCCAGCAGTTTTCCCAAGGGCTCATGAGAAATTCTTTGCTTGAATTCTCAGCCACCAAAGAGCTCCAGGTGTTGATAGAAATAACTCATGCCAAGTGGGCTCCCAGTGCCTGGTTCTCCAAGCAAGGAAGGTGGGTGCATTGGCCTTCTCCACGATCTTATGGAATTCCTTTAACCCACGTGGACCTGAGATGCCCAGATGCATTCCCTTCCTTGCAAGGCAGTTGTAAAGGTGATAACTTAGTAAACTGAGAGGTACTGTAACTCTGCAGAAAAGGGGGAGTTGAAAAGACCTAGAACAGAAAAAGTCTCAAATGTAATAAGCTGTTGTAGTACATTTTTAATAAACAATTTTATGTTAGCCAAGGGCAAATCATGGGGTTTTTTTCTGACCCTTTCTGACTTGGTGGCTATTTATGGTTATTATTTCAATATGTGCATTTCAGAGAAATCAAGAGAGGTCACAGTAACTTTGAAGTGCAATATGTTACTTTTCAAATATGCCAGTTTGCTGCCTACAACATTCCCTATTGCTGCTCATAAACCTTAATTTTGCTGGATGCCAGGTCAGACTGTTTGGAAATATAAAACATGACCACTGCTCGGATAATCTCTATCCCCACTTACAGCTGACTGTTGGCAGTGCCAGGTTAGGCTCCCTGTGACTCCGGCAACAGCATTGCTGTCTCTGAGCACTTCAGTAATGCCTGTTTTCTCAGACAGGGCCTTGACACCAAAAGTGTGTCAGAGATAGGTGACTAATGAAGGCACAGAGAGACCTGTCTGTTAAAATATATACAAAATGGAGGTAAAACATTGTAAAGCTAATGCAGTCTAGTTTTATCCCTCATTGTGCTTACAGGTCCTTTGCATGCCCAATACTCCTGTATGGTAAGGGGATATGCTACTGTTTCGGTTGACAAGGGAAATCATCAAGGATCAAAATCCATATCCTTGTTTTTCAGCTAATTACCTGCAAGTACTGTGCTGGTGGAGAACGAGGCGAGGCTAGTTATCCCCTGATAACACAGGGGCACAGCACATTGGCAGTCCATTCCATGTGCTGGCTCCAAGTTTTCTCTCCCTTGGGTCAGTATGCTTTAAGCGTGAGGAGCATCAGGATGTTGAAGTGTGGCCAAGGGTTCCTTGTCCTCTTCAGAGAGATTTTACTCTCCCACCCCTCTTCTTTCCATGTTGCTCCCAAAAGGTGAAGGCTCTGCAGTTTGCTAGTGTTATCTTAGCCTGGGGTGATATGTAGATTGGTAGAATTTCAGTTTCAGCCAGAGCTGATTCAGGGCATCTACAGCTGGGCTACTGCGTTGCCTTTGGTTTTATGGCAGGCTTTCTGAACATCTGTAAAGTTTTCACTTTTTCTGTTAAATCGTCATGTTCTTGCTATACTCCCTCTAGTTCTACCATGGAGCTAAAATTCCTGAGCAAATCAGTTCAACACTCCTGCTCTCTTCCAACTCCTTAAGCCCCTTTCCAAAACCCATATAAATCTTCAACAAAGTCTTTGAACTTAACTGCTTATTTGAGAAATCCCTGGCCTGCCTTTTAAAACTTTTTTGAGTGGTTGTTCTTATTTGCAGTTGTAGGGAAGTTACAAAAGCATTGCTGGGAACTATCCTCTCAGCTGAAATATTTTTTCCACCCTCAAATAACTGCTTTTACCCCATAGTGCACCAAGTGGACTTGCACTATTTTCCATAAGAAAATCTCACAGCTCTGATAAGAAGAGAATCAAGAATTTTTACAAAGGTTTTTATGTCAGATATTTAGTATTTACAACTAAACAAAAATACTGAGATTGTTCCTTGTTTTCGTTTTCCAGAAGTGGGCAGAGGAGGAGGGAAGAAATGAGGTAGTATGAACAGTTTCCTATTTACTCTTATTCTTGCCTTCCCTCTAACGTGTCCCAAATAGTGCACAGTTAACTACTCACCTAAACCTCACTACTCCCAAAGCAGGGGAGCAATGACTGTGCAGCTGTATTAGTAGCTGTGGATAAAGAGACTTGTAGTTTGGCAGCCCTGTGCAGAACTGAAATCCTTGGCTTGGCTCCAGCAGCAGAGGTTTGCCCCTTCAAGCACTGCTGAAACAATTGATTTCATTTTCCTGAGAGAGAAAATGAGTTAGACAGGTATAGCTGACTAAGATTTTCCACAGAGCATTTTTCAAGCGTTGCTGGTTTTCTTTCTTTAAAATCTGGAGACAAAGGGATGATTATAGAGAAAATACTTTGCATTAAGCAAATCTTTAGGTCTGTGTGAATAGGTTACTAGAGGTTGGGTTTTTTTGCCCGTAGGTCTGTGAAAAGGTCTGTGCTTGCCCACATGAAAGGCCCTATTATCTCTCACTGCAACTACGCACACTCCGGTTTTCTCCCATCCGTATGACCTGTCAGGGCTTTCCCAAGCCAAGCCACAACGGCAGAAGCATTTAACATTTCTGACCCAGCCTAGCCAGAAGCCAAAACCCTCCAGCCCTCTCAGGTAAAGTTTTGGTTCCTGCCCCTCCTCAGGTGGAAAGCAGAGCTGAGACTGGAAACATTGGGAGGAGGTGTTGTTGCTTAGCTCGCGCTGCATTTGTGAAGTGTGTGGAGGCCTACCTGTTCTTGATGCTGAGATGACACTGCTTCACAGGATCCTAGTGGCAGCTCCTGACAGTTCATTAGTGCCATCAAAGTGTTCTACCCATCCATTAAACACCGCTACCCTTAGTGAACTTAATGTTATCTTTTAAACTCAGGATTGCATTTCTGTGTATCGGGTGTCCACGCCCAGGTGCTGGCAGCGGGGGGCTGCAGGGGGGCCTCTGTGAGGAGAGGCTGGGCTGCCCCATGCCAGACACAGCCGGTTCCAGCTGGTTCCAGCTGGTTCCAACAGACACACCACAGGACACAGCTAAGTCCCTCAGCCAAGATGGTGGCCCTCTGGGAAAGCGTATTTAAGAAACGGTAAAAACTGCGCAGCAGCTGTGAGAGGGAGGAGTAAAGAAATGTGAGAGAAGCTGCCCTGCAGCCCCGCAGGTCAGTGAAGAAGGCGGGGAGGAGGTGCTCCAGGCACAGGAGTAGAAATTCCCCTGCAGCTCCTGGAGAAGACCATGGTGATGCAGGTTGTCCCCCTGCAGCCCATGCAGGACCGTGGTGGAGCAGATATCCACACTGCAGCGTGTGGAGGATCCCACACTGGAGCAAATGCATGTGCCCTGAAGGAAACTGCAGCCTGTGGAGAGCCCATGTTGGAGCAGGCTCCTGGCGAAATCTGTGACCCATGGGGGACCCACACTGGGGCAGTCTGTTCCTGATACACTGTACCCCATAGGAAAGACCCATGCTGGAGCAGTTTGTGAAGGACTGTCTTCTGTGGGAGGGACACCACGCTGGGGCAGGGGAAGAGCATGAGGAGGAAGGAGTGGCAGAGACAAAGCATTATGAACTGACCGCAATCCCCATTCCCCATTCCCCTGTGCTGCTCAGGGGGAGGAGGTAGAAGAGTTAGGAGCGAAATTGAGCCTGGGAAGATGGGAGGGGTGTGGGGAAGGTGTTTTTAATTATGTCTTTGTTTCTTGCTAGCCTACTGTATTTTTAATTGGCAATAAATTATATTAATCTGCCACAGCGCAGGTCTCCACATCGTGCTGCTGGTAACACCGGCTTCTGCCTATTGAATGCTCAGGAAGGTGTCCGAGTCATCTTGCTGCACCCCAAACATCAGCTCAATGGGAAGGGATCTCTTGGAGGCACTCATCAGTTTGAGCTTGCAGAAGCGGGTGGAGGGCAGCATGATTAGCTGGCATTTGGACAACAGAGGCATGACCTCCCAGGCTGCTGACACCAGTTGCTGGAACCAGAGGGTGGTTTTTGCCACATCCAGTTCTCCTAGGGAGCCCAGGCATTACTGAACATGCACAAGACCATTAAGGATGACCATTTGTGCAATGATGTGCAGCTTTAGCTGACATGGAAGCTAATTTTTTGCCCTGCCAGAAAAGTTGGGCCCCTTACTCTGGAGCAACTAATGAGGAATGGAGATGGGAGCAAGGGGTTGGGAGCTGGTAGGAGGCAGTTGTCAAGCTGGAAGGAAAAGGGTTATTCTTTACCCAGGAGCATCCATCATCTAGGACAAGAAAGGTTTCACAGGTCTATGTTTCTGTTTCCCTTCTTGGCCACTGAGCCCTGGAAGGACTTCAAAGATGAAGGAGACTTCTCTTGGGATTCACAGTGGAACGAGAGGGAGGGAAAGGATGGTTGCTCAGCTGAACGGCTTCTAAGCTGAGGACTTGACATGCAGGACATGGGAGATATAGGGAAATTCTCAGCCAGGAGTAGGAAGGTTTATCTGCATGCAAGGGACGTGACAGCAGTGATGAGTGAGTGAGGTAGGGAAATGTTTGTCTGTTGAAGGTCCCACGGCTGCCTATTTGGCCTGGGACATTTTATAAACATGGCCCACTCCTGCTTGTTCCCAACTGTCTGTTTGTAAGTGAAGAATAACTTAATGTAATATTTATTTATTTGTTTGTTAATTAGGGATCAATTCTAGTCCCTTTTTGCAAAGAAGTCCCTGGGATGTGCACAAGCTCTCTTCTCTGCACTGGGGAGTACGAGTGCTCCGGTCTAGTCTTCCTTGGCAGCTGGGTTCACAATTTTCCCCATGAAGAGGATGCCGTAGGTGGTTTTGTCAACAATCATCATCAGGAAGGGTCTGTTGAATGTGATGTGAGGAGGAGGAGGAAACTGTGCAGACAATGGTACCACTTCTATCACAGTCACTGCAGCAGCTTCTGTGCCGTTCTCACTAACATCTACCATGGCCTTGTGAATTGCCTTCAAGGGAAGCAAAGATTAAAATCAAGGTACAGAAGAGTGAGAAGCAACTGGGGACAAACTTGCTGGCTTTAACACTGTGAGAAGGTAGGTTTTAAAAGAAAGCAGAGAATGAATGTAGAACTGGTGTGAGAAAGATACTCATGTCCAACCTTTCCAAGACAAGCAAAGTTTGCTCGGAGTTCAGGGAGAGCTTTCTTAAACACTTTGGCAGAGTCAAACTTGGCTGCTTGCAGAGACTGAGCAGCATAGAGAACATTTATTGTTCTGTTGTTTCTCAGAGTAAGATTTTGTCCTTAATATTTAACACAGAAGAAGAAGGTTTTCATTTTGCATCAATTTCTGTGTATGCAAAAGAATTCTTTCTGCAAAGACACAACAGTGACAAACTTTATAGGGTGTCTTTCTGTAACACAACCCACTGATATAACTTGATTTTACAGGGCTTTCTATAGTAGGTAGAGCAAATTCATATTTCTAAATTCACATGATCTTATTTCATTGTCTTTGGTCAACCCTCCACGTTTTTTCTTCATTGTCCATAACACATCTGAAAATTCCTCTCATGAGGTCCTGCTACCCTTCCTCTATTCACTTGTCCTATATCTGTAATCCAGGTGTTTACACATGTAATAATTTAGTGTGAGGAATCACAAAATCATTAAATAATATAGGTTGGAAGGACCTCTAGAGGTCATCCAATGCAACCAACCACCCTACGCTGAGTCAACTCTGACACTAGATAAGGTTGCTCAGGGTCTCATTCAGTCAGGATTTGAGTATTTCCAAGGATGGAAATTTCATAGCCTCTCTAAGTAACCCTTCTGAGTTTTTGATCACCCTCATGTTGAATTTTTTTTCATAATATCTGATGAGAATTTCCCATTTTCTATCTTGTGTGCATTGTGTCTTGTCCTGTCACTGTGCACCTGCAAGAAGAGCCTGGGTCCATCTTCTCTTCACCCTCCTAATAGGTATCTGTAGACAGCACTAAGAACCTCCCTTCACCTTCCCTTCTCCTGGCTGAACAACTCCAGGTCTCCCAGCCTCTCATACATCCTGTGTTCCAGCCACACAGCCATCCTGCTCACCCTCCACTGGACTCGCTCTGCTCCAGTATGTCCACATCTCCCTTGCACTGGGCAGCCCCAAACTGGATGCAGTACTCCAGAGGTGGTCTCACAAGTGCAGAATAGAAGGGAAGGATCATTTCCCTCATGACACAAGGCATATATTCCCTGGCACACTAGGGAAATCACTTTACTTGTCTGTGTGCCAGTTTCTTGTTTGTGAAATGGGGCTATCCCAGTCCCACAAGTCTGTTGTCCGTATAAATTCTGAGGTGCTCAGATAATGCAGTAATGAAAGGTGTATACATAGGATAAGAATGGCTGTTCCCAAACTTATGTCATAACCATGACTCGTCATGCATTAATTATTTTACACCAGCTTTTTGTGAAATTATTCCTGTTATGCTTTCCAGATCTGTTTTCTTCTTCAGAGGCTTTCAAGTGAATTTGCAGGATCGCTATGCTGTAAACAATTTAATATTAAACTGTAGGAACAACAGCCATTTAATCCCTAACCTTCTCCTTCCTTTACTACCATCAGTGAGCCATGACTACACTTCAGAAGTGGGATCAGCCTATTTGCGAAGATAAAACCCACATGTAAGTGAGGCAGACAAATCTCTCGATTACCATCTCTGTTTGCACACTTACTTTGGAAACCTTCAGAAGAGTTTTTTCTGCCACTCCAGAGAGATCAGCCTGGTCACTGAACACCTCTGTCACACCCATTTTCTGAAACAGGCTCTTAACATCATAGGAGCCAGAGATGGAGAATTTTGGAAGGTCCAGGTAGATTTTTCTTTTCGAAAATAAACAAAAAATGTGAGTTTATTATTGCAAGATCCTTCAATGCAATAGCTGTTGCAGGTATACACCCATCCCAAATACCCATGGAGCTAAGGCTTGACTTTCTAAGACAGTGATAAATCCCATGTTAGAGAAGCAGAAATTGAGGTACCTGTCCCACCAGCCACAGTCTGATCAGTGGTGCAGGGACACAGTGCTGGTTTATGAAAGTGACTGGCTGGAAAGTATCATCCAGACTGGAGAAAAAGAAATTGTATTTTCTTTTGAACTGGATTCTTCCTACTCAAGGCAGGCTCCTGAGGGCAATGTACCCATGTGCAGGATCCTCACAGCTGGTAGCACTCCCACTGCTGTGACTGGTGGAGCTGAGGATAGGGTTCCCCTTAGGTACGAAATTGCCCGATACCTTGTCTGATTTAAAGAAACTATGCAATGCTTGTTCCTCAGAGCTGTGCTTAGCAACTCATTATGGCATCCTAAACTTTACTTTGCCTGGATGAGTAGTTATGGCCTTTTTGATATTTAAACAAAGCAGCAGTTAAAAGGTTACCTTTTTTCAAGTGATTCCATCCAGTTAGACACTGTTTCTTTTAGCAGAGCATCCTCCACCTGCTTCATTGTCCCTTCATCAGGCAGAACAAACAACGCGGCAGCATTTCCTTTGTATGGGATTTCTACTACCCAGCAAGACAAATTCTCATCTCTATGGATATCAAAAGCGCTGTTTTGATGCATCATTTTGACCTTAACAGAATTCTTGGCATCCAACAAGAAGTCATTGTCTCTGGTGACCAAATTGTTGAAAGGTTTTTCCCAGTAGCCTTTTGACAAAACAATGAGTATAGAATTGAATAAACTGAAAAAGAGACTAATAAAGGCATATCACATTAGCTGATGTTTAAAATACTGTATTTGAACTGTAAAGAAAACAACAACAAGCCTATCTCAGTTTAAGGATGCTTGTTCCCTGGCCATGAAAAGAAGCTTTATGTCATTTCAATGGTTCTAATAAAAATCACACAAGAAAAATATAGGCTGAGGGTTGCCATGGAAAAGACCTGAGCCTTTGCCTGCTAAGGCAATGGTAAAACTTCCACAGACTCCCACTATACAGGTTTCAGGCTTATTCCTTTCATACAAGTGTCAGTTGTGTTTGACCATGTCCTGCACAGCCAAACACCTGTGCCTTTCAATAAACGATCATAAGTTCCCAAGCTAATCCCTTCTGAATATTTTCAGCTTTGAACCTGGCTTAAAACTGATATGACATTGATCAGTACTTCTACAGGTTCTTTTTTTCTTTCTTTCTTTTTTTTACTCGTATAGAAAATAATTCTTCTTACCTGGCTTTTAAATATTTCCTTATTTCATTTAAAAGTAGAAAGACATATTTTAAATTAGATGATAGAATAGGTTCACAGTGTGAAAAAAGTTACGTTTCTTAGATCTGGATAAGACTTCCAGAGAGTATGTGTATAACTGCTACCCATGTTTGTCACCCACCTTTAAAGAAAATATAGTTAACCAGAACCATCACAGTGTCTGGATCAAGACTCTTGAGTAAACCAACAACTTTCCCATGGGTTTTTGTTTCTATGTAGTTATTGATTTCCTTTGTAGCCTCTGGAGAATTCTGGAAGTTACTAGAAATAGCTTCAGAATAATAAAAATTTGTGACATCATCCAAAAATTTTTGGAGCAGTTTCAGTCGATCATCTATGAACAGGGCATTGCCTATACTCAGCTGGACTTCTCGATGAGGGTCGTTCAGCAGCTGGAGGACATACTGAAATCCCTCATGGATCTCCTGCTCCTCCATCTCTGTCAGGTTGAAGGCGAGGCCTTTGTGCAGCTGACTGAGCGTGTTTGATCTGGCCCCCAGGGAGAGCATTGCAAAGGCAGTGGAGATGCTCAAAGGAGAGAAGAAAATGTTCTTGTTGCCCGCCTCCTCTCTGACCTGCTTGTAAAACCTAAATGCGAAGTCAGCATTGCTGGGGGCTATCTTGACATGAGCCAAGTTTTCACCTTCAGCCTGGGAATGGTCTTCTGGGGAATAAGGTATTTTTTGCTCCTGCTGTTCATCATTGAGGTTGGACCTATGTTGACCCTGGACTTGAAGTCCAAGAAGCAACAAACACAAATACAATGCAGACTTCATTTTCCTTCTGAACAGTTCTGTTAAGAAAGAATAGAGCAACTTTTAGATCTAGAGAATTTTATCTTTCCTGCATAAAAATAGTTTTTGTATTCTAGATACTGATTTTCAGATGTCAGTCTTTAGGATTACTACTCTATTTAGAAATAGTCTTCTACTTGGCCTCCTGGATAGGCTGTTTCTAGTCAGTTCTATCTGTTTCCGACCACTGAGCAAAGGAAGATACTAACGTGACATCGCCAGGAAAGAATCGATGTTGTGTAGGCTTTTGTGAGGTATTACTCCTGAAATAGTTCTTGCCTCTGACCAGCATGGCCTCATTGCACTCCTAAGTGCCTTTGGGTGCATGGCTGATTTCACCTATTGGCCCCCCTGTATTTGGTAAGTACTTTGGCAGAGGGACCGACTTCTGCTGATATGTTTCTGTAGTACCCATGGTCTTGTTATGACTTGGGTTTTCAAGCACTGCAGTGATACAGAGATAATGTCAGTTATAGCTGTGAATAAAATCCACCTAAATGCTCACCCCTTAAACTTTATATCCTTCTGCCTCTTGTGTAGCAGCTCTGAACTCAAGAACTATATTATTTTAAAGCATTACCTTAAATGTTTCAGCAAATTGAGGATAAATTGAGAAAGTTTATTGACTCTCTCTATTGTGCATAAACTATCCATAAGGTTGCAAGGCCAAGACTCAAGAGTTTAGGAAAAGCTATACTGGAATTTGCTTTGCTGTGTATGCACAATTTGATGACCTTTCCTCTTCCTTTAACTGACATAAGCAAATTCTACATAATCCCACAGTCTCTCTTCTGCCCTTTTCAGGGGAAGAACCATGAAATACACTGGAGAAGAATGTTCTCCACAGGGTGCCTCTCCTAAATTATCTCAAATGACAGAAATTCAAAATCATGAAGTAGGCAATGGCCTGCAAGAAAATAGAGACAATCTGAATGTTGTTCATAGCAGCTGCATACTTATTCTGGAGCATGGGATTCTGCCCCAGGGTCTGCCTCAGGCTGTGTGTCTAATGCCAGGTTTAGGTCTTACATCAAACTTTTCGTGGGGACTTGTTAATTCTGGGTTCCCCGTTTTCTGGCTCCCCAGTATGAAACACTGGAGATATAAGCTGTGGAAGTGCTGAGTATAGCAGCTGTGCTTAGCTTGTCTAAAATGTTGGATAAAAACATCGACTCTGAAAAAAAAAGGCATTCTAAATGGAGGTAATTCATTTTTGTCTGGTAAGTACTCTTCATAATTCCCCAAAACTGCTTTTGAGAGAGACTAATTTCTCTTCCAGGCCACTTGGCTGCAAGTAGCCTGGTCTTTAAGCACATGAGGTACAGGGACGCTACTCTCATTAGCCGTACATCAGCCTGGAGTAGTCAGGACATTGAGATTGCAAATAAATTTACTCCTCTGGGAGCAGAGACAAGGTTTTGTTCTTCACCTTGGTATTGACTGTTGAATACTCATTTTGGACCTCATCTCCCAGTCATCCTGCCACTATAGCTAGGAGCTGGATCACTGACCGAATCCTGCTTCCAACATTTAGAACATGCTTCCAGAAGCTAAAATAATTTCCAATTACTGTAAAAAATAAATTTATGTCAGAATTAAATATTGTGCAATAAATGGCAGAGATCACAGACAACATGAATTCAAAGACTTCTAAGAAAGTATAATATGGTACTTACAGTTCTGGACCTCTCTTTCACAGAGCTTCTTCCCTATTCTTCATTTTGTTGGGTACCATTAAATTAATGTCCACTGGTAAATATTAAACAGAGTAAATAAGATTTATTTGCAAAGCAAAGACTGAGTCAGCCTTTTTTTTCTGGACATCAAACATTATAAGTCTATTTTCCAGTCATACAGGCAGAATGATGCCAGCATCTAGGGCTCTGAGGGGAGAGAAAGAGCAGGGACCTTGCTACTCTTGGGCTTGAACTAAACTGTGGGCAAAAGAGCTTTGCAAAGAAGTCTGGCATAACCGTGGTAAATGAGCTTTAGAAAACAGAATAGTAGAAGAACTGGAAACCTAAGATAGGGCCAAAGCAATGTCTGTTTATAAAAAGGATGTTGTGTCCCACTGAACTCTCTGCATGGGATATCCTGATGCAAGGATGCCATCTAATTGAGTACCCAAGGCAGCAGCAAGTTTGTTCAGGGATAGCTCAGTATCTCTCTATGTTGCCCTGCAGCATACACTGCAGGTATGCCCTAACTGGCATTATTTGAAGGGCTCATAAAATTATTAGATAAAGGACAGTTGGGGGCACTGGTTAGCTTTTTGAGATGCCTTTGATGAGTATTTTAGAAACTACTAAAGTGAAAAGCAAAGTATTAGTATGGCTTGAAAAATAGCCGAAATAAGAAAACAAATGGAAGAATGAAATGGACAATCTTTACCGTGGCAAAATGTTAGCTGGGGAGAAGAGAGTAGATCTTCTTAACCCCTTGCTACATACACATAGGATAGACATGATTTATATACATACTATATGTGACTTCCACTGGGATCCCTCTCAGAGGGAGCTGAGAGAAACAAGCACAATTTAGCTATTTAGAAGGTTATTTAAGGATGAGGTGCATGGCACTCATCCTAATTAGCAATGACTAATTATTCCCATCGAATGTACATTATTTCACCCCAGGTAAATCTACAATTTATCTACACATAGGAATCTACCCACCATAGTTATTGCTATGTAACTACTATCTCTTACAAGATAGAGGCAGAGTTGGTCAGAACGTATTTCTGCAGAGAGGGGTTTTTTTCATGATATGTGCAAGTATCCAGAAAGTTTATTGCAGTATTATCTAAAATGACCAAGGTTCAGCACGAGCAAGTATGCTGTTGCTTAACTCTAGCAAAGACAAGCTATTTTTCTCAAGTCTAGGCCTGCCTACATAGACAGCATGAATCTTTCAGCCCAGCCCTAATGCTTGGCTAACCATCTGAAGGATGCTACTGTCTTCAGGGAGGAACTGCTGGGAACAGCAGAGCTCCTGCAGTGATTCCTCTGTTTTCTCCCAGGACATGCAGCAGCACTCAGCGTGTCAGGGGGAGAGTGGAAAGTTGCTGCTGTCCCTGTTCACCACTCCCAGGCACCAGCAACTCTGACCCTGGCCCAAGTCTCTTCCTAGGCAAAGTTAAGACCAGCAGTTACATCAGACCCACAAATGATCATTTTTGTCCACAAACTTCAAAGCAATCAGCTTCTCAGCAATTCCAGATAGATCAGCATGGTTAGTGAATGCATCAGTCACACTTAGTCCTTTGAAAATCCCCCTTAGGTCATAGGTGCCAGAAATAGAGACTCTTGGAAAACACGTGTCTCTCACGTTGAATGCAATGGAAAATGAGGGTGAATCACCACACATGGGTATCACTGGCATACCTGCCAGGTGGCAGCGTCTGCGAGAACCCAGGGAGGGGAAAGCAGTTTGCTACTTCTCTGCACATTCCTGTTGGTGCAAATGGCTGTGTCCCCAGAACAGATGTCGCTGTGAAATGTGAGGCTAAACTGGAAAGTTTGTGCAGAGTTTTGCAAGAAGGAGATCCATCCAGGGGAATTTCACAGAGAAGGGTACAGAGCTCCTGGATGCTTCTAGGTAAGCAGTGGCTGGGACAGAGGGACTCCTGCTCCAGGAGCCAGGGGAGTCATATAAAGGACTGACAGACGTGCTTTTCCCATTGACCTGATAATGGTCTATATGGAAGGAATTAAGGAATAATTTAATTATCTCTTTCCCTACTGTCTGCCAGTGACTCTGCTCGGTTATGCAATATGCCTTGGTTCCTCCTTACAGGAGGAGTTTCATCCCATATCATTAACCTACTCCTGTTGCTGCTTGGTTGTCAGATTATTATATGCCAGCTTTGCAAGTTATATTTCTGGGTTTTCCAGGGCAAAGGATTTCTGGCTGTGGAAACAAAACATCAGCAAGATGATAAGGATTGAGCAAGACAAATGTGCACTTTGCATGATAAATCCTCATGCAGCCATTCCTTGTTGCCTTATAAAGACGTATCACTCAAGGTCTGTCTGCAAAAGTTCATATAAATAAACTTCTTGACATAAATAACTCTCCATGTCTTACAAATATTTATCCTTTTCTCCTTGGATAAGGAAAGTTCTTCTGGCTCCATTTCAAAAAACAGCATGACTGACAGAAAAAAAAGCTGAAGGCTAAGCAAAAAGTCTGTGACAGAACTGGGAATAGAAACTAGACCTTTTCTGCTTTGTTTTCAGCTTTTTTCACCAATGCAATAGGAATCTTTGAACTAAAATTTCATATGAACTCATAGTTTGCTAGATGAAAGCTGTATAAACAGAATCAAATAATCTTATTTTCTTCTGTGTTATATCTCAGAAGGAAATAAAGTTCTTTGATTATCAGGGTGTGATTCCATTTCTCGTAACAGACATTTCATCTCAGATGATCACTTTCATCAGTTTGCAGAAAACAATATTTTAAGTTTTCTGCTTTGTCTGCAGTGTCCTAGCACTGAAAGAAAATGCATTTCCAAGAGCATACAAGCATTTAAGGCCTGATGTGAATTCCATTGGAGTCAATCAGCCAGCATTTTAATGTTCAAGATAGGCAATCCCTCACTGAGAGCTCATCTCAGGTTTTACTGATATATTTTCCATAAAGTTCCCAGATTAAGACATTGGAATTGTAGACCTGCCAAGGCTTTTCAAAACTAGTTGTTATAAGTTTTTTTAAAAAACACTAGAATAAAAAAGGAGAAAATATAAGAAATAGTAGATAGACTGCAAGACCAAAATTTTGCTCTCAAATTGAATCTCAGCTTGAATTTCTTTTTCCAAAAAAAAATTAAGTTACATCAAACTCAAGTAGTTAAGACTACAGACCAAAAACCTTAGTTAAGTATAATGGTACAAGAACTTAGAGATGGTGTGTATAACTCCCAGAATTAAAATAAATGACAGTAAAGGAAAGTGGTGGGTCCTCCCGAGTGTCAGTGAGGTTAAAGGCCAGCCCTTCCAGCACCTGAGCCTGGCTGGTGGCTCTGGAGCCCAGGGTCAGCAGGGCAAAGGCAGCAGAGATGCTGACCAGGGAGAAGAAAACGCTCTTGCCAGGTTCTTGGGCAGTCACTTGCCCGTAAAACTGGAAGGAAAAGTCCATGTTTCTGGGGACTGTCCATTGGCAGGATCCAAAAGGATCGCCCTCATGGGGATGCTGCTCCTGTGGCACTTAGTTTTCTTACTCTGCTTGTGGCCACTGGACTGTTGACAGCCGGGGACAACAGGCTCAAGTGCAGCAAAGGAGCATTGCATGCAGTCATGGGTAAAGAAAAAGTAAAACCAATTCAAGGTTTCGTGATTGTAAATAGATTTCCTATCTGGGTACCATGCCAGAAACCACTCCTAAATTCATCCATCTGGCCCTTTGAGAAGCTCTATAGTTATTACTTTATCAGGTTATAGCAACATTTGTCTTTCTGATCTGTCAGTTAAACCATTTCTAAAGCCTGGCTGGGCTCTGGAGCCCAGGGTCAGCAGGGCAAAGGCAGCAGAGATGCTGACCAGGGAGAAGAAAACGCTCTTGCCAGGTTCTTGGGCAGTCACTTGCCCGTAAAACTGGAAGGAAAAGTCCATGTTTCTGGGGACTGTCCATTGGCAGGATCCAAAAGGATCGCCCTCATGGGGATGCTGCTCCTGTGGCACTTAGTTTTCTTACTCTGCTTGTGGCCACTGGACTGTTGACAGCCGGGGACAACAGGCTCAAGTGCAGCAAAGGAGCATTGCATGCAGTCATGGGTAAAGAAAAAGTAAAACCAATTCAAGGTTTCGTGATTGTAAATAGATTTCCTATCTGGGTACCATGCCAGAAACCACTCCTAAATTCATCCATCTGGCCCTTTGAGAAGCTCTATAGTTATTACTTTATCAGGTTATAGCAACATTTGTCTTTCTGATCTGTCAGTTAAACCATTTCTAAAAATTTTTAGCAATCAAAAAGTACAAGTTTCCCTTTGGTCTGGCACTGTCTATGAGAATGAATTGATCACAGGGGATCTGATTACATCTCTCTGATTCAGCACAAGTTTGGCAGTGGTATTACTGCAGTCATGTTCTGCTTTATTCAACATCGCTGTCAGATTTGAGGAGCGGAGAGTTGTGTACTTCATCACCTCCATCACTGCCTACCTCTGCGCAGTCGCTGGAAGCAGAGCGGCATGACATTGGCCTTGGGTGCTGAGCCTTTCTCAATAGGGGGATCCAGCTGCCAAGGGAGACTCTCCAATGGCCTTTTTCTGCCAGCTCATTCCAGTTTGCAGAGTCAGGGCAGCACCTAGCAAGCAGCTTGCACAACTGTCAAAAAACCTGTCAGGTCCCTGAACCAGTGACAGACTTTCTGGTTCACAATAAAACTCTTGGCTTCAATATTCTTGAGGAGGGGGGTGGGACATGGATGATGGACAGTGGCTATGCCTCCACAGTAAGTTGTACCACATTTTAGACTGTAGTTAAGTTCATTTATATTACAATGTAATAGAAATAAACTTGCATATTTTAAGCTTCATGATAGTTTCTATGTGCTCAGCTGTGAAGTGTTTCAGGTATCTGCATCATCAAAGCATTGCTGTATCATCTGAGGACCGGCACAAATCCTTAATGAGGAGCAGCCTTTTGAAACTAAGCATGCATGGTTACTGTGACAGCAAATGCACAGGACTGATCAGAAGAAACCATCAAAATACATCCATGGGAAGTACATGGGAGTCTCATGGTTTGTGACTTGCAGTAGTTTTGAAGGGTGTTTCCTGAACCGCCTAATCTTACTCCACAGAAGGGCAAAGGGTCTCCAGTTCCCTCATTTTTGGGAAGTAGCTGGTGAAGGCTTATCAGCATGACCTGGAACTTAGTGTCATTCAAAAAAGGCAGATGGCCAGCAGAGGGGGAGCTTATAGGGCTGAATGACAGAGGGACAGTTTCCCACCTCTCAGTCGGTCACTCTGGCTCCGTTTGTACTAGTACATTTAGCAGTACTGGGGCACAGGCCTGGCCATCAGCCTGCAGTCACTCACGTTCTTACATTTTTAGTACAGTTTCAGACATAAGTATCGATCATGCCAGCTGTGATTCTTCCAAACAAGTGCTAAGCATGTTTTTGGAGTTAGCACAAGCCAGGGGATATTTCCAATAAGCAGCCCAGATGTCGTGTAGGGTCAGAGTTAAGCAACGTGGATATAAGCTGTGATGAGCCAGTTGACCTCATGGCTAGAGAACAGACCTTGGAACACTTTATTTACTAGCATAGATGTAAACTCTGGGGATATAATTAATCTAAATGTTTGTTTTACCACTTCCAGGTGTTCATATCCTATCCCTTCTGAACTTCTATTTGTTGATGAAATGCAAGATTAAATCTATAAAACAATGCCAGTAGCACCTTTTGGGTGTCTAGCCAACTAAAATATTCCCCAGCTCTGATTTAGCCACTGCTTCCACATAGGATACTTGTGGAGAGTTTGTTACCTTAAAGGGGGACTCAAAGCCAACACAATGTGGGTGGATGCCATCAACTGTGAATGTTGTAAAGGAGAGTATGGCAAAAGACTTGACCTTCAAATGAAGTGCCTAGGCCTGGTCTGAAAGTGACTGACTCCCTCAACGTGTGATTTGAAGCTATGCCTTCCTTTTCTTAGAAGTCCTACCAATGTCACAAGATATCATTGTTTCAGCCACCACCCACTCAACAGTGTAGTTTGCAGAGAATTCATTAGGATTTATCTGCCAAACCCATTCTCCATCCAGGGAAGGGCAGACCTGGATTTCCATCTTCCAGACAAATATCCTTGACAGCACTCCAGGTCCAATGCTAGCTCTCTTTTCGCAGGGGTCAGCCTGACCAGCCTGGAGTTTAGGATATCGGAGGTATGGGATTGTCTGCCTTCAGGAAAGGGAGGGTCTGAACATGAATACTCCTGAATATCCTATACCCAAGGCAAATGCTCTAACTGCACAGACTGGTGTGGGCAGGTAACAGTTGCCTTGGAGAGGTTGGACTCTACAGGGTAGCTCCTTCTCAGGTACTAATTGCTCTATTATCAAATTGACCTCATGACCCTATAGACTCAAACTTCTGATTTAAAAAACTAAACTCCTGATCACCTAACTCAGTATATTTAAAGAAATTGAATAAGGTTCAACACACTGAGAAGGGTCTGGGTTTTTTCAACCTACACCTATGCTGCTGTACCCCTGAGCAACGTTAAATACATTTATCACTGTTAAACATCTGCTGTTGATCCCACAGGATGGAACAGGGAGGGAGTCAGGCTGACACCACATCAGACTGGCTGCGTTTCTGTTGGCACCACTTTTCTTGGTGCTCCAGATCCTCACAAGTGCCAAGCCTTCGCTCTGGATTTTGACACTGCCTTGGATCCATAAGGCTGCATTAGGAGAGCGATGTCACATTGGCACAGACATCCTCAGAGAGGTGAGCAATCATTTTCTCATGGAAATACAACATGACCTTTCTCCAACAATGACATCCATGTGGAAAAGAAGAACTAAGATACCCCTGAGTGGACTGCATTTGTATTTTAAATTTTCACGTGTCAGCCCTCCAGCACCAGGACCTGGTGAGACCTGGCAGCAGCTGGAGCAAACCTCAGTGTTTTCTTTCCTTCCTACCCACAAGTTCAAAGGCCTCTTTGTTCAATCTTTACTTACTTAAAATGTTTTAAACTGACTCTCTCAGCTGGATACTTACCTTGTTTTTCGAAGATGGCACACACTGGTCATTAAAAGGCTGATTTATACAATTCTTCATAATTCATGAATAGGTGTATCTCAGTAGTTACTTTCTACTGGAGGAGGAAGCAAGAACAGTGTTTTTAAGAATGACCACATTCTTGCCTCGTTTCTTTGGAAAAAGAAAATTGTTAGTAACTGTTTTGATATAATTTTAATCACATTGAACTATAATTGCATGAAGAATGTAATTCAAATCAATAAGACCAACCACTGATCAGTCATTTTTCAGTTGGGTTTACAATTTTTCCTATGAAGAGGATGCTCTGAGTATATTGATCAACAATTAACAGCAAAAATGGACGGTTGAATTTAACAACAGGAGGAACAGAATGAGGAAGAAAATCTGTGCCAGTGACTGCTGCAGCCTCTGTGCCATTTTCATGAATCTTCAGCAGGGCCTTGTGAGCAGCCTACAATGAAATACAGCAAGAATTATGTGGAGGATGGGGTGTGAAATGATTAAAATTAGCACTAAGTTAATTCAGCTACTGCCTTTCACAAAAATTGCTGGTAGGCCAGGAACCAGGAAGAAGGCCACTGTAGCCCGTGGTGGTTTTTTTAGCAATGTTGTCTCAATAAGCAAGTATTCTCACATTCAAAGTTCCTCAACACAAGTGTATCCAACACAGACCTTAGGGACTGCACACCTTGTGGAATTAGTTAAAAGTAGAATATTCAAGCAAATTCACAAGGAATGACAATTTCAGAGGGAAAGGAAGTTGGGCTCCAGAACTGCTCTGTATGTAACCCTAATAGCACGCGCATTACAGTTTAGCCAGTAGAAATTCAACCTTGATACCAAATTTTTTTAAAATTATTGTTGGGCATTTTCAATCTTTTTGTTTTACTAGCCCCAAAATGTTAGAACATTGTAATTGCTGCTTTCAGAATGGCTGTAAGAATGCTAGCCTTTCTCTTCACTTTATCTGTTTCTCTTCACATTATTTTCAGGAAATGGGATGTTTTCCTCAAGTCTGGTCCATCTTACATGATTAACACTCATCAGGGCCTTCAATGGCAGCAGAAGTTCTAAAATCTTTTAAAATTACAGAATGCATATGTTAGAAAAAGACTACTTTTTCCACTAGATATGTTGATGCAAGGTGTCCCCAACACAGGTATCCACGGGCACTCCTTTCACATGCAGAGACTGGGTTGTGTTTAGTTTCTGGGACAAATGCTACACCCCTCCCAACCTTTGTCTGTCAGACAGAAGACAGTAGCCTTATCTCCAGATCTTGGAGAAGTCTGAGAGAGTTTGAAGTTACTTTGTCAGCTAAATGTTCTAGTTCAGAGTCTCAGCCAGCCCTAGCAATAAGTAAAATTTCACAACTTAGCTTAGGGCAAGACAATTGGGTATTGAAGAATCCACAGACCATTGTTTCTGCTGACAAACTTACTTTTGAAACCTTCACATCAGGCTTTCCTGTGATTCCAGACAGATCAGCCCGGTCAGAAAACACTTCAGTTACACCCAGATTCATGAAGATCTTCTTTAAGTCATAGGAGCCTGAAATCGATAGTTTTGGAATATACACTTCTATCCTCCTGTTAATTAAAAAGAAAATTATGGTAGTTACTGCAATCAAAGCATGCCTTGGACTGAAGACTCCCAACTTGCTGGTGGTTCTTCTGTGCTAAAATGTTAGTCTCTTCATCTGAAAAAGATGGCAACAAAAAGAAGATGGGAAAACAATGGTCTGGAGGATGGGAAAGGAGAATGACATCAGTTGGGCTTTCTTGTATGATTCTGCAACACAGTCACTTGATGGGAGAGCAAGCAGTGGTGGTGCCAGCATTTTTGGGACTAAGTTTGCATTCTCTTTCTAGCCTTGAAGGTTTTTCTTTTGGAATTCATACCGCGTTCCCTCTGAGGGATCTGATTGCTATGTTGCAGTATTACCACTCTTAACACATTGTGCTTGAGACAAGGCAAAAGGAGACACTTACATCAACTCGAAAATGTGTGGGGAAAAAAATTAAATTTCCCAGCTCACAGATCTCTTTCCTCATCACAAGGCAATGCTGATTCTAATTTTTGTTGAAAGTATCAAATCATCAAATCATTTGGTCTGTCCCTTTATATCTATTCCATTGCTTAAATCTCCAATCAATAGCAAAGGCTAGTAACTGTAAAACCTGATCATAGTATTCAGATTTTGGATTCTGAGTACCTTGAATCATCAAATCAGAATTCTATATTTACCGTCTTTCAAGTGATTTTTCCCATTTAGACACAGTGGCTTTTGTCAGGGCATCTTCCAACTGTTTCATTTTTCCTTCATTGGGCAGGACAAACAGTGCTGCAACATCTCCCTTGTAAGGCATCTGCACCACCTTGCAAGACAGCTTCCTGTCAGAGTATGTTTTATAAAATCCATCTCGAGTCATCATCTTCACTTCAACTGAGGTCTTCGCATTCACATGGAAATAATCCTTGTGAGTCCTCTTAATATTGAAAGGATTTTCCCAGTAGGCTTAAAACCAAAAGAGAAAGAATGCAATCGAATGCTAATTTCAAGGAGGATATATTAGTATAGTCCAGACTAACGTACAACAGATAAACCCATATCTGAAGATTTACACTCATACTTGAAGATCAGAGGTATTCCAAGTTTATTAAAGATCTTGTTCCCTGTTATCTTTGCTGTACTGTGTTCAGTAACAACTAAATATCCCAGGTTAAATTTCATATGGACTTGTACAACACCTTTCTAAGTCAGATAAATTAAATGAAGTAACTTCACCGTATTACCTTACATTTTATTTGAAGAAAACGAAAGCTGACCAGGATCCAATGAATTACATTCTCGTTTCAGAATATTGCTTGTAAAGCAAGTTCCACAGCAGATGTCTGCCTTTTAAAAGGTAGCATGTTAAGCTCCTGCCATGCTTTTTCATATGTTCTTCATCTTGCAGCACTAAAGAAAAGCTCACATGCAAGAACAACCCGAACTTTTGGGCCTGATCATAACTGCATTACGGTAAATGGAATAGGACTTCAAGGGCTTCAGTCTTCAAAATGGTTTTCTCTTGATGCTTATACAACTGAATTTTCTATGATATTTTATTTTGTATTAAATCAGGTCATTCACTGAACAAATACACAGGGATCACAGCTTGCCATTCTGTAAGTATGTTCTCGTTTTCTTAATACTGAATAGAAATAAAACAAAATTGAAAAATAAATAATGGAATGTAAACTCCACAGTACTCTGAATACTTTATAAGTTTGAGCTTTCCTCCCTGCCCCCCCAGTAAAAATATATACTCCGGTATCATAAAGAAATGCCTCAGACTAGGGCACCTGAGACTAGGGTGCCCAAATTTAATAAAGTACTTGAAATAAAATCTGTTTTGTTGGGAGTTCATCTATTTCCAAACATGCTGTTCTGGGTGGTAAATTTCATGTATGTCCTGCATGCTGCTACAAGTGGATATAACATCTAAGAGGAAGTTAATCATTGCCAAAGCAGTGCATTTGCAAGTACCTCTTGGGATATGTATAATGTGATGACAAGCTGTAGAACATTTAGACTCCAACTCCAGAAGTACGTACCCATTTAATAGGCATGGACGTTAAGTAAATTAAAGTGTTTGGCAATTTTTGTTAATCTGCATCTTTGGAATTTATTTTTCTACTTCATACAGCATGTGAAAACATTGTAATTTTTTAAATAATAAGTAGATGAAGTCTGACAGAAAAATTTACAAATGCATAAATCTGTTGTGCTCTGGTAATTCCCTAAAAATTGAAGATTACAAATAAATGAACTTTTATGCTTAGGAGCCTAAACATATGCTAGAAAAATTTAGATGTGGAAGAGGTGAGAACTTTCAGTATTCCTTGTTGTAATAGCCTAATTTTAACACTGGCCTTTCTTTTAAAAACAATTCAGAAATAACCTGGGGTATTTGTTTTAGTGCAGGTGAAACTGAGGTACTGCAGTAAGTAACATGTATGTAACTTACCTTTGAAATAAATGTAGTTAACGATTACCATTAGAGTGTTTGGATCGAGGTCTTGAAGTATTTGGTTTATATTCCCATGGGTTTTGTTCTTTATATGCTCATTGATCTCTTTTTTAGCTTCAGAGGAATTCTGGAAGTTACTAGAAACAACTTTTCCTTTGTACAGTTTTTTGATGTCCTTCAGAAATGTTTTCAGTGGCTTCAGGTGTTTGTCCATGAACAGGGTGTTCCCCATGCTCAGTTGCACCTGGCTGCCAGGGCGGTTCAGCAAGAGGAGGAGATGACGAAAGCCTTCGTGTATCTCCTCCTCCCGGGTGTCAGTGAGGTTAAAGGCCAGCCCTTCTCCCACCTGAGCCTGGCTGGTGGCGCTGGAGCCCAGAGCCAGCAGGGCAAAGGCAGTGGAGATGCTGACTGGGGAAAAGAAAACATTCTTGCCAGGTTCTTGGGTGGTTGCTTGCCTGTAAAACCAGAAGGCAAAGTCTGTGTTGCTGCCAACTATCTGTTGGCAGGACTCAAGAAGATCTCCCTCATGGGGATGCTGCTCCTGGGAGTCGGTTGCCTTGGGCTTGTCATTGTGGTGGTCAGTCTGGGTCAGGCTGTGGACAGTGAGGTGAAGCATGGCCACCAGCAAGCACAGCGAGAAGGTGGCCTTCATCATCCTTCACAGCTACTGTGTGGACAAAGAATGAAACAGTCTTGGATGCTGGAGGTCAGCTGTGTCAACATCTCATCTTTTATTTCTATCTGCTGCTACTTTCAACAGCTATCTGGTAATCACTGTTATCTCCTGACCTCCTCCTTTACCATAGAAGTGTTTTTTAAATCTCTGTGCTTCTGAGTTTATCTGTAATTCCTATCCATTGTTGCCTACTTCAGTTCTGCTTTACTCCAGTTACAAAAGTCCCTTGTTACTGGAGAAAGAAACATGTGACTACTAAAGAAAAATAAGAGTCAGAGGGAGAGAACAAGTGAAAAGGTTTTTTTTGTTGTTGTTGGGGTTTTTGTGTCTCTGTGTAAATCCGTGTTATGGTGAGGCAGCACATCAGGAGCAACTCTTAATTCTTTTATGTTTATCTCTAAGAACTCTCAGGATTATTATGCTATTAGTGATTGAATGAGGCTTACATCAAATGACAGTGCTATGTCAATGGAAAACAAGATGAGATTGCAGCATGCAAAAGTGGTATTCTTTCTCTCATTCCTGACTCACTTTAATATACAAAGTGACTAATCACAAGAGAGGTGTTAAAAATTTTCTGCTTTAATACCTGATTAGATCAGAATATGTTGCTTTATTTTAAACAACCACTCATGTCTTCCAGATGGATTCCTCTCTGTGTGTACTCTCCCCCCCCCCAAATCCCAGTCATGGGAGGGTGAGGTCACTAGTGTGGGCTTGGCCCCTCCTGTCTTTCCAAACTTGGTTTCATAAGGCAAATAGCCCCATGGCCAGAGTAGTGCTCAGCAAAGAGCCTAGATTGTGGCATCTTTGTTGTTTCTGAAAACTGTGGCCACTTTTTGTTTGTTTGTTTATTGCTTTCTCTTTTACAGGTTAGACCAAGAACGTGTTGGGATGATTTGTAGTGTCTAGGATGTTTAACCTGTCAGAAGACAGGTAAGAGCTATTCCAATTAAAATTTTTACTAATGACTGGAAAAGGAACTCCAAATAGCCTTCACCTAATGTCCTACTTGAAGCAGAACAGCTTCGGGGAAGAAGACAACATGAGTTTCCTGCTCACCCCCCAGTCAGTGGCAAAGGCACTCAGAGACACGGGTTTAGCAGAGCAGATGAGATGTTTATTGGGATTTTCCCCACCCTGTGTCAGCATTCTGGCCGCTAAGATTTGGGTGAAAAGGAGCCAGCTTGTCCTTCTACAGCTTTGCTCTGTGGGATCCGAGTAAATCGGGACTTACAGGGTAGGTTAGCATAGCAAAATCAACTTGTGAATCCTGTCTGGACCATGTTGGTGTAAATAAGACGGCTCATTCACCTCAGTTTCGGTTATCTGGTTGTAACCTTTAGGGAACATTAGTAATGATAAAAAATAAGATTGACAGTTGGGAAGTCAGAATACTTCCCCCTTGTTAATGAAACAGATTTCTTCTAGATGTGAAAGAGCTATTTGGGATAAATATTCAGAGCAGAGTTATACTCTGCAGAGCTGCTATAATGCATCCCCACAATTTGCTATTCAATATTTCTTGAAATTAAGTTCTGCTGTCATTTGAGTGCTTAGAAACCAGGTTTCACCCTTGAAAGCAGATGTGCTTCATGACTCACTAGCTAAATGGCATACAGCTGCATCAAAATCGTTAAGGTAAAGATAACTGGGTACTTACATTATATTCAGAAGGGTCTTGCTCTCATGGGTTGTTCTGTTTCTTGCTGCTTTACTCATACTGCTGTCTTCCTCTGTTAAACATTACATTGCTTCAAATACATATTACCTAGAAGGACAAAGCTGAATGCTGATGAAGCTAGTTTTCTTGGACATCATATGCATGTGTCCACATCTCTCCACTCCAAACAGAGAGCAAAGACCATGGGGCCCACCTGGTCAGTAGAGTGGAGTGTTACATCCCAAAGGGTATGCAACTCCTAAGCAAATATTTATTGGAAATGAGATTTTTTTGTGCCTAGGGCAGCTAGTTTGCCCTATATGCTACCTGAGATGGAGATAACTTCATCTGGAGACACAATTTTGCCCAGCACTAAGCTCTGAAGACTAGGGTCAGGGCGAGGGAGCTGCAGGGAGCAGTACTTGTGCTCAGCCATGCTACCCAGCCTACTGGACTCCACTTAAGTGTCAACATCTCATCTTTTTTTTTCTACACAGTAGAGACCCCACTGGTCACTATTCAGAAGCCAATGAGTCCTCTTGGCCTCATTAATAGAGCACCTCATTCATTCGTGTAAGAATGATGTTTTTTAGCTGTATATCGAATAGTAGTCTTGTAATCTTTCAGACACAGTATCTCCTCACAACCTAATAATTCTCTCTGTATCTCTGTTAAGGACCACCTCATATATCAAGTTCTGAGAAGTATTTAATGTAGGCTTTAGCACTTGAAAAAGCTGTATAAAATATGTGTGCCATCACTGTGAGCGCCTGAACACAATACTGAACAAATGCAACTGTTGTAACATATATAAACAGTAAACCAAGGTACAGTCCCAAATCACTCAAAGAAGAGCAAATAACAGAAGAGAGCAACCCAGTAACATTAACCAGTAACAAATCAAGGGAGTCTCCAACAATAAGCCTCAGCCTTCTTGTAAAAATGTATTTCAATTTCCTGGGATTCTTCCAAAGGAAGATAAGAGCTGTGAAGCTGGCTGACCAGCATTCACGGCTGGATGAACAGTTTAGATGCACGGTTTGATCAGCCAGCCAGGAGAATGCCTGCTCAGTCCCTCTATGCCTCTGCTGCACCTTGCAGGACTTGTTACCGTCTGCTCAGGAAGGGGCAGTACAATTCCCTGGATCCTGAAGAGCCAAGGAGCTGTGTAAGTAAAACAGTGTAAGCATGGCTGTTCCCAGTCCCCATCTGTGCTGCTTTCAGAGGTACTTCTTTATCTACTGGGATCCACGGCCTTGGTCATGCAGCTAGGTTCTCTGCACAGTATCTACAGCCTCAGCTCTTTTTTTTTTTTTTTCCTAGAATACAGCTGAATTCTGCATGCTCATTTTAGATATAGCCAAAGTTTGCTGTTAAGTACTTTGGTTTTGAATTTATATTTTTTTTCTTACTAGAGTACCAGTTGCTACTGTCTCCTGGAGTGCTTGTGTAGGCCAGGTGAGGCTTGATGGAGCAGACTGTTCTCTTTTGCGAGCCACAAAACCACTGCATTTGAATTAAATACTTGTATAAGCTAGAATGCTTGATTGTACAAATGCAGTCTTTCAGGAAAAAAGAGAGATGCTCACAGTGCTCCAAGACAGTCAGGCTGTTGGCTGTTCTGTGCCGTCCTTTAGTCATACAGCTGAGCAGCATTAAGCATTTACACTTCTGTTAAACATTACAGGGATCAAAACAAAATTATCTGAGGATGCAGATAAATGCTGATGAAATTGTTTTCGATCCACGTGTAACCATGCAGAGCAGGTAGAAGTCAGTGATCGCAGGGCCAGCTGGCTTAATGTTTGCTGTCCCCAAACATGCATAATTGCCATAGGCAAACACACTTTGGAGAGAAGAGGCCATGGCCATGAGTAGCTGTTCTACCAGATATATCTTCCTAATAATGACACAGCTAATTACACAAGTGCTAAAACATCTCCTGAGGTGTGTTATGGCCTGCCTTGGGGCTTTAGTTTCCTGATTGTGCAGCTCAGATACCTGCTGCAACGTGCTAAACCAAGCTAACTTTCTGTTCTATGAAAAGCAGAGCAGAAGGGGTAATTAACATGCAACTCGGGTTTTGGTTTGGTTTTTTTTTTCCTCCAATATGAACTTAGCATCAGTTCAGAAACAGTCCCACACTCAGAGGCTTTCTTTGAGCCTCAGTTTAGACACATCAGAGGAGGAAGCCTGGGCAGTGGAGTCCACTGTGCAGCTGCACGGCCAGCTGAAGAGGAAGGTAGCAGGAGAGAGACTCGGTGCTGTAAAGAAGAGTTGTATGCAAGGGTTGGGGGTAATTCTGGATTCCTTGCATGACTCTGAGGTGAACCAAAGCATGCTTCAGTACAGTGAGAAAACTGTGGCAGAGACACAAATGCAAATGTTTGCTGTTCAGACATTCATCTGTATTATTCTCTTGTTGAAAGTCAACATGGATTGATTTTGAAACTCTTTCAAAATCTGCCTCTCTTTGCTTCAATCATCAGTATTCTCATGCTGTGGTGGCTTGAAGAAGAGGTCCATTGTCCTACCAGGGAGGTCAGTAGAGGTTCTGCAAGCCAACAGCTGGTCCACCATAGGGCCTGTTTCTGGAGAGAGTAACCTACAAAATATGCCTACGCTGCCACTTTGACTTACAACTTAGTTCATTCCTGACCATGTGACTGTACTCATTATACTCCAAGTGTATCTGGTATGAGCTGCCTAGCTCCTTTCATCAGCAAACGCTCAGCAAGCCTTGCAACCTCAGGCAGCCCCAGCTATGCCCTGCTGAATGTATGCCCACCCTCAGCATCACTCTGTATAAACATTTTCTCAGGCTGTTACATAACTCTCCTGTTATGCTGGGCACTCTGAAAGAAAAGCAAAACAAAAACCGGCAATGTCTCAAGGCAGCAGAATGTCAGCCTTGGCTGAAGGAAGACTCAGACCAAGTGCTTGCAGAGCAGACACAGCCACCCCACTCCAGAAGATCTGTAACATCCACATTGTATATCACATATCTGGTATAGACATGAACCACTCTGTATCAGCTGGCCCAAGGCTGTCTTCATGTCCTGTCCACAAAGACAGTATATGCATTGCCAAAATTCACCATTGCTTACCCTAGCACCAAACTAGCTGAAAGGATGCAGTCATTGTGGGAGAGCTAGAGGGAGGCTCTGGAGCAGTAGTCAGTGTTAGGTTGAAGAACCTACCTAGAGTATGTCTTGAAGACATACATTGTTGCAGTCAGATTTTCCCATGAGTTTCTATTCTTACAACGGGACTAAAAGGTCTGCCTGCCCCTGGCCTTCAGGTCAGCAGGGAAGGAGAATGCGTGGAAGATAAGCCACACTCAGCCTGGTGGTGGTTCACATAAGAATCTTCCCTGCATTTCTTTTTCCAAAAATATTTGTCTTAGCTGTTATCCCATTTGACAATTCCTGCATGCTCATTTACACTGCAGATGGAGATTAATGAGACCTCTAAGTCAGCAGCTTGTTACTTTAATGAGTCTTCAACATAATAATTTGCATACTTTGAGAGGTAAACATATCCATTTCAAACAATGACTATGGAAGTTACAGATGATGAATGATATTGTCAAATAATCCAGAAGAAATGTAAATCTATGATTCTTATTGAATCTAGATAGAACTGTGTGCTGGTTTTGGCTGGGATAGAGTTAATTTTCTTCATAGTAGCTAGTATGGGGCTATGTTTTGGATTTGTGCTGAATACAGTGTTGATAACACAGGGATGTTTCCATTACTGCTGAGCAGTGCTGACACAGAGTCAAGGCCTCTTCTGCTTCTCACACCACCCACCAGCGAGTAGGCTGGGGGTGCACAAGAAGTTGAGAGGGGACACAGCTGGGACAGCTGACCCCAACTGACCAAAGGGATATTCCCTACCATATGATGTCATGCTCAGCATATACAGCTGGGGGAAGAAGAAGGAAGGGGGGATGTTCAGAGTGACAAAGTCTGTCTTCCCAAGTAACCGTTACCCGTGATGGAGCCCTGCTTTCCTGGAGATGGCTGAACACCTGCCTGCCGATGGGAAGTAGTGAATGAATTCCTTGTTTTGCTTTGCTTGCGCATGCAGCTTTGGCTTTACCTATTAAACTGTCTTTACCTCAACCCACGTGTTTACTCATTTTTAGCCTTCTGATTCTCTCCCCCATCCCGCTGGGGGGGAGTGAGCGAGCGGCTGTGTGGTGCTTAGTTGCTGGCTGGGCTTAAACCACAACAAACTGGGATTCACATGTCAGTCAAGCATAATAGAGCAGGAGTTCAGTTCCTGACTACCATTAAAATAATGACTTTAGGATAACAAATTTTATATTTCATAGTTTTAAAAGGTATTCAAGATTTTCTTTAGTTTTCTTTTAATAGTTACCTATGTAAAAAGCACTCCCAACTAGGGAAGCGCAGTGAGAAACACAACTCAGTTATAAAGAGATGTGCAAAATGGTTCTGTCTCCATTTTCATATTGTAAAGCCTTGAAGATAATATTTCAGGTCTAAAACCTCAGTAAAGAAAGGATATAATCCCATTTTATTTAATTCATTAAATCCTCAAAAGTTTCCTGTCCATGTATAGTATTTATTGATTCATAGAAAAACTGTGCAATTTATGTATTTTATAGGGTTTTCTGTGTCATGTGGAAAGGAGACTTCTTATACCAGAATGACTGGAAACAGATTTTCTAAATCCATGTTTATGAACCAAACCAAAAATATCTTAATAATCATCTGAACTTCATGCTTACATTTGGCAGATGGTTGAAAGAAATATTAAGGTGCTTCATATTTGCTAGCCAAGTCATGGTTTTATCCAGGAGCCCTTCTATGACTCGAAGAGTGTAATTTTAAGATTCCAACTTTTAAAACTCTAGTTACGCTAGTGGAAAGTTTGTCCATGGAAAAGTCTTACTGGTTATAAGTAGCTGTTATTTAACCTTTTTTTTTTTTTAGTAGTAATGTTTGACTTAAAAGAGACTTTTTAAAAACAGCAGCCTAAAATCTTACATTCGACATGCAAACACAGGTTCTGGATGCACTAAAATGTCTCTCACTGGCTTGCTTCATTTTTCTCTTCAGCACATTTTCTAAAGAAACACAATTTTGCTCTTAGCTCTAATATAAACACAGTTCGTGCACAAGGTTGTTCTGATCTGATGTATTGAGTTTATACTTTCATGGGAGACAACCGTGTTGATTTTTGTAATTAATATTAAAGAAAACTCTAGCCTCATGTTTTTGCTTGGTTAGGGCTGCGAGAATTGGTGAATTTCTGTGAACAGTTACACAGTGGCTGGTCAATGACCCTTGCCTAACAAAGTAATAAGGTTTAATTAGCCCAACCTAATCTGACAGCTTGCTGCTGGCACACTATCTGTTAGTACAGCTGGCTAGTGATGCATGTATGCATATGAAATAAAGATCACTCCTTGCAAGTTTTCTTTGCTTTTCAAGTATTGTGTGGTTGAATCCTTGCAATTTCAAGTTGTCTTCTCATACAAACTTTGCTTCTCCCCATCCAATTTAAAAACAGGTCTCAGTTAATAAATTTAACATGTTCTTCATTTTGAGTTTTGATAGAGGCTGTTTTCAAGCTAAACATTGGCAATGCCTATATGAAATTCATATTCTAGTTGTTTGGGTATGTCAAAAGTTTGGATCACCCAAGAAACCACAATCCGTATGGCCAAGCCCCCAAGCCTGTAATATCTCCAACACGTACCAGTGTGTCAGGGTGCAAAAGCCCTGAGTACAGTGCAGAGCTAGGCTTCTCAAGGCAGCATTAGGCCTGCACAGAGATAGTCACAAGTTTAAGTTTACAGCATCTTCATTTATACTTTAAAAATGAGACCTTTTCTTTTGTTCACATGTTGATGTTCGTAATACAAATGCAAGATCAGGAAATTGCCTTACATGGATTTCCAAACCCAAAACTCTAAGCCAATGTTTCCTCATTTTTTGCTACAGACAATTTAACCTACAGTCACAATCAATGATGACTGCTGAGTAGTGAGAGGACAAGAATTAAACCTATATTCAGCAGCCCTTGCTAGTGCAGCCTCCCTGTGCTTCCCAGTAAAATTCAGCAGGGCTTTGTGAACAACCTGCAAGGAAAGTGTGCAAATTTCATAAGAACAGGGATTGGACAGCAGAAGTGTGAAGGGAGTTCCCTGATGCAGTGACTCCCTGGAACAATTGCATCTGAGGAAACCAAGCCCAGGGGCTGGAAAGAGATCTAGTGGAGAGCAGAGAACTGGAAATGCCAGAGACTGAAGTAGAAAAGAGAGAGAGAGAGGTGTGCTGTGCTCCTCTAACAAAACACATGCATCCACTCAGTAATAAAAACGTGTTCAAATTCTGCCCAGCTGTGTTGTCCAATAGTTTCTTGCAGCAACCTTGTAATCAATCAATCAATCTAGCAGAGAAATATTAAAACTTGGGGATCATATTCAGACATTAAAACATTATATTTCTGAAACTGTCCCTCTGTACAACATATTTTACTTTTAAAGAAAACATAGTCTACAAGTGTGCCAGTGTGTTTTCCCCACAGGTTTTTGCCCCTGTGCAACAGAATCTTAGAGTCAAAAATCTAGGTTGGAAGAACCTCCAGAGGTCATCTAGCCCAACCCTCTGCTCAAAACATGCCTACTTAGATCAGGTTCCTCAGGGACATGCCTCCAAGGATGGGGATTTCACAACCTCTCTGGGCAACCTCTTCCGGTATTTAACCACCACATGGTAAAAATATATTCCTAATTAGAATTTTCTACATTCAAACTGTTCATTGATCTTCTCCAGTTTCTGCCAGCTTCAGCATCATGCATCTCTTTGTCATCGTCCAGAAACTTCTGGGCTGTCATTTACAGGCAGGGCATTGCATTTGCTCAGCTGGACCTTGCTTAGGAGTAATTGAAAGAAATCCTCCATGGATCTCCTGCTCCTCTATCTCTGTCGGGTGAGGTCTTTGTGTAGCCAACTCCACATCGATGCTTTGCCTCCCCAGGAGAGCATTGCAAAGGCAGTAGAAAGGCTCAAAGGAGAGAATAAAATCTTGTCACCTTCCTCTGCCATGACCTGCTTGTAAAACCTAAATGTGAAGTCAACATTGCTGGTGGCTACATTGAGATGAGCCAGGTTTCAACTACGTTGCTGCTTTCCAGGAGATGTTTAGGTAATTTACAGCTCTCAAGCTGTACTATTCACTGGGGTGACCAGTTAGTATGTGGGAGTGAAACCTAATCACACAGTGGACTTGTTTGCTGGCTGTCATTTACAAGATAATGAGGAATGGAATTGACATCTGAATAAGAAAGCTTCATGAAAATGACCCATCTCTCCATAGAATGCCATCAATGTTTGTTACAGAGGTCAATTTTATGATCTATGACTGAACTCGAAGACCAGCATGCAAACAATGAGAAAAAAGGGTTTTAATTAATGTCTTTGAAGTCGTTTCTAAAGAAAGACTGGAACACCCATTAAATCCACAGAGTGCCAAAAATAATTCCTCGTTTTTGCCCACAGAAATGAGATACAAGGCTTAGGTCTCAGTGGTTAGTTCAGTGTTGCCAAACTCCATGAATACTGAAGTGTTTAGAGAGGCTGTTTTCCCCTTAAACTTCTCTTGACCTTTCATCATCTTCCCCCACCCAGATTCCACCTCCATCCAAAGCACACATGTCACATCCAACTGGGGCGCTTTGGAAAGAAAACAGCGCTGGATTTCTTGGGGGATCATGGGAAGAACATTTTGGGGATCAATGTCAGTTAAAAAGAAACTAGATAAACATAATCTTTACTCTTAAAAAATTGAAAGATGGGACATATCAGACTCCTCTTACTGCCTCTGAACTAATTTGCTCTTTTAATTTTGCTGTGCTGAATTAAACAAAGATGTATATCTGTGATGCCTTCATTTGTACAGCAACACAACTGCAGAAAGGATTTATTTTTTTTAAAGACACAAGAATTAAAGCTACATGTATTTACCCCAACTGTGTTTTTGTCCTCCTCTTTTTCTTAATTTCTTTTTAGTGCAGAAAGTGAATTATTTCTTTAAGGAGCCTCCACATGTTATACTATCCAAAAACTGGCCAAAAAGTGAGTCACCTCAGATTGGAATAGCTCTGAGTTTCGTTTATGATTCATAAGACTTTATTGAATGAGTTGGATGTAAATGGGTCTAAACTGAACACTGGGTTTAACTGCACTGTACCAGATCTACAAAATCAAAGAGAGAGGTAATCACCACCTCATCGAACTTGGCAGGGAGCCGTCTTTGAGCAGATACTGAGGTGGCAATTGCTGGCAGTTAGGTATAAATATGTCTTGGAAGAGAAACTCAATTTGCTGCAGTGCCCTAAAACTGCTACACGGCTTGGTGCAGGGAGAGCCCTACGTACTTCCAAAATAAGGAAGAAGGAGCAAGAAGTGATTGTGTCACATCAGCTGCCAGCTCCTACACATGAACTTGCCTTGGAGAAAGAAGTTCAGGAAACCTGCCCCAAAGACTCAAGGATATGCAAAAACTAGAGTCAAAAGACTAACCCCAAAACTTTATATATGCCATACAGTACCTAAATAAAAGACAATGCAAATGAAAGTGTCACATAAAAATGACATGAGTGAAAAGTTAACGGGCAGAATGTTTATTCTGAATGTTTCCAAGTTTTAAAGCTTTAAGGACCTTATGTGGCCAGCATGTGAGGGGCAAACCCCAGCCAACCTTTGGACTCCAAGCAATGGAGAAGCAACAGTGCAGTTGCACTTGCATGGGTCTGAGCCTGTGCCCTGTAACTAAACAACATCTAACTGATGGAGGTGAAAAGTTCAGTGTTAAATCTTCTCCCCTACAATAATTTCCTTTGATTCTCTGTCTATTGGCATCACTTTCTGGCTTATTTATGCCAAAAACTTTAACATCTGCTAACTAAGTTCCAGTCAAGCCTTAGAAAGACTCGAAGTCTACATTGCATGGTGGTCTCTCCAGACAGATAAGCTAATTAGCCCCAGCGTACTGCCAGGCTGCTCTTGCTTCCCTGCTTCCCTGTCTCATGGCAGCTGCAAAAGGCACCTCAGCTTGTGCCTCTGCCTCTCGCAGCACAACGTGGACATCGTGGCCACCTTGGTTATTCCCCTCTCCCTCCCACCTGCTCCCCATGAACTTCTGCCTTTTGTCAGGGAAGAGCAGTGCTCTTCAAGACATGACATATTTCTTCACAGAACCTTGAAGAACATTTCTATTTTCTCACCATTTCACAAGAGCAGTGTCCTGGTTTCAGCTGGGATAGAGTTAATTTTCCTCCTAGTAGCTGGTACAGTGCTGTGTTTTGGATTTAGCATGAGGATAATGTGGTCACACACTGATGTTTTAGTTGTTGTTAAGCAGTGTTTATACTAAGTCAAGGACTTTTCAGCTTCCCGTACTCTGCCAGCAAAGAGGTGCACAAGAAGCTGGGAGGGAGAATAGCCAGGACAGCTGACCCAAACTGGCCAAAGGGATATTCCGTACCATATGACGTCATGCTCAGTATATAAGCTGGGGGTAGTTGGCCGGGGGGCAGTGACCACTGCTCAGGAACTGGCTGGGAGTCAGTCGGTGGGTGGTGAGCAGTTGCATCACTTGCTTTTCCTGGGTTTTATTCCTCTCTTTCTCTTTTTTTTTTTCTTTTTCATTACAATTTATTATTATTATTATTGTTATTATTATTGTTATTTTATTTTATTTTATTTCAATTATTAAACTGTTCTTATCTCAACCCACGAGTTTTCTTACT